>NC_041386.1:461754972-461873529 GCF_002162155.2 Triticum dicoccoides | reverse complement strand
TGTCGCCGCCCCGCGTCGCCGCCGCCGACCGCCGCGCCGCGTCGCCGCCCCACGTCGCCGCCGCCGACCGCCGCTGCCGACCGCCGGAGCCCCGCCGCCGCCGCCGCCGGATCTGTCGCCGGAGTTTGCCGGGTAGTTTTGTTTTAGATGCCGGTTTTTTCCCGAAAAACCGTTCGGGTTTTCCGACGGTTTTGTTCTTTTTTTAGTTTCGGTTTTTTTAAATAGATCGGTTTTTCCGATTTATTTAAATAGCGAGCGTTCATTCGTTCGTTCTAGCGAACGTTCGTCTTTTTTCTTTTCTCGGATTAAATCTGCGATGTTTCTGATCGCGATTCCTGTTCCAATTTTCATTTTAGTATAACTTTTCGCTCGTTTATCGGAATCAGGCGATTCAAGCGCCTGGAGTTTCGTCTCGAAACCCTCTATCCGTTTAACCAACTCAAACAAGTTTTTGCAACTGTAAAAGTTGCCCTAGATCTAGAATAGTAAACGAAGCCTGTTTCTTTTGTCGTTTATCTTTCGTTGCTTTGTTTGATTTGATTCTTTTTGCAAACCGGAGTTCTTAAGTTGAACTTTCTGGTTAGATCTCTTATTTGAGTTTTACCTGTGCATTAGATGAATACTTATTGTATGCTTCTTTGTTTGTCTGCGATAGAATACCCGGAGTGCGCCGCCTGTTACTTCGAATATCTAGGTTTCGCGGATCATCAGCAAGGCAAGTAACACTTTGATCATACCACCTACTACCCAGTTTTATTGCATTAGATCAATCCTCAAACATTGCATGATTAGGATCTAATTTAAATTGTGGGATGGGAAGTAGTTGAGGTAGTACCTATTACCTGTTGTATTATCAAACCTTTGGGAGTTACTTCTACGTTTGCCTACTATGCCATGCTATGCTAGTAGACGTGGATTGGGTGAGTGATATCCATGACATACGTGAGTTTGTTAATTTAATGCTTTATGTAAGGTGGCAACTTAAACACACATCTGGGTGGATTGGGGTACCTGGTTCCAGGATTGCCTGTTTTTCTTTATGGACCGCCACCTAGGCCCAAAGGGATCATGAGATTTTTCATACTAGAAACTTCCGTGTGCAGCCACAAGCTATTATGGGCTCTAGCATAGTTGATTAAGTCATGTGAACTCTTGCAGGGTAGACTAGCAGATGTAGGGGAAAGTAGGTGTAACGGTCTATCCATCGTAAGGTGCTAGCGCTTCTGAAAGACTATGTCTCGGTCATCCGTCTTCTCAAACACCATGTAGTGTGAGAAATCAAACAGAGGCGATCGAGTCTTGTGGGGAAAAGTGCGCAAACCTCTGCAGAGTGTATAAACTAATCATGGTTAGCCGTGTCCCCGGTTATGGACATCTTGAGTATCTAGTACTTGGATTATCATGTGAATCTCAACATGTTACTCTAAAATTTAATTTTGTTGGGTTTTGTTTAATGATGATGCTTATTTGGGATTGAGAATGCTGTCAACCATTCTCAATGTTTAGCAACTACCATGATAGTTAAATAAAAATTATTCCTTTGCAGTAGGGAAAAATTGGCTTTACGCAAAACTGTAACCATAGAGCTTTCCACCAGCCAAATATGCATATAGTATAACTGTTTCATTCCATTACTCTCTATGTGTTACTTTGCCAGCATATTCCATGTGTTGACCCGTTTCGGGCTGCAACGTTAATGTTGCAGACTTTTCAGACGACGATTAAGGAGTTTTTAGGTCATGGTTCTATACTTAGTGATGCAGTTGGAGTTGATGGACTCACTTATCTTCTAAGCCTTCCGCTGTTATCGTTATTAGATGGCCTTAAGCCATATTTATTGTAATAAGTTCTCTATTGAGACACTCGATGTAATAAGTGTGTGATTGCTACTCTGTTATAAATCCTTCAAGTACTGTGTGGTGTCAGCATTACTGATCCAGGGATGACACCTGAGCACAGAGATCAGACTGTTTGAGGTCTGGTCGCTACAAAGATCGTATCAGAGCACACGCTGACTGTAGGACACGACCACTAAGATAAAGACCTAGATCACTACTCACTCTCTTCTCTTCTGACCTCTCATCTTTTCTACTCTTTTAGGATGGCGGATGCAAGGAACAAGTTCACCCAACCGGATGAAGATACACCCTTTGGACGCCACTTGAAGGAAGTCACTAGATACCTGAACATAGGAGTACCAAGCTTCACCGGAACGTACAACGCCACTTTACCTGAAGAAGAGCGCTGGATGATTCAAGTTCAAGTTCCAGGAAGGACGTTCATGCCAGTCACTGAGCCCATAGAGTTTTCTTTTGATGCACCAACTTGGAGTCTAGGGAAGAGCATGGCAGCTCACATCGCCATGTGACGCATTGGAGAAGTCTACCACAATGATCTCAAGGACACTATCTACCAGATTTGTGGGCACTGAGATGAGCACTGGGAGATGATCAGCACCAGAAAGGATAGATCAATTCCAGCTTTTATCCAGGAATTAAACCAGCACATTCGACGACAGGAGAACCAGATGTGCGCCGACATGATAGACCTGAAGAAGGCTAAGACAAGAATCAAATAATTGGAGGAAGAACTCAAGGCTACACGTGAAGATTATGAAGAAGAAATTGAAGTATTGGTGGAGAAGAATGATGATTTGATCAAGAAGATCGGAATATTTATGGGAGGCCCTACACCAGTAGATGAAGAAGAAGAACCCAAGGAGATTCGCCCGGAAGACTACATCATCATCGACGACACCGACTCGGACCCAAATGATAGCGATGATGACTATGTTGATGAAGCCGGAGCAGATATCATGGAGTCTGCAACCGAAGAATATTTCTAGTAGACCACCTCATCAGTAGTAGTAGTCCACCATGTAAATACAGTAGTCTGAGCAGTTTTGTGATAGTTAGATCGATTGTATGCCCTTGTGTGATTGAATGAAGTGAATTGTTTGCTTTTGCCTCATGTGCATATGGGTAGTGTTTTCTCTTTAGACCCCCTCTATTCTTAAATCTCATCTTTTCTAAACCCTCAGATGCCTCCGAGATGTGACCCCAGATTTACCTTTCCACCGGAGCTCACCCAGTTGATCCAGCAGCAGAACACATTGATGCAGTTGCTAGTCCAGAATCAGAATCAGGGGAACAACAACAACAACCCACCACCACCACCACCTGTTGATCACTTAGCCCGTTTTCTTAGGCTGAATCCGCCAGTGTTTTCCAGTAGCACCGAGCCGATAGTAGCAGATGATTGGCTCTGCAAGACAACTAGAGAGTTGACCACAGCAGGATGCACAGATGCGGAGAAGGTGAAGTTTGCCGCACATCAGCTTGAAGGACCCGCAGCATCATGGTGGGAGAATTTGACAGCCACTTTCCCTGTCGACACTGTCACATGGGACCAGTTTCAGCAGGCTTTTCGAATGCCCATGTTTCAGCAGGAGCTATGGCCATGAAGAAGTCAGAGTTTCGCAACTTGCGCCAAGGAGGACGGACAGTTGGCCAGTATGTGGAGGACTTTAGTAAATTAGCACGTTATGCCCCAGATGACGTTGCTATAGATGCAGCTAAGCAGGAGAAGTTTCTGGAAGGACTGAATGATGAGTTAAGCATGCAGTTGATGGTAGCAACCTTCAACAACTACCAGGAGTTGGTAGACCGTGCTCTTATGATTGAAGGCAAGCAGCAGCAAATTGAGAATCGCAAGAGGAAGTATGGACAATGGAAGTACAATTCTGGAGCTCAGCAGAAGCCACGTTTTACCCCTAGATCGGGAGGACATTTTCAGCATACCCATGGAGGAGGTAGCTCGCACAATCACAACGGCACCAAGAATGGTAATGGCAATGGAGGAAGCAACGGCCAGAACCGTACCAACCCATCAACCCCAGCCAAGAAAGACTTGAGCCAAGTCACTTGCTTTAAGTGTGAGAAGACCGGACATTATGCCAATGAATGTCCTGAAGGCCAGAATGGCAATGGAGGCTCTAGGAAGAAGCCGAACCCTTTCAATAGGGGACAGGTGAACCACATTAACGTGGAGGAGGTTGAAGAGCAGCCGGATGCAGTAATCGGTAAGTTTTTGGTTAAGTCATTTACTGCACTCGTTCTTTTGATACTGGTGCATCGCATTCATACATATCAAGGGGATTTGTGGATAAGTATAACCTGCCCACTAAGGTTCTTAGAACACCTATGCTAGTAAGCTCACCAGGAGCGGAATATATGGCCAGTCAAGGATGTTTTCAAGTGCCATTGAGTATAGGTAGGCATGTGTTTCCCTCGGATTTAATCATTTTGGAATCACAAGGATTGGATGTAATTCTGGGTATGGATTGGCTATCGATGTATGGGGGAAACATCGATTGAGCCAGTAAGACAATTTTGCTTACCACCCCAGATGGGAGAAGGATCAAGTATGTATCCCGACATGTGCCAAAAGGGACTCAAGTAAATTGTTTAACAGGAGTTGTGTTGGAGGAAGTACCAATGGTAAGGGATTTCCCTGAAGTATTTCCAGAAGAGTTGCCAGGCATGCCACCAGATAGAGATATTGAGTTTTTGATTGAGCTATTGCCAGGCACAGGGCCAATATCGAAGAGACCATACAGGATGCCTGCAAAGGATTTGGTGGAGATTAAGAAGCAGATTAAGGAGTTACTGGATAAAGGTTACATTCACCCAAGTTCGTCGCCTTGGGGATCACCAGTACTTCTAGTGGAGAAAAAGGATGGATCGTTAAGGATGGTTGTTGATTATCATGGGTTGAATGAAGTAACAATCAAGAACAAGTACCCACTACCAATGATCAACGATCTATTTGATCGATTGCAATGAGCTAAGGTATTTTCCAAGATCGATCTGCGATCAGGATACCAGTTGAAGACTCGAGAACAGGATATACCTAAGACAGCTTTTACCACCAGGTATGGGCTGTACGAGTATACCGTTATGTCATTTGGTCTGACTAACGCACCTGCCTATTTTATGAACATGATGAACTAAGTGTTTATGGAATTTTTGGATAGGGTTAATTAGATAAATGCCATTCTAATTATGGCGATTCATAAAAATGCCACTGCAATTTCCAAACTTTGAAAAATGCCACTGCAATTTTTGCAATTTTTGAAAAATGTCACTGTAGACTTCGAAAAATGCCACCGGAAATGGCATGAAATGGCATTTTTCAAAGTCTGGAAATTGCAGTGGCATTTCTCGGAATCGCCAAATTTGGAGTGGCATTTATCAAATTAACCCTTCTGGATAAGTTCGTCATGGTGTTCATTGATGATATTCTGGTTTACTCGAAGAATGAAGAGGAACATAAGGAACATTTGCAATTGGTACTTGAGAAGCTCAGAGAACATCAGTTGTATGCCAAGTTCAGCAAATGTGAGTTTTGGTTGAAGGAAGTAGGATTCCTCGGACACGTTATATCCGGAGAAGGAATAGCAGTTGATCCCACTAAAGTTGATACCATGACCAAGTGGGAAGCACCAACCATAGTTGGAGAGATCCGGAGTTTCCTTGGACTCGCAGGATACTACCGGAGATTTATTGAGAATTTCTCCAAGATTGCAAAACCTATGACGGAGTTGTTAAAGAAGGATACCAAGTTCATATGGACTAAGGAGTGTGAGGCTAGTTTCCAGGAGTTGAAGAAACGCTTGGTTACTTCACCAGTGTTGATTTTGCCAGACCAGACCAAGGATTATGAGGTGTATTGCAACGTTTCACGACGAGGACTTGGAGCAGTGCTTATGTAGGAAGGGAGAGTTGTTTCATATGCCTCACGACAACTGAAACCCCACGAATTGAATTATGCCACGCATGATTTGGAGTTAGTTGCCGTAGTGCATGCATTGAAAACATGGAGACATTTCCTCATTGGAAATCATTGTGAGGTGTACACGGATCACAAGAGTTTGAAATACATTTTCACGCAGAAGGAGTTAAACCTCAGACAAAGGAGATGGTTGGAGCTCATCAAGGATTATGATATGAGATTGCATTACCATCCCGGAAAGGCTAATGTAGTAGCTGACGCATTGAGCCGTAAAAGCCATGTCAATACACTAATGACGGGAGAAATACCAAAGGAGTTAGCCGAGGATCTTCATGAGCTATGTTTGGAAATAGTTCCGAGAGGCTATGTAGCAGCATTGGAGATTCAGTCAACTTTGATGGATAGAATCAGAGAAGCTCAGAAGACTGACAAGGAGATTGCCTCTATAAAGGAGAAAATGAGCGAAGGAAAGGCTAAAGGATTTCGTGAGGATGAGCACGACACCCTATGGTTTGAAGACCGTGTTTATGTGCCCAATGACCCGGAGATCAGGAGGTTGATTCTACAAGAGGCACACGATTCACCATATTCGATTCACCCAGGAAATACCAAGATGTATTTGGATTTGAAGGATATTTTCTGGTGGACCGGAATGAAGAAGGATATTGCGGAGTATGTAGTAGTATGTGATGTATGTCAGAGAGTGAAGGCAGAGCATCAGAAGCCAGCAGGATTGCTACAACCATTGCCGATACCCGAATGGAAGTGGGATAAGTTAGGCATGGATTTTATCACGGGATTACCCAGGACTCGTTCAGGCTATGAATCGATTTGGGTTGTAGTTGATCGGTTGACGAAAGTAGCTCGTTTCATCCTGATAAAGACCACTTACACCAGTGCTAAGTTGGCAAAGATATACATGACCAGGACTATATGCTTACATGGAGTTCCGAGGAGTATAGTATCAGATAGAGGAACCCAGTTTACCTCAAAGTTCCGGAATCAGTTGCACGAAACTTTGGGTACCAGGCTAGAGTTCAGCACATCTTTTCATCCACAGACAGATGGACAGATCGAGAGAGTCAATCAGATTTTGGAGGACATGCTGAGAGCTTGTGCGCTAGATTATGGATCTAGTTGGGACGACAATTTGCCATATGCAGAATTCTCTTACAACAACAACTATCAATCCAGTTTAAAGATGGCCCCTTTCGAAGCCTTGTACGGAAGGAGGTGCAGGACATCGTTGTCATGGGATGAAGTTGGAGACCGCCAGTTGTTTGGACCTAATTTGATTAAGGAGTCTGAATAGAAGGTGAAATTGATTCGCGATAGGCTCAAGGTACTTCAATCCAGGCAGAAAAGTTATGCAGATTCTAAACACAAGGAGACAGTTTACGAAGTCGGAGACAGAGTTTATCTTCGAGTATCCCCATTTTGGGGAATAAAGCGCTTTAGTGTTAAGGGAAAGTTAGCGCCACGATTTGTAGGACCATACCGAGTATTGGAACGTATGGGAGAAGTGGCCTACAAGTTGGAATTGCCCGAAGGATTGTCAGGAGTTCATGATGTGTTCCACGTTTCTCAGTTGAAGAAGTGCCACGCGGAGATGGCTGACATACTGCTGAGAGATACGGTACCACTGGAAGCAATTCAGTTGGACAGTGATTTGACCTATGAGGAGAAACCAGTTAAGATTCTCGAGTTTGCCAGCCGAGTCACCCGCAGCAAGGTTATCAAGTTTTGTAAGGTTCAGTTGAGCCACCACATGGAGGATGAAGCCACCTGGGAGCGAGAGGAAGATTTTCTCAAGGACCACCCTCACCAATTTTCTAGCCAACCCAAATCTCGAGGGCGAGATTCATCTTAAGGGGGGTAGGTTTGTAACATCCCAAATTTTCAATTTGGAATGTTATACACTAGACCATCATTGCATATCATAATTTATTTGCTTTTGGCTTTGATCCTAGTAATTCTATGCAACTCAAGGATCCACAGAGAGAGTTGGGGATTTCGTTATTTTCATATTTGAGTTTTCTCAAATTTTGAGAATAGGATCATTTGATTTTAATTATTTTATCATCAATTATTTCTATTACAAAAATATGAGAGAGGGAATAAAATGACTTCCCAAAATAAAGAAATATTGAGGATTTAATAATAAAATCAAATAAGATTTTATTTCGGAGTTTTTCGTTATTTTATTTGAATTTAGGAAAAATGTGCGTTTTTCAAAATTGCATTTAGGCCCCAAATAAATGTTCACCTTGTGCGGCTTGATTTTAGAAGCCCGGGAAAATTTATTTCGGGATTTTTGGATTTCGTTTAGTATTTCTTTTATTTGTTTTTCTGCGCGGAATATAAAAAAACGCAACCGACCTACGGGCCGTGTCCGACCTAGACACTAGGCCCGTCCAGGCTTTATAAGCCGGGAGCCCAGCCCGGGAGCCTCCCCAAACCCTAGCCCTAGCCCCGCCGCCGCCTTCGCCGCCGCCACCGCCGCCTTTGCCGCCGCCGCCGCCTTTGCCGCCGCCGCCGCGCCGCGCCGCCGCCGCCGCCGCCGGATCTGTCGCCGGTGTTTGCCGGGTAGTTTTTTTTAGACGCCATTTTTTTTCAGAAAAACCGTTCGGTTTTTCCGACGGTTTTGTTCGTTTTTTAGTTTCGGTTTTTTTAAATAGATCGGTTTTTCCGATTTATTTAAATAGCGAGCATTCATTCATTCGTTCTAGCGAACGTTCGTCGTTTTTCTTTTCTCGGATTAAATCTGCGATGTTTCTGATCGCGATTCCTGTTCCGATTTTCATTTTAGTATAACTTTTCGCTCGTTTATCGGAATCAAGCGATTCAAGCGCCTGGAGTTTCGTCTCGAAACCCTCTATCCGTTTAACCAACTCAAACAAGTTTTTTCCACTGTAAAAATTGCCCTAGATCCAGAATAGTAAACTAAGCCTGTTTCTTTTGTCGTTTGTCTTTCGTTGCTTCGTTTGATTTGATTCTTTTTGCAAACCAGAGTTCTTAAGTTGAACTTTCTGGTTAGATCTCTTATTTGAGTTTTACCTGTGCATTAGATGAATACTTATTGTATGCTTCTTTGTTTGTCTGCGATAGAATACCCGGAGTGCGCCGCCTGTTACTTCGAATATCTAGGTTTCGCGGATCATCAGCAAGGCAAGTAACACTTTGATCATACCACCTACTACCCAGTTTTATTGCATTAGATCAATCCTCAAACATTGCATGATTAGGATCTAATTAAATTGTGGGATGGGAAGTAGTTGAGGTAGTACCTATTACCTGTTGTATTATCAAACCTTTGGGAGTTACTTCTACGTTTGCCTACTATGCCATGCTATGCTAGTAGACGTGGATTGGGTGAGTGATATCCATGACATACGTGAGTTTGTTAATTTAATGCTTTATGTAAGGTGGCAACTTAAACACACATCTGGGTGGATTGGGGTACCTGGGTATTCCAGGATTGCCTGTTTTTCTTTATGGACCGCCACCCAGGCCCAAAGGGATCATGAGATTTTTCATACTAGAAACTTCCGTGTGCAGCCACAAGCTATTATGGGCTCTAGCATAGTTGATTAAGTCGTGCGAACTCTTACAGGGTAGACTAGCAGATGTAGGGGAAAGTAGGTGTAACAGTCTATCCATCGTAAGGTGCTAGCGCTTCTGAAAGACTATGTCTCGGTCATCCGTCTTCTCAAACACCATGTAGTGTGAGAAATCAAACGGAGGCGATCGAGTCTTGTGGGGAAAAGTGCGCAAACCTCTGCAGAGTGTATAAACTAATCATGGTTAGCCGTGTCCCCGGTTATGGACATCTTGAGTATCTAGTACTTGGATTATCATGTGAATCTCAACATGTTACTCTAAAATTTAATTTTGTTGGGTTTTGTTTAATGATGATGCTTATTTGGGATTGAGAATGCTGTCAACCATTCTCAATGTTTAGCAACTACCATGATAGTTAAATAAAATTTATTCCTTTGCAGTAGGGAAAAATTGGCTTTACGCAAAACTGTAACCATAGAGCTTTCCACCAGCCAAATATGCATATAGTATAGCTGTTTCATTCCATTACTCTCTATGTGTTACTTTGCCAGCATATTCCATGTGTTGACCCGTTTCGGGCTGCAACGTTAATGTTGCAGACTTTTCAGACGACGATTAAGGAGTTTTTAGGTCATGGTTCTATACTTAGTGATGCAGTTGGAGTTGATGGACTCACTTATCTTCTAAGCCTTCCGCTGTTATCGTTATTAGATGGCCTTAAGCCATATTTATTGTAATAAGTTCTCTATTGAGACACTCGATGTAATAAGTGTGTGATTGCTACTCTGTTATAAATCCTTCAAGTACTGTGTGGTGTCAGCATTACTGATCCAGGGATGACACCTGAGCACAGAGATCAGGCTGTTTGAGGTCTGGTCGCTACAGTGTGCCTCGAGTTAAAGAATTCCAAATACTCAAGAACATTCACCCTAATACGCCGGACAATCTCAGCCCTTGGAACTGGGAGTTCACCTTCTCTGACCTTGTTCCGGTTATTCCACCAGTGCCACCACATAGTGATTATGGTCACCCTCTTTTCCTCAGCTACCCCCACAAGAAGTCAAGCATTGCATGCACATCCCCTATGCGTTCCAGCTTGGTTCTTTCCTTTTCAAGTGTTAGCATGCACCAGATTTCTTTGATGGCCTTGCACTTGATGAAAAGATGCCCTCCACCCTCCTCAGATAGTCCACAGAAGAAGCACTTTGACTGCTCCAGTTTCACTCCCCTCCGCCTTAAGTTATTGCAGAGCGCTAAGGCTTCGTGTTTCATTCTCCACACAAACATCTGTAGTTTCCTGGGACAGGGTAGTTTCCAAATCCTCTTCCAGGCCTCCCCATATGACCTATCAAGCTGGCCTGCAACCGTGGAGCTGCATCCTGGTGCTCCATCCCGGGCTTGTTTCTGCAGCTGGGTATGCAGTTTGTAGGCATTTTTCACCGAGTGCACACCTTTTGGATCAAAGTGCCAAGCCGTAAAGTCACCTACTCCCTACCGTAGCGGAGTTTGCAGAATATGCCGCGTGTCGTCCGGCCAGAAAGTCTCTCTGACCAGTCGTTCGTCCCAGTTCCCAGAAATGGGGCAGATAAGCTCATGGACATTAGTCAACAGACTAGCTCCGCGAGGAGTGATGACCGTCCTCGACCACGCACGTGGAATCCAAGGGTCGGTCCAGATCTTCACCTGTGATCCATCCCTGATCCTCCAAATATATCCCTGTTTTATTAGTTCCAGACCGAGCAGTATGCTCCTCCAAGAGTATTGCCATATTGGACAACCTTTTTAAAGTAATTTTCTTCTAGTGTATTGTGTTGTTCTTAACACGTGCCCATAAATTTTTTAAGTCTTCTCTGAGACACTCTTCACCATCGTGCTAGTGTCAAACCAGTCCGGGAACATTGCTCCACGTCTGCCGAGCTATGCTAGACAGATCGTCGCTTCGTCGAGCCGAGCCTAACCTTATCAGATCATCATCTCGGCAAGCCAAACAAGAGTTCGGCATCGTAAAGAATAAATCATCTCCAACACCATCGCCCCAAGGATTGCACGGGTCAGGCACGCCGACATCGCCGCTTGGTCACTTCATCAATCCGGCATTGACCGCATCACAAGTTATGACCAGCGTCGGCATGGCCACACTGTTGCTTCTTCAAGCCGATGTCCATCACGCCGAACTGCTTCGACACCTCGGCTGACATGGCAGCTGCAACATCTCCTTACTGACCCGCTCCGTCATCTCGGCTAGACCGGGGACTTTGCTATTTCTTCATCAACCTACTTCGGTGACTTCGGCGTCACCGGCCGACCTGCTTCGACTCATCGGATGACATGGAGGCTTCGACACCTCGGCTGGACTGGGGACTTTGCTATTTCTTCATCAACATACTCCGGTGACTTCGGCGTCACCAGCCGACCAGCTTCGTCACGTTAGATGGACCGGGGGCTTTGCCTCGATGAGCCCACCTTTGCCAGCATCGCCATGCCGCCACTTTATCGCCCATCAGGCAATGGGTGTGCGGATCGAGTCCCAATTTTGGGAGTAACCTTTCTTCAGATTGCTACAACAGATAAACCAGGTGCTATTAATCCTAGTATTTTTTCTTGCTTGAGTTTATTTTTCCCAAGGAATTATTACTTTGGTTTGTTTCATCATCTGTACGCAGGTCTATCAAATGGTGGCCGCATTAACGACGACCGCGTGGTGGTTCGGTCAGTTTCCGTATACAGTTCGGCGAATGCCGCATCTGGAACTCGGACCGGCATGTGAATTCAGGCTTTGCCACGCCTTCACCACGTCACGCCGACGCCCTGCATCAACATTGACTTCGGCGCCAGGCCACAACTCTTTAAATAAATTATTTTTGCAAAAAGAAATTATCCTTTTTGGGCCACACTATTTTATGTGTGTAGGTAATCGACTTCGACTGCGTCACACGGTCACTTCGGCAAGCCGACGTCGTTGTCCCAATCGGCATACATCAGCTCAGGTGATCACCTTGTTGGTCGAATCGCCATACCGACATGTTCGGTTGCCTCGGGGACTTCGGCATCGCTGAGAGAGCTCTACCTCATCGAGTGTTCGGCACACGGGCCATATTTCTTTTATTACTCACTTTGCAAAAACTATTAATTATGCAACAATATTTTTTTAATTTATTATTATTCCTATTATCTCCGGCTTGCACTATTTTCTATGCACAGGTAAAGGATCCGGGTCGGGCAGCACTGTCACCTCGGCGTACCGACATACCACGTCACCTCGGCTGGACCGAGGGCTTCGTCATCACTTCATTAACGCACGCCAGGGACTTCGGCATCACACTGCCGACCTGCATTGGCCGTGCTATGTTGCCACTTCGGAGTGCCGAGCTCTTTGCTCCGCCACCTCGGGACCGGCTTGGCGGCTGGGACCTTGTCCCGCCGTAAGCTTGGGCCGTGCATCGACACCGAGCACATTAACCAGCTAAGTCACTTTTATGCTCAGAATTATCAACTTTAAATTTTGTTCCGTTCGACCAAAGCATTATAATTTTTTGGCAAAAAGTTGTATGTGAAAAACTTCCTTGCCAAAACTTTGTTTGTGACACACAAATTCAAATACCCCGTTTATGTGGGGGCCTTCTTTATGTAGCCTTTCCTCTTGCATATGATTATACTTGTATGGCTTCGTTCCTTGTTCGTGTATTACGCCACAATATGCAACATGTTGACTTAAGTGTTCCGCAAGCTAGGTTGCCTTGCTCCTGTGTTTTACCCCTACGTTCCCGATTGTTCGGCTAGGGAGTAAAGGGAGCACCTCTGCGATTGTCACGATCGGGTCATCCGAGCTCGGACCTCAGACTGGGTGAACCCGAAAGCTAGCGCTCTTATTGTTTTCAATCATGGTCGGCACACAACGGAACTCATGAGTACAAAAAAAATCTATTGCACAAGTCTCATAGTAACAATGAGCAACCGAAGAAAGGTATTGGTGGGGGTACTATTTTCTTTGAAGATGCTTCTTACACTTCGTTAGTAATATAGCATAAGTTCCCTAAGCACACTTTGTCTGTTACAGCCTTATGGCCTGATTGCCTGGTTATCGGAAACACCGTCGATATTCTCGACAAGTGTTGTACATAACACTTTTCGGCCCTTGACCGAAGAGGGAGAAGCCGACGGTCGGTTAAGACGCGTTTAAAGTTCGGGTGAACACAAATATGATATAAGTACTTTGGTACATACAATCGTTATACATAAAGTTCTATTACCCAAGTCACTTGGGGGCTCTTAAAATTTACATGAGCCATTTTATAATAAGTGTTTCCTTCTTAGTCGTTGAAAAGTCTTTTTCTATCACTCCTTTTTTCGACGCGAGTGTGTGGTCAATAGCCGAGGAGCCTAATTTCTCTCTCAAAGCCGCTAGAGTTTAGTTTGCTAAACGGGCCTAATGAGAAGTACTCCGCCTTCGGGATAGGAGGTTGAAGCCGTAGGCTGACCTGCTTTAAGTCTTGAGATAGGATGTGTCATGTTAAAGCACGACAGAAGCACAATTTTTTTTCTAAGGCCAATTTTCGGATCGGCACCGGACACATGATCTAGTTCGGACGTCAAGTTTTTACTGAAGTTTTTTGGTCTTCCAAGCCTATGGCACTTTTAAACTATTTTTGTGTTTCCAGCGTAAGTCTTGCAGTGCAATGCCGGACACCTTTAGAGATTCGGCAAAAAACATTCTTGGATATTACTATATATGCATCGGTTTCGAATTGTGACTTCGGTCAATAGTTGGGTCGCCCGGCTCCTGTGCTTGCCTCCTACGTTCCGCTTTATTCGGCTAGGTGTGCAAAGGGAGAACCACTATGATTGTGTTTCCGGCTAGAATGGTTAAAGCACCTCAGTGGATAAAGCCGAAAACTGACTGTCACGAAGGGCAATCTGGTCAGCGATCCGATGACTGTGTTAAACTATAAGATCGATAGAGGTCACCCCATGTTAAATGACGGGCCGTTCATAACATTGGCCAAAGTGTTTACGGATTGACCTTGGCTTTCACCGAACACTAACCGGGGGCTCATAGCTAGCTTCCCCAGTTTAAAGCTCCTATGACTAAGTGAAAGTTATAAAGCCCGCATATCTGATTGCCTCATTTTCACTAACACAACCGCCTTAGGGCACCGAGACGTCGGCTAAGGGTTGTTTTGTTATTTTGGAAACACCTCGTGTAGCATCTATAAGGGGGTGGAAGCTGACGATGGGCCACTTTCAACTGATAAACAGTCGCAATGGAGTCAAAATAAACATATCATCGGCGTTTATATTTAATATACGAGGGCTGCCTTCCGTAATCATCGTTATAAAGCCATAAATATGCATCAATTTGACTTAAGATTTTGGTCAAGCTGGGTTGCATGGCTCCCGTTCTTACCCCTATGTTCCCGATCGTTTGGCTAGGCGGTAAAGGGAGCTCCTCTGTGATTGTTACTACCGGTTCATCCGAGTTGGTACCTCGGACTGGGTGACGTTGAAAGCTAGCGATCTTAAAGGATATAATCGGTCGGCAACGATGGAAGTGAAAATTTCGATTCATTAATACCATAGAGTTCGGAAACTTTCTCCAGACTAAATCCTCAATATTTTCCTCCCACATTGATCGGAGGTGAGGTTTCATGATCATTCAGTATGACAACCCAAGGAAAGGAACCGACGGCGGGACTATTTTCCTTATGTTTCTTACATGAAAAAAGTAATATAACATATCTCTCCGCGTACATTTGTTTATAAAACCGTATGACCGGATTGCCTTGTTTGCCATAAACCTTTTCCCTTATAAAGGCTTAATAAAGTAGGACAAACACTCCCCAGCTACTGGCCAAGGAGGTTGAAGCCGACCGTCGGTCAATTTTTTTTGGACAATGCGGATCCGAGCATTAATGATGTCAAGTACTTGGATACATGGAATCATTACACATAATTTGTGATTTTATTCCGGATATCGATCCTTAATTCGGCCACCCATGCCCACATTAAGGCTCGGGGGCTACTGGGCTTCACGCTCATTGTTTTTAAATATTAAAGGGGCACATCGATCCCCTGATCTGGTGTTGCCACCCGACCAGTGTCTCGAGGGCTACTGCATTAGCAATCCAATGCAGAAAATATAAGTGCAATATAGTTTTCGAGGAGATTTTGATCCTCACGTTGGTCGGCCGCACCCAACCTGAGTCTCGAGGACATTGCACACCGCTTTTTGTGTCCCGAAGTATTCTGCCGAGCTAGGAGTTGATCCTCAGGCCGATTTTGCGAATCAACCTGAGTCTCAGGGGCTACTGGGATCAGCGGTCTTATGTCATCCTTCAGGTGCATCTCGGATTTTTGACTGATACACACCTTGAGGGCTACTAGCTATATATCTTAGCAGAGAATAAATTGCACCAATAAAAAATATTGACAAAAAATCGGCCCGCAGTCGGGGTGATGCACCACCTTGGAAGCAGTCTGGCATAAAGCTCCGGCGCCAGTTGCTGGCTCCATAGAGGCCATTTCCGGCATTAATCTCGGCTAAACTCCTTCAATTTTTTGAACCAAGGTGATCTATGACACCTCAGATATAGTTCGGCATTGGAGCTCGGATATAGTCCGGCGTTAGAGCTCGGATACATTCCGATGTTGGAGCTCGGAAATGGTTTGGCATCGGTGCTCAGCTGCAAAAGATACCTCGAATATAGTTCGGCGTTGGAGCTCGGATGCAAGAGGACACTGCCACCCGGGAACAACTTCAAACCCGAAGTGTGGCATAAAAATAACAAGGCATTGATAAAGGCCGATAGCTTAAAGGGGCTCCTTGGATACCCAACGTGTAAACTCTTCGGATTTACTTCGGCGATCCTCAAGATTGAAGATGAGAAGATTTGTTGAACCACTTTTCAAGATCGACGACCAAAGACAAAGAACAATTCGGAAGGATCGAGGAGCGTCCCCAACTTGAAGACTGGTTCAGGGGGCTACTGACGGTGTCCCGGACTAGGGGGTACTCACCACATTGTCTCCTGACTAGGTGGATCAAGCTGAGGACCCCCATGGCGGTTCACTCATGGGCCACTTCGGGCAGCCCATGCCGCATACAAGGAGTATTCCACAAGACTTGGTGATCAAGACAAGGACTCCTCTCCACCAACGTATTCGGCTAGGACTCTTGTTATCCTAGGCCTCTAGTGCATTATATAAGCCAAGGCCTGGCTAGTCGATAGATTATTATGACATTACTCATGATACCCTTAGGTCTTATACCATGTAACACTATATTCATCAAGATCAATCAAGCAGGAAGTAGGGTATTACCTCGATAGAGAGGGCCCGAACCTGGGTAAACATCGTGTCCCTTGTCTCCTGTTACCCATCGATCCATGACACATAGCTTGGGACCCCCTACCCGAGATCTGCAGGTTTTAACACCAACAGTTATCACACGAGAAGGCCATGCACCAACGACCCCAGGAGGTGACATGAACAGGGCCGGCCCACCAGACAGAGCTCAGCCGTTGGATTTATCGACGCTGCAGGAACGGGCCTGAGCACAGACGCTATGCCTAGCCTTCTTATGTGAAGGATCCTGAAGAAAGACGATCGGTGCACGGCTCCCATGGTGGGTGACAATCAAGCATGTGATAACCATAGATAGATTATGCATGAGAAGCAAACTGGCTTAGGTAAATGCGAGAACGATGCATGCCACTGGGTCGGACCCGAGCGGCCTGGGGATGATGCAGCCTGAGGGACGCCCCCAGCAAGGTGAACTAAAGATGCAAGCGGATACATGCCGCAGGGACTGACCCACGCGGCCTGGGAATGATGTAGCCCAGGGGGCGCTCCCAGCTAAATGAACTTGGAAAAATGTCACCTGGTTTGGTTGTCGAAGGAGTGTTGGGGTAGCTGAAGACGCGCGGTGACAAAGTCGCTCCTCACGAGCCGTCGAGGCCCTGAGCCTCGAGAGGCATCAGAGGCTCACGTGGCCTCCTAAGGACAATCTCCATCTCCACCAGGACTGCGTGATGCCTGGCCTCCTAACCTACCAGGATTGCTCTGCAGATTGCGCTGGAAGGCGACAGCCATGCTCGGCAGGCCGAACAACATGTGAATGTAGCTGTGAGGCGGACCCTCACACTGGCCAGCATGCGAAGGCCAGAAGCGCTCCTGAGATGCGGCCCTGTTGAGCCATGGGATGTCGATGCAGGCGTGCAGCTCACCATCCTTGCTTGGGTGGGGAGCAGCACCAGGTGGGCGGCGGTCACCTCGTATTGCTCTTGCTTCCTGAAGCTCCTGAGATGCCTTAGTGATGAATTCCTGAGCGCCAGGCGCTCCTCGCCCGGTGTCCTCCTAAGGGAAACGTGTCGCGAAGCACGCCTCCACGTGGTGCCTGAGCGCCTCCCTCGTGACGTTGGCCAGGTCCGAGGCTCTCCAGAAGTGAGCCCCCGAGCTCTGCCCGAGGATGGCATCGGGCGCACCTCCCTATGCGAGGGAGGGAGGCGACCCAGGCGCTGGCGCAGATCTCGAGGTGGAGCCGCTGGAGGTGCCGCTGCC
This sequence comes from Triticum dicoccoides, assembly GCF_002162155.2. Classification (NCBI taxonomy): domain Eukaryota; kingdom Viridiplantae; phylum Streptophyta; class Magnoliopsida; order Poales; family Poaceae; genus Triticum; species Triticum dicoccoides. The sequence goes on along the minus strand of NC_041386.1, from coordinate 461,855,619 downwards.
TTGGGGCCTAGTGCGGAGTAGCTGCTTCTTCTTCTTGGTGTTGGCCTCAGGAGGGTACTGCGCACCGGCGCTGTCAGGGTCTTCGATTGACGCTTCTTGGAAGGCACGCTCGAGGGAGCACACCATGTCTCTTTCTTCGCTGGGGACTATGATGATTCCGCCGCTTCCCGTCATCTTGAGGACGTTGTAGCCATGGTGGGTGACTGCCATGAATTTGGCTAGCGCCGGGTAGCCGAAGATGACAGGGAGACGAACTTGCCCTATCGGGGTGGTGGAGCCATCAGTCACTCCTGAGAAAGGCCTGGTGGGCTGAAGTTGATCATATGGCACTTGAAGGGTGTCGAACGTCCCGACGGACAGGATGCCGAGCCCTGCACCACCGTCGATGAGGGTCTTGGTGACTTGGACATTGCTGATGACGGGTGAACAGAGCATAGGGAGGACGCCAGCGGTTGCCGCGCACTTGAGCTGGTCCGCCGAGCTAAAGGTGATGGCGTACTTGGACCATCTAAGTAGGCGCATGGCCTTGAGCTTGGGGAGAGGCGCATTCACCTCGCGAGAGAATTGCTTGAAGATGCACTGGGATGCTCGGGCCTGAGCGCCACCCAAGATGCAGGTGATGGTGTGTGGCTCCTGGAAGCCCCCAGCCCCTTCGTCCTGTTGGTGGTCATCGTTCCTCCTTGGCGGCGGCGGCGGAGGGAGACCAGGGTTGACTTGAGGACGGTCCTCGTGAGGCTGGTCCCTCCAGGCGCCCTCACGAGGCTGGTCCTGCCAACGATCCTCGCAAGGATGGTCGCGCCACTCCTGGCGGGGCCCACGGTCGTCCAAATGTCCTCCACCTCGTCCACCTCCTCGGCCATAGCCCCGGTCGTTGCGCTCGGGGTGTCGACCAAAGCGTCCACCTCGAATGGCCCTGAGCTCTTGACAATCGTTGGTGTTGTGGGTGCGCACGTTGTGGAAGGCACAGAACGTACGGTTGCCCTTGGACGACTCGGGAAGATCTCGGCCATGCTTGGTGTCCGGTTCTGCCGCGAGCACGACCACCCCTTTGCGCTTCACGTCCTTGACCTTGTCCTTCTTCTCCTCTAGATCTGTAGCGGGGAGCTCGAGGAGGGAGAGATGCCCCACCTCAGCTCTTGCACACTTGGTTGCTATGTTGAACAACTCCAAAGTCGTGCACAACTCCTCATGGAGACGAGCTCCTCCTTCATCTTGATGTCGTGGATGCCGTCGGAAAACGCTGAGATGATGGCCTCGTCTGTTACCTTGGGGATCTTCATGCGCACGCTGTTGAAGCACTGGATGTACTTCTGCAGGGTCTCCCCCGGTTGTTGCTTGATGCGGCATAGGTCGCCCGTGGCCGGGGGGCGGTCACGAGTGCCCTGGAAGTTGGCAACGAAGCAGTCGCGCATCTCATCCCAGGAGGAGATCGAGCCTAGAGGCAGGTTCGGGAGCCATGAGAGAGCGCCGTCCTCGAGAGCCATGGAAAACCAGTTCGCCATGAGCTTTTCGTCGCCATTGGCCGCCTCGATGCTCAGCTCATAGAGCTACACGAACTCCATAGGGTCGGGGGTGCCGTCGTAGTGAGGAGGCAGATCTGGCTTGAACTTGCCCGGCCAGACGACTCTATGCAGCTCAGGCGTGAAGGCGTGACAGCCTGCCGTCACCACTGGGGCCCGTCGTGGAGGCGGAGCTTGATCTTGGTGTCCCTGCGCCACCACGGCAAGTGGCGCATGGCCCTGCCACAGCAAGCGATCCTGATGTGGCAGTGTTGGAAGCGGTGGGACGTTTTCTTGCGGACGGGGGATCTCTTGGCAACTTCTTTCTTCATGCGTGGGCACACGGCACGGTGGATCACGCCGCTGGGCCATGCATCTTGGAGCAAGGACGCCGTCTTGACGCGGAGGAGGCGGAGGCGCTCCATGAGCCGTGCATCTCGGCGCGAGGGCGCCATCTTGTTGCGGAGGAGGCGGAGGTGCTCCGTGAGCCACATCGCCCGCATCCGCGGGCAGGCGAGGCAGCGAGAGGGATGGTGCAGGACAGCTACCCACGGTGCTGACGAGCTTGGTGATGCGGTCCAACTAGTCCTCGTAGAGGTCGTCGACCGGGCGGTAGCGCAGGAGCTCGCGTGCCATGAGCAGCGCACCTGCGCGTCCGTGGGCGCGCGGCGAGCGTGAGACGATGAGACGGCCAGAGTCAGCGACGGGGAGGCGGTGCGGCCGTCATGGCGCATGGAGGGGTGAAGTGAAGAGGCTTCCTGCTCTTTGCCGCCGGGCCGGTGGCGGCGTTGGCGGCGGGTAACGGAGAACGGCGGGGAGGCCCGCCGACAGGGGCTGTTTAAGCGACACGGGTGGCGAGGGCGGCCCGACGCTCAGCACGGTCCCGACGAGCGTCAGCCATGAACTTGGTGGCATGATGAAGCGCATATCAATGAAGAGGAAAGCTTAAGCGCACCCCTGCCTAGCACGCCAAATGTCGGATTTCGGGTTCCGGCAAAACCCTTCAGGTTCGAACACTGGGGTGCGCACAAAGATCTATCCCCCTCTCAAGCTCACACACACTATGATCTCACGGCCTAGCTCGATGAACCCAAAGAACACGAGACACAAGAGTTTATACTGGTTTGGGCCATCATTGTGGTGTAATACCCTACTCCAGTGTGGTGTGGTGGATTGCCTCTTGGGTTGAGGATGAACAATTATAAGGGAAGAACAACCTCCTGAGGATAGGTGTTCTTGTGCTTGGTGAGCTTGTGTGGCTTAGGATTCTCTCTCTCTAGATGAACCGATGGATGAGCTGATCCCCCTCTATGGTGGTGGCTAGTCCTATTTATAGAGGCCCTAGTCCTCTTCCCAAATATTGAGCGGGAAGGAATCCCACAACGGCCAAATTTGAAGGGAGACAACTAGTACAATTTATCATGACAAAAGTAGTCTTCGCCTGCCAAAGACTCTGGTGATGACGCCGTCTTGGGCTCCACGATGACCTCCGTCCTGCTGTCCTGCTGGTCTTGGTCTTGTTGCACCAATATGGAAACCTTTGCCTGATGCCTCGGGACTCCTCGCCTGCGCTTGCCTCTTTAGCACCTAATAGGAAACGAGGACACTGCACGCGCTGGCGCCCGCCTGGCTCCAGTCGTCATGGCTTGTGTCACGCAAACCTCGCGAGGTGTCCCTTGCCTTGATCTCTCCGCCCCTCGTGAGCCAGCCTAGTGAGGCCGCCCCTAAGGAGGTCTTGCATCGTCCGCCTCGCGAGGCTTGGCCCCTCACGAGGGGCTTGAGTGCTTGCTAGTGAATATGGGTCATACAGGCCGCTGGTGGAGCCATGCAGCGGGCCGCAGGCAGGCAAGTTTGGGGACCCCCGTTCCTAGAACACCGACATCACCTATCACCGTGTCAGTCATCTGCATCAGAGTGGGGGCATCCCCACTGCCACACTATGTGGCCAAGCTGTGGGCGAACGGCCCGCTGGGGGAGCCCAAAGGCAGGACCGACGCCGTCAAGGTGGAAATGGAGGTGACAAGCAGCAGGGATCCCGATGACGTCACCATGCAGGAGCTGACCTTCTTCACCGTTCCGCCCAAGCTACTGGTTGGGGCCAAGCTGGTGTCCCTCCACATTCAGATTTACGAGCTCACGTCCTAAATGATTCTATAGTGCCTTCTGTTTATCTTAGTAATATGCTAATATAGGGGTTAGCTTGGTCTACTTTAGCTTAAGATATGGTGGGTTTTGGTGGCGATGTAGCAATTACTTCGACACCAGATCAGCAACTAAAGTAATTTCCAACAGTCGAATGGATATTTTGTGTCTATTGGATATAAAGATCCTTTGGGTAAGAAGTATAACGGTAACAACTTATAGGCTTGTTTGTTCAGGAAGTGTTGCATACTTGTGCGAGTTGACGTGACACATCAAAGTAGTACTGCACTACTACTAGTAGTACTCCCTCCAATCCTAATTTCTCTGCGCATAAATCGAGGCACAAATGTCGGTGTTCTGGGAACGGGGGTCCCCAGACTTGCCTGCTTGTGGCCCTCAGCGTGGCTCCTCCAGCGGCCCTGTACGACCTATCTTCACTAGCAAACATTCAAGACCCTAGCGAGGGGTCGAGCCTCACGAGGCGGACGACGCAAGACCCCCTTAGGGGCGGCCTCACCAGGATGGCTCGCGAGGGGCGGAGAGATTAAGGCAAGGCGAACCTCGCGAGGTTCCAATGACGTAAGCCATGACGATCAAGACCAGGCGGGCGCCAGGCAGGCGCCAGCAAGCGCAGTGTCCTCGCTTCCTCTTTGGTGCTAAGGAGGCAAGCGCAGGCGAGCAGTTCCAATGAATTAGGCAAAGTTTTCCATATCGATGCAACAAGACCAAGATCGGCAGGACGGCAGGACGGAGGTCACCGTGGAGCCCAAGACGGCGTCACCACCAGAGCCTTTGGTAGGCGGAGACTACTTTTGTCAGGATAACTTGTACTAGTTGTCTCCCTTCAAATTGGCCGTTGTGGGACCCCTTCCCGCTCAATATTTGGGAAGAGGACCAGGGCCTCTATATATAGGACTAGCCACCACCATAGCTAGGGGGATCGACCTCATCTTGGATCGGAGCCATTCCATCCTTAGCCACACCAGTTCACTAAGCACAAGAATTCCTCTTGTCGGAGGCTGTTCTTCCCTTGTAACTGTTCATCCTTAGCCCAGGAGACAATCCACCACACCACACTGGAGTAGGGTATTACACCACAATGGTGGCCCGAACCAGTATAAATCTTGTGTCTCGTGTTCTTTGGGTCCGTCAAGCTAGGCCGTGAGATCGTTGAATGTGCGAGCTAGAGAGGGGGTAGATATTCGTGCGCACCCCAGTGTTCGAACCTCAAGGGTTTTGCCGGAACCCGAAATCTGACATTTGGCGCGCCAGGTAGGGGCGCGCCGGCATATTCCTTTCGCTAGTCAATCCACCGACACTCCGCAGCTCCAATGTCCGGCGACCCAAGGACCAACGCCGACCGGTGGGGAGCTTGGCCGGCCCAGGCGGCCCCGCCGGCCCAAGAAGACCTCAACCCCGCAGCCCAGGTAGCACGCGCACCGCCAAGCGCTGCAGAGCGCGGGTGACGCGGCCAAGCGCCATCCACCCTTACTGCACTCCAAGTACGGGCAGCTGCAAGTGCTTCAAGCCACGCCACGGCCACGACGCCGCACACCTGATGGGGACAAGCAAACATGAGGGTTGCGCTCATGGTGGCTCACGAGCTACTGCGATGCTGGCTGATGGAGAGTGGCCGGGATGCACTACTGAAGTGCATCGCCGAGCTACTGGATGCCGCGGCCTTGGGAGCGCCTCCCTTCTGCTCCCTGCTCACACCTCAGGCCGCAGCCAGATCGCATGGCAGGCCTCGCCGCCCCCGCGTGCCCCCGGGCGCGCCTCTGGGCACCATCGACACTGGCATGGCCAATGACACCAGACGCCCAATCGCACCCCCACCACCTCCAACGAGCGCAGGTGCAAGCGTCGCCGCCTGCGGCCCCGGCAGGGTGCTACCCTACCTACCTCTAGGCGGTGCGCTAGGCCGGGCGACATGGAGCGTGGGGCACTACAGCGAGGTCTTCGAGGCGGCGGCCTTAGAGGCCTGCGTACCCCGCATGATGGACCAGGAGTACGCGCTGGAAGATGACCCCGGCTCGTTCCTCGAGCCGAGCTGGGAGGAGGCACTAGAAACTGGGGCTTTCCAGGAGCCTCTTGGAAGCCTCACCAACCATGCCAACAACGACAACTACAGGGTACCACTTATCTCTAAGGAACAAGCTTACGCTAACCATGGGTCGCAGGAGGATCAAGTCACGGTGGCGGACGGCGGCCCCAGCTCGGCGGCCCCCCTTCCGCCAGGGGGAGCGCACTGGGGGCCGCCGGGGAGGAGCCGGGAGCAAGGCCCCTCCCGCATCACACGGAGCAAGACATCCCCCGGAGGTAGGCCCTCTGCCGGGGAGGTGCCAACGAGCCTTCCCCCAGCAGAGGACCCATGGTCGCCGAGGGCGCCGCTGGCGTCCCCTTTGCCCCCTGGTGTCGTACTGGTTACTGGTCGCCCCCAGTGGTGGTCGAGGGTGGCGCAAGGCGGGCCCCTCATCTGGCGATATGAAGTAAGTCTCGCGCCTGTGAAGATCTCCGCTCGTGACACTCTCACGTAATAATGAGTGGGGCTGTACACGCCCCTGAGTCTCAGGAGTGCCGCCCTCGGGCCTTGGGGGCTCCCTCCCACGACTACTAGAAGCACTTAGCTCTGCGCTAGTGAGAAGACAAGAAGAATAGACTAGGTGTCAGACGCGGCCATTTGCTTTCATCTCTCTTTTTGTAGCCCTGTTTTCTGGCTTTGTATTTAAGTTGAAGCTGAATTTTCATTGACAAGCGCGGGGGGTGTCTTTTCTCGTTCGTGCGATTTCTTGCGATTTGGCTCCTTGCCCTGGTTCGGGGTTCGCCCCTGTTGCCTCCCCCCTCGAGAGCTCCTCGCGAGCGGGGGCTGGGCACGGCACGCGTGTGCTGCGCACACGTCCTTCCATGGCTAAACGCTCGCTTCTCACGAGGCCCCCTCGGGCGGATCGACATGCTCCTCCCGAACTCAAGACCTCGTGGCTCGGTCTGGAATTGGCCCGGACAAAGGTAAACTGCAGCAGTAGGCTCATGGCGGGACTCACGGATTTATGGAAACACATCTTTAGCCTAGCCTAAAGAACAAAAGCAATAATCTGTTTACATGAGGGGCTTCCCCTCCCAAAATGCTCTTACAACCTTCAGGGCCGTGCCCGAGCTTTCATATGCAGGGTTAGCGACAAAGAAGCACGGGTATAATCGGACATGTCGCTCACCGCGTCCTCCGGGTCGCCCTCATAGGCTTCGCTGGCGTCGCTGTCACCATCGCCGACGTCTCTGTCATTGTCACCGGCATCGTTGCCGCCATCGCCGACGCCACCCTTGCCATCGTCCACCACGTCGCCTCCATCTGCAGCGACCACCACCGCATCATCCTCGGAGGTGAAGGCCCTGACTAGGGCGTCTACATTGTCCTCAACCCAGTGCGCCAGGTCATCCCGGATAGCCTGGGGCACTAGAGCAATGGTGGCGTTGAAGTCAAAGTTGGGGTAGGTGTTCTGGCGATGGCTGAAGACACGACAAAACGCACGCTTGAGCAGGCCGCGGCTCCTCTCCTCAACAAGCACATGAGCTCTCTCGGATCAATTCTCCAAGCGCATCACCACGTCGGTGAAGAAAAGGAGGTGACTGGCGTAGTCATCTGAGGGGGGATGAGGCGCATTCTCGTCACAGACGGCGCCTAGCACCGCGTTGGCTCTGGTTCTGAGGTTTTGGAGCATGGGGGCGTGCTCGCGCTCCAGCGTCCGCCGCTGGAGCACTTCCTCCCTGCCCCGCTGCATGGAGGATTCGGCGTCGGCAACCCACTGCTGAAAAAAAGACAGCTCGACACGTGCGGAAGCCAGCTCGACTTGCACTGAAGACAGGGCGGCTACAGCGGCTTTCTCGCGACGTTCGGCTTCGTCCAGCCCTGACCTGAGGGCCTTGGTCCTGCACATAGCCTCGGCTTCCACAAGCTTCAACTTTACGTCGTACCTTCCCACAAGGTCCGCGCGAGCCTCGGCCGCTCGGCGATCGACTTCCTCCTGGGCCTTGGCCTCGCGCTCGCCGACAACGTCCTCAGCTTGGGCAACCTGGCGCTCCCTCGTCTCCAACCACTCGAGCTCAAGGCTGCGCTCCGCGGCTTCCAGCGCCAGCGCCTCCTCGCACCTCAGGATCTCTTCCTCCTTGACAGGCATCCCCGTCATCGACGCTAAGGCGGCCTTGCGCGCCTTGATACGTCTCCAACGTATCTATAATTTTTGATTGTTCCGTGCTATTATATTATCAACTTTGGATGTTTATGGGCTTTATTATACACTTTTATATTATTTTTTGGATTAACCTATTAATCTAGAGCCCAGTGCCAGTTTTTGTTTTTTTCCTTGTTTTAGAGTATCGCAGAAAAGGACAATCAAACGGAGTCCAATTGACCTAAAACTTCACGGAACTTATTTTTGAACCAGAAGAAGCCCATGGAGTACCGGAGTTGCACGAGGAGAGTCTCGGGCTGCCCACGAGGGTGGAGGGCGCGTCCCCTACCTCGTGGGCAGCCCAGAAGTCCACCGACGTACTTCTTCCTCCCATATATACCCATATACCCTAAAACGATCGGGGAGCACAATAGATCGGGAGTTCCGCCGCCAGAAGCCTTCGTAGCCACCGAAAGCCAATCTAGACTCGTTCCGGCACCCTGCCGGAGGGGGAATCCCTCTCCGGTGGCCATCTTCATCATCCCGGTGCTCTCCATGATGAGGAGGGAGTAATTCTCCCTCGGGACTGAGGGTATGTACCAGTAGCTATGTGTTTGATATCTCTCTCTCTCTCTCTCTTGTGTTCTTGAGATGATACGATCTTGATGTATCGCGAGCTTTGCTATTATATTTGGATCCTATGATGTTTCTCCTCCCCCTCTACTCTCTTGTAATGGATTGAGTTTCCCCTTTGAAGTTATCTTATCGGATTGAGTCTTTAAAGATTTGAGAACACTTGATGTATGTCTTGCCGTGCGTATCTGTGGTGACAATGGGATACCACATGATTCACTTGATGTATGTTTTGGTGATCAACTTGCGGGTTCCGCCCATCAACCTATGCATAGGGGTTGGCACACGTTTTCGCCGTGATTCTCCAGTAGAAACTTTGGGGCACTCTTTGAGGTTCTATGTGTTGGTTGAATAGATGAATCTGAGATTGTGTGATGCATATCGTAGAATCATACCCACGGATACTTGAGGTGACATTGGAGTATCTAGGTGACATTAGGGTTTTGGTTGATTTGTGTCTTAAGGTGTTATTCTAGTACGAACTCTAGAGCTGTTTGTGACACTTATAGGAATAGCCCAACAGATTGATTGGAAAGAATAACTTTGAGGTGGTTTCATACCCTACCATAATCTCTTCGTTTGTTCTCCGCTATTAGTGACTTTGGAGTGACTCTTTGTTGCATGTTAAGGGATAGTTATGTGATCCAACTATGATATTATTGTTGAGAGGACTTGCACTAGTGAAAGTATGAACCCCAGGCCTTGTTTCAACGCATTGCAATACCATTTATGCTCACTTTTACCATTAGTTACCTTGCTGTTTTTATATTTTCAGATTACAAAAACCTTTATCTACTATCCATATACCACTTTTATCACCATCTCTTTGCTGAACTAGTGCACCTATACAATTTACCATTGTATTGGGTGTGTTGGGGACACAAGAGACTCTTTGTTATTTGGTTGCAGGGTTGCTTGAGAGAGACCATCTTCATCCTACGCCTCCTACGGATTGATAAACCTTAGGTCATCCACTTGAGGGAAATTTGCTACTGTCCTACAAACCTCTGCACTTGGAGGCCCAACAACGTCTACAAGAAGAAGGTTGTGTAGTTGACATCACGCCTCCACTTGCTGCTCCAGGGAAGCACTCCAGGCTTGGAGCTCCCACGCGCGCTTCTCTGCGATCTCGCGATGTCGATCAGCTTCCCGAGCATCTTCCAAAGTGCGGGCGCAAGCTTTGTGCGAGGTCGCGAGAGACACCTCGGCCTTCGCATTATCAAGCTCGCGTTGGGGGTGCCCGAGGTTGATGGCCACCTTCAGCTTATGCCACTCCTCCACCAGCCTAAGACCCTCGGCCTCGAGGCGTGCATCTACATCCGCGAGCTCTCCGCCAAGCCGGTTCATCGCGCCCATCGCCTCCCGAAAGAGCTCGTGGTGGACGACACTCCTTTTGTGCGCAGCTTTGAGCGTGCAGCCGGCTCCGTCCTCCACAGCAGGGGCCGTCGAGGGGACCTGAAGCGGCTCGCCCTTTTCCTGCAGGGGGCTGGGGGCTGGCGCCCCTCCGGACGCCAACTGGGCTTCAGTAGGAGCCCGGTTGGGATGTGGCTCACTGCTCGAAGAAGGGACCAAGACCGAAGCCATCCAGTCGCCATCCATAACCAGAGGAGGAGACCTTAGCATGCCCGTCACACTCCCGATGAGGCCACGCAGAAGAGACAACAGGAGCGCGCGCTCAAGGCACCAAGCCGACGCACCTGCCTCTCCGGCCGACCCTGTGACGGGGGCAGCGTGCCGGCTTGGTACGCTCAGGGCTAGCGGAAGACTCGAGGCAGGAGGAGGTTGCGTCACCAGGGGCCCCATGGCCTTGGCAGATGGGATCTTGGAAAACCACCGTCAGGAAGGAAAGCGGCACGCGAGGAATTACAAAGATAAGGTACTTACTCATCTACATCGATGTACTTTCTATGTTTCAACGGCCAGACGGTGCCACTACTGCAGCTCGGAGACCCCTTCCTCTTTTGGAGCGCCTCGAAGTCCATGCAGAACCGGCCCAAGCGTTGCACGTGATGACCAGCGTGGTGCGCGACTGGCGAAGCACCCAAGCAGACAACCTCAGGAGCGCCATGTTGAGGAGAGCTATCAGGCTCCGCCTCGCGACGACCCGCCGAGGCCTCAGGAGCTTCGGCCACAGGAACAGCAGGCTGTGTCACCTCCTCAGCTGCCGCCCCAGGGCAGGAATCATGGGTTCCCGAGGATGATGCCTCGGGAGCCCCAAGCAGCATTGAAACCTCGGTGCCCGCGCCTCTGGCCTCTAGCGGTGCTTGCCCCCTGCGTCCACCCTTGGGGCGAGCTCGGCACCGGTAGCAGGAAGAGGAACCACAACGACGGGGTTCTCCTAGGGCCCCACGAGGCCAACTGGGTGCAACCCCCACTCATCGAAGTAGGGCATCTGCCCCGCGAACTCCACCCTGTTCGAGCAGTCGTACAAGCAACAACCCGCTTGCGGCAAGTCACCTGGTGAGCGGTCACTGGTAAAGACCTCGAGCACCGTTCTTCGTGCCTCGGTCGAAAGCCCCGACGCCTGAAGCCTCATGCGATCCCGGTCACCGATCAGGGCCCACATCGGCTGGGAATGGCACTGGAGTGGGGTGATGCGGCGTCGGAGGAACTCCTTCATCACCTTGGGTGCAGTCACGTCAAGATCATTCACGCTTCTCAGCCGGAGCCAAACGAAGGCGAGACGGGAACCCGTGAGCTCCTCGTGACCCCAGCCGGAGCTGGGGACGGTGGGCGACGACGGAAGTGAGAGCAGGGGGCTGAGTACTCTGACATCGACATACACCCACCGCATCAGAAACTCGCTCGTGGACTGCAGGAGATCAACATCAATCCCCGAGCCGGCCGTCGCCGCCACGGCCTGGAAACTCAAGCACCCAGAGCACTGCCGGGGGTTGGTCAGGTGCAGTGAGAAGAAATGGTGCAAGAGGGCCACAGAAGGGGCAATGCCCACCATGTCCTCATAGACAAAGGAGAAGACGGCGAGAAGGGCAACAAATTGGGGATCAAGATGCAACATATGGATCTGGTAATGAGAAAGCACGACATCGAAGAAGGCGGAGAAAGGGGGGGGGGACCAGGCCAGCCCATAGAGCGTCGACAAAGAACGGGACCTCGATGGCTGTCCTATCAATGGAGGCTCGAGATGTAGGCTAGGCCACCGTCCCTCCCCATTCATTGAAGCTGGTAGCAAGCGCAAGGCGGACCTTGTCCATGGCCTCCCGATTAAGCACCCGCGATCAGCCGACGGCGGGCTCAATGACCGGAGCTGAGTTGGCTGAGCATAGGGGCTTCTTCCCTTTCTCCGTCGGTTCGGCGCCATGGCAATTAGGGCAGAGCTCAAGTTGGATTGGAAGAGAAAGCAGAGATACGAGGAGGCGAAGAAGTCAGGGAGTGCGTTGCTAGCAACGGAGAGGTAACTGTGTAGGATGCCGTAGCCGCCTAGCCAGGCGGATTTCAAGGGTGTGTGGGGAAGCGGAGACGCCCACGTCCAATCAGTCACCACGCGTCAACCAAGGCCGCAGGATGTTGGGGCCCGCGGCGCTCCGCACTTGCACTTTGGCTTCGCCTTGAAGCCAAGCCTGAGCGCGCCTTGGGCCCGGGGGCTACCGTCGGTGTTCTGGGAACGGGTGTCCCCAGACTTGCCTGCCTGCGGCCCTTAGCGTGGCTCCTCCAGCATCCCTGTACGGCCCATCTTCACCAGCAAACATTCAAGACCCTCATGAGGGGCCGAGCCTCACGAGGCGGACGATGCAAGACCTCCTCAAGGGCGGCCTCACCAGGCTGGTTCATGAGGGGCGGAGAGATCAAGGCAAGGGAAACCTCGCGAGGTTCCAATGACGTAAGACATGACAATCAAGACCAGGCGTGCGCCAGGTAGGCACCAACAAGCGCAGTGTCCTCGCTTCCTCTTTGGTGCTAAGGAGGCAAGCGCAGGCAGGAGTTCCAAGGCATCAGGAAAAGGTTTCCATATTGGTGCAACAAGACCAAGACCAGCAGGACGGTAGGACGGAGGTCACCGTGGAGCCCAGGATGGCGTCACCACCAGAGCCTTTGGCAGGCGAAGACTACTTTTGCCAGGATAACTTGTACTAGTTGTCTCCCTTCAAATTGGCCGTTGTGGGTTCCCTTCCCGCTCAATATTTGGGAAGAGGACCAGGGCCTCTATATATAGGACTAGCCACCACCAAAGCTGGCGGGATCGACCTCATCTTGGATTGGAGCCATTCCATCCTTAGCCACACACCAGTTCACTAAGCACAAGAACACCTCTCCTCAGGAGGCTATTCTTCCCTTGTAACTGTTCATCCTTAGCCCAAGAGGCAATCCACCACACCACACTGGAGTAGGGTATTACACCACAACGATGGCCCGAACCAGTATAAATCTTGTGTCTCGTGTTCTTTGGGTCCGTCAAGTTAGGCCGTGAGATCGTTGAGTGTGGGAGCTAGAGAGGGGGGAGATCTTCATGCGCACCCTAGTGTTCGAACCTCAAGAGTTTTGCCGGAACCTGAAATCCAACAGCAGATACCAAGGAGGGCCTGGTTGTGTCTATACTTGGACAACTCACCCGACTGCGCACCCGGAAGATGAAGCTCGAGTCGTGTTGGTGCCGTGTGCGGCCCGCACATTAACCAAAACCTCGCGCCTCGAGCTTAGCCTCCGCGTTTTAAACTTCTCAATCTCAGGGCCAAGGAGCAACGTGAAACCTATGATAGAGCCAATCGAATGGTTGAGAACACTACAATTCGTAGCTACAGATGCGTGTGTGAGAGAGGACGAGTGCGTTCATGCACCTCTTCTCTTCCTGTATAACGTACTAAACTCAGAGTACAAGTGTATGTGGGTGGCATCGACTTAGGGAGATAGAGATGGTGCATGCGAGAAGTCCCGAGAGATAGGTCTAATGCGTCTAAAAAAAAGACTAGTCTATAGCTCCCCACAAGGCTATTCCTGTCGAACGCCCCAATAACCGTAAGATATGAATCCGACGGTGCTAGTTATTGCAGTACACAGCAGTAGAAAAAGAACTACCATGGCATATGCTACACCACGATTGAGAACACGTGCTCACGTTACGCCATCCGGGAATAGTGCTACACTTCAAAACTAGAACCGTCAATAAATTTTGAGCTTGCACCTCGTCACATTGCAAAATACAAAAAAAATTCCACCACTCATCATCTACCTTGGTTGGCGAGATTTTTGAATTGAGCCCTATAAACCGGAAAGGAGGTACTAGTACCATGCTATATTTAATTGCAAACCTGTTCACACTGATCACAACCTAAACAGTTTCCCATTTAGGAGCGTATTAGTACTTGGTTATAAATACTACTATGCCAAGATGACTGCACATTCCTCCTCAACTCTTCATCCACAAAAACAAACAAGCCATTCAGCATCCTTCCCTTGCGTCTGCCATGGCCTGCATGAGTTCTGGGTCGAGAGATTACCACCAGGGAGAGGCGAGCATGGAAGAGGAAGCACGGAAGTAGCAGCATAGAGGTCCTACCGTGCCACCGAAGCAACACGGAGGTCTGGTCGCGCTGCAAAAGCAGCAGAGATGTCCCGACGCACCGCGGCAGCCTGGGAAAATGTCTCGCGGGCAGGCGGCGACTCTTATAGGTGCATGCATGTGATCGTCCATAGCCAGATGGATCAGATCTCCGGCTGGGCGAGGTTGCAGGACAACATGAAAGCCTCGTTTGAACAGGCTACCGGTGTCATCCGACAAGTAAGGGAGGGCAATGAGAGGCTCCGGGCCGAGCGCGACCTACTAAGGGCGAAGATCGTCCGAAGTGCAGAGCGGCAGGAGGAGACCAGTGCCTTGTTGAAGAGGACCAGCGTCATCATCAAGAAACTTATGAATGAGAATGACATGCTCCGCATCGAGCGCCAAAGGCTAGTGGAGGAATCCGTGGATGCTCTCAAGTAGCGTCTTGAGGACACGACATAGCTCATCGCCACTCGCCGCGGAGACTAGTTCCCGCGGCCTGCAGCAACGCATCAAGAAATTAGAGATCAGCGAGCCAGGTCATTGTCTTCCTTCTTCTTTTGCCCTTGTGTATTTCAGGCGTAGCCGCATGTGGATTTTTTAATTATCTTCTTAATTATGTAAGACAGCTATTATCCGCTCTCGTCATCCTTATATATTCATCAGTCTTGCTATAAGTTGCAGTAGATGCTATATAGGTTCGCCGGATCTTACATCAAGATCCGTCTAAAATTATCTTTTCAGATTTTCTTTTTTCTCTCTTAAATCTCAGTCGAGTGAGACATGGCCACGCCATTAAACAGAGGCTCGGGCACCATTAATGGAGACCTTGGGAGAGAGGTGGACGGCAAATGGAGGTCAAAGGGCTCTCCTCCCGATAAGCACACGGAGGGGTCTGATCGCACGCCTCCCGTACTCAAATAGCTACCCTGCATGGTGCCTCCTAGCTAATAAAAAAGGGGACGCGTGGTGGCACGTACATGGTAAATAGAATGCACACGGTTTCAATAGTACTTGTGTTTCCGATTGTAACGTGACAACACTTGTTCCAAAATGACTTTGTTGATTGTTAATGTGTGTGCCTTCGCAAATCAGACAACAAAATTACCACAGCATGTTGGTGCCATGTCATGACACCAAGCCAAGTTTCATGATTTTTATGTGTGTTTTGGATTTATAGGAATTAAAAAACCAAGTTTCTCAATTTTTCCAGTCGAGCCATGACGCCCAGATGTTTGAATTTCATTCCCATTTCTTGCATGTGACCTAGAAATTTACCCGAGGACACACATGTGATTTTTCAACCAACTTTGGTGCACTGGACCATGTGCTTGTATTTCAAATTTGAATTATGCACACAAAGGTGACACATTCCCTCTCAGAACCACGAGCCTTCTTCAGAGAAGCTCTGGTTGCAAGAAGCTTATACCAAAACTTGTTCCTATTCGGCCAATTTTTCTACCACAACATGGTAGTACCATGACATGACACCATGGCGAGTTTCATGATTTTTAGGCGTGTTTTGGATTTACAAGAATTTTAAAACCAAGTTTCTCAATGTTCTCGGCCGAGCCATGATGCCTAGATGTTTGAATTTCATTCCCATTTCTTGCATGGGACCTAGAAATTCACCCGAGGAAACACATGTGATGTTTCAACCAACTTTGGTGCACGGGAGCATGTGCTTGTAGTTCAAATTTGAATTATGCACATTAAATGACCAGAAACTCAATTAATGTATAAAATGGCCAAACAAACTCGGAATAATTCCAAAATTTAACAGGGCACTCATGTAGTTCTATGTTGCCTCTGTAAAGAAACTCAAAGGGGGGCAGCGTATATTGTTTCGCACTCAAAGGTGACACGTTCCCTCTCAGAACCACGAGCCTTCTTGAGAGAAGCTCCGGTTTGCAAAAAGCTTATACCAGAACTTGTTCCAAATCGGCCTAGTTTTTTTACCATAGCATGTTAGTGCCATGACATGACACCATGCCAAGTTTCATGATTTCCAGGTGAGTTTTGGATTTACATGAATTTAAAAACCAAGTTTCTCGATGTTCTCGGCCGAGTCATGATGCCCAGATATTTGAATTTCATTCCCATTTCTTACATGGCACCTAGAAATTCACCCAAGGACACACATGTGATTTTTCGACCAACTTTGGTGCACCGGAGCATGTGCTTGCAGTTCAAATTTGGATTATGCGCATTAAATGTCCAGAAACTCAATTAATGTATAAAAAGGCCAAACGAACCCGGAATAATTCCAAAATTTAATAGGGCACTCATATAGTTCTATGTTGCCTCTGTAAAGAAAATTAGGGGGGAGGCAGCGTATATCGTTTCACACACAAAGGTGACACGTTCCCTCTCAGAACCATGAGGCTTGTTGAGAGAATCTCCGGTTTTGCAAAAAGCTTATATACCAAAACCTGTCCCAATTCAGCCCAAAATTATACATATGAAAACAGGGTTTAGATTATCCCGAACATCTCGCTACCTAGACCAATGTACTCTGATTTGAATTCAACATAAAATGGATACAAATATTTGAATTGGAGATCATATGGTACATGTAGTTCATAGTGAAATATGATTACTGCTATATGCATGTTTTTTGTTATCAAGATAATATTTAAATGATTGTATAACATGACAACAATCGTATTCAAATAAGGAAAATTGATTCAAATTTAGTCCATATGGTAGACAACAGTATATACGTTCATAGGGTGGAGTAAAATGTTCATATATGATGGAAGATCAAAATGTAGGACTACATCCATTATAAACCGCAAGGTCACCTAACGATATATTCGAATTCAGGATAACATGGATTCAAAAATTGAAATTCAAGATCTTGGCATTTGTAAGCATATAAAAAGGGACATGCCTTTTTATTTTGGTGGGAATTGATTTGTTTTTTGTTGTTGTTGAGGGAAGTGCGAATTGATTTGGTACTATACAGGGTAATCTTCTTCTCCCTATTTTTTTACATTTTCTTGTAGTTTTTTCAATGGAATTTATAGCAATATAGTAAAAGGGGACATGACTCTCTTGTGTCTTGTATGAATTGTTTTTTTGTACATGTTAAGTTTGTTTTGCCGAACAAGGAATCCACGCCTTGTTATCCCGAAATTTTCAAGCTCGAGTATCTTTTGTCTCATCTGCTTTGAGAACACCCGCCTCTTCAACCCGCGCCGCGCCTTGTTATTTCGAAATTTCGACGCACGCGAAAACTCCCTCCTCATCCGAAATCAGTCCCACATCCCAGACACGCGAAATCCCCTTCTACCCTTAGCCGGAAATGCCGGCTCGACGTCGCGGTGTCAAAACCGGTGGGGGTACGCTGTTAACTTACCCTACATTTCGGACAAGCGCGTCCCTAAGCCATGGCTCTCCCTACCTTCCCCTTCATCCCCCCATTCGTACATCGAGGCCGCCAAAACCCACGAAACCCCACGCTCCTCCATCGGCCTCTCGACCGCCGCCCATCCAGAGACTCTTCCCCGACGACATCGTCCACCGCCACAGCTCGCCGTCCCTCATCCACCGCACCGGATAAGGATCCGTCGTCAATCTCGTTGTCCCGCCGGATTAGCCGCCCCGTCCTCCACCTCCAAGGAGCTGCCCCAACATTCGCCTCGTCTATCGCGACACCTCCATCCCCACAACACCGTCTTGACCTGCCCCATTGGAACCACAACACCCTCACCAATTCCTCTGATGAAGCCGAGGCCAACTCGGCGCCACCAAGGAGGTTCTTCACTCACCGCTGCATTTTATCTTTTATTCTATCTCAAGGAGCTGCCGGTGCTCGATATCGAGTAGCCATGGAGGGTCTCCATCGACGGTGCCATTGCCGGCCACTTCATCCACGACATCTCTCCCCCATGTCGTTCCTTCCTTGGTGGCGACTTCCACATCGGCACTAGCTACAGCTGCTCTGGCTCTCCCTTGCGCTGCGGCTCTGTTCTTGCTATCGGTCGCGCTGCTGCACTACCCTTGCTTTTTGTTCGTGCTACTGCTCTGCTCTGCTATTGCTGTCGGTCACGCTGCTGCTCCGCTCTTTCTCTCGTTCGTGCCGCTGCTCTACTCTTGCTCTCGCTTGCGCTGCTGCTGCTGCACGACCTCCGACAGCTATAGGAGTTGCTACTTTAGCACTCGCTCGCGGTGTTGCTGCATGACTTGCTCTCTGCTAGTGCGTTCCCTACTCGAGCGTCTGCTGATTTAGATCACTGCTTCTCTGCTACAAGTGCTCGAACGCCCTAAACATCTAGTGCAATGCTCTTCTACTAGTTCAACCAGTTTCGACAGTAAAATTCAGTTTTGACTATAAAGTTCAGTTTCTTCAGTTAAGTTCAGAGTGAATAGTATTTACAACATCTGTTGGAGCGGCCATGGCGCGGCTGATGCGTTTTACATCTAGCACTTTTTGGTGATGTATTTTACATCATCTATTGCAGATGATATTAGAGTCCCACTTCAGATTAACGTTATTTGTCTTGTCCTTCTTCAGCCTCGCCGCCGTACACCTTGTCATGGTTCCAAGTCTGACAGTAGTGTAGGGGGGTAAGTATGGAAAGGCAAGATCTTAGCTATGGAGAAGTTGTAAGAACGCAAGGTTTACGAGTTCAGGCCCTTCTCGGAGGAAGTAATAGCCCTACGTCTTGGAGCCCAGAGGCGGTCGACTGGATTATGAGAGTATGAATTACAGGGGTGCAAACCCTTTACACTGAGGAGGGGGTGGCTTATATAGAGTCTGTCAGACCCCTCCGACCCTTAGTTATGCAGGGTTTTAAGTACATTAAGGTCGGGCGTTACTGGTAACGCCCCTAATAAAGTGCTATGATGACCATAAAAGCTACTTAATGACCGACCGTTAGCGTGCGGAGTGACTTTAGGTCTCCTGGCCATCGGGTGGTTGGATCTTGGTCGAGTGGTTGCTTCTTGGTCGAGTGTCTTCGAGTCCGTTGAGTGAAACACCGCCAAGTCGATTGAAATGTGATTTCTTCTGGAGGTGTCCTTGGGTAGGTCAGTTTGGACAGGTCCACGACCCTACCCTAGGTACATAGCTTCATCATTAGCCCCCGAATGGATCGAGGTTTGAGTGGGAAAGGGTTTGAGCACATCTCCGACTCATTTTTCATGTCGTGAGCATACCTTGTTTCGGATCAATGGACCAGAGTGATGACAACAACTTTCTTTCTAGTCGCCTTGATCCATTCTTAGGTTTTGTCGAGTGAGTTCTTATACTTGGAGAGTTCTGAGTGGCGGTGCGGAGGAGATCTTCGGTCCGACGAGTTGTTCTGCTGCCCGCGGATTTCGTGGGATCCAAATTTCGGGAAGCGCGCCGGACGGGAGAGGCCGCAGTAAACGGATGGGATAGCATGGAGCCGCCTCGATCCCCGAGCCACCTTTTTCGCCACGTATCGCGCGCGCGATCGCCACGGGATTTGGCAGGGCCGTCCGGGCCTACCAGTCAGCCACTCGGAAGCAGCCTCATATAAGGCATTAGGCCGGGGCTCTGTTCTGCACGCCACCATTCTCTCTCTGTTTTCTCCCGATTTCTCCGCCACCCTTGCTCCTGTCTCGTCGCCGGATCTCCGCTCGAGCTCGAACTTCCACCATGGGGAAGGACAAGACGGCGGTGCTGGAACGCGCGAAGAAGGCAACCGCGAAGGCGAAGGGCAAGCGGACCAACCGGGGCGGATCCTCGTCGAGGTCCGGCCTGCCGGCGGGCTGGATCCAGGGCGACTGGATCCGCTCGGCAATCACGCAGGACGACCTCGACGACCTGGTGGAAGGGGGATTTATCCCCCACAAGTCGGCTCGGCTCCCGGGAGACGAAACTGAGCCGCAGCCCAGAGAGGGTGAGTGCGTCCTCTTAGCAACTCACATAGATCGTGGGTTCTCGCTGCCTCCCCACCCTTTCTTCCGGGGTTTTTTGAAATTCTTTGGGGCTCAGCTCCACCATTTTACTCCGAATACCATAGTCTATCTGGCCGCTTTCGTGTCTATGTGCGAAAACTTCTTGGGCTGTCGACCGCACTGGGGGCTCTTTAAACATATCTTCACTTGCCGTTCCCAGTCGGTCAAAAAAGACCAAGTCGAGTGACGAGAGGACTCGGGTGATCCAGATGTGCGGTGGTCTGGGGATCCAGATGAGGAGCAAAAGTACTTTCCCAGCGATGATCCTTCCTGACTCGGTCCGGGGCTGGCAGTCGACTTGGTTTTACTGCAAGGATCAGCCGACCCCTGGCCAGTCAACTGGGCTTCCTCCTTTCTCCTTGGCTCGAGTGGAGAAGCCTGCTCCCCTGAAGATAGTTCCGGAAGAGAAGGTGCAGGTCAAGGAGCTGGTCGAACGGGTCGTCCAGCTCATCCGCGACGGAGTGACCGGGATGGATCTGCTGGAGGTCTTTCTCAGTCGATGCATCCAACCCCTTTAGGCACGCGATCATCCGATGTGGATGTATTCTGGGCTCGAAGATACCTTGGAGAGCTGGTTGTGAGGAATCACTGGCAACAAAGACAACCCTCGGGGATCCAGGAGGGTGACTCCATTCGACAACTCACGTCAGCCGGAGCAGGTATGTTTCTATAAGTAACTTTCCAACTCTCCATGTGATGTCCCGTTTGTGGTCGACTGAATGTCTTTTGATTGTTATTTTTTCAAGCCCTCATTGAAATGTACTTGATGCCCAATGGAGAGCAAGGGCAAGACTTGGAAGGCGAGGCGAGCGGCGGCGACAGTGGCGAGTGTACTTCTGATGGTGAAGAGGATGGAGAAAGCGAAGACTCAAGCGACAAAGAAGTCGAGTCGCCTCCTCGCAGGGAGAGGCGATCCAAACTTGCCCAAGAACGACCGAGCGTCCGTGAAAAGGCGACTGCTCAAGCTGGTCAATCTTCGAAGCGTCCTCGGATCTGTTCACCAACCCCGACCGAGAAAGCACCCAAGCACCCCAAAGTTGCGGAGCCAAAAATCCGGAAGGCGTTGCCGAAGATTAAGATTGACATCCCCGTCGCTTCTGCGTGAGTGTCTTCCTCTGTATACACTCGACGCTCAGTGCCGTTTGTTTTTCTTGTTTTAACCGGATGAACTTTGGAACTGCCAGCGCTGCCACTTCTAGGACCTCAGCTTCCAGGGATGATGATGAGGTGATGGAGGATGCGGTCACCTCAAAACTGGGTATGACTCCTGCCATACTGCCTTTATTTTGGTCGATTCAACTGCAACATGTACCATTGGGTGATGTGATTTCAACGATTGAACTTTGCATAGCTCCCAACGTTATTGACCTCCCTGATGATGATGAAGAGCCCGAGAGGCCTTTGACGAGGAAAAATAGGCAGGCTCCTACAAGCGAGGCGCCACAGTCGACGCCAAGGACGGAACCAGTCGTTCAGGACACTGGCGACGCCAATCGGGGTTCTGTTACCTTTGCTGTGCCACTGTCGAGTGCCTTGCCCTCTTCGTTGACTGCTCAGGCTCCCGTCGACCCACCTTTAGTTTTTGCGACCCATCATGTCCCGGAGGACGAAGCGAATGCTGCCAAGGAAGCCATACGTCAGGCGGGCATCATGATGGAGAAGATGAGGATGGTGCGGGACGCCAGTCAGGCTGCCTACGACACCATCTCGGCCCTCCAAAGCAATGTTCACGTTAATTGGTCACTGCTTGTTTTGTTAGGATATGTTATCTAAAGACTCTTTTTCGAAAATCTTTGCATCTGTTGTTGGAAATATGCCCTAGAGGCAATAATAAATTAGTTATTATTATTATATTTCCTTGTTCATGATAATCGTTTATTATCCATGCTAGAATTGTATTGATAGGAAACTCAAATACATGTGTGGATACATAGACAACACCATGTCCCTAGTAAGCCTCTAGTTGACTAGCTCGTTGATCAATAGATGGTCACGGTTTCCTGACCATGGACATTGGATGTCGTTGATAACGGGATCACATCATTAGGAGAATGATGTGATGGACAAGACCTAATCCTAAGCCTAGCACAAGATCATGTAGTTCGTATGCTAAAGCTTTTCTAATGTCAAGTATCATTTCCTTAGACCATGAGATTGTGCAACTCCTGGATACCGTAGGAGTGCTTTGGGTGTGCCAAACGTCACAATGTAACTGGGTGGCTATAAAGGTACACTACGGGTATCTCCAAAGTGTCTGTTGGGTTGGCACGAATCGAGACTGGGATTTGTCACTCCGTGTAAACGGAGAGGTATCTCTGGGCCCACTCGGTAGGACATCATCATAATGTGCACAATGTGATCAAGGAGTTGATCACGGGATGATGTGTTACAGAACGAGTAAAGAGACTTGCCGGTAACGAGATTGAACAAGGTATCGGGATACCGACGATCGAATCTCGGGCAAGTATCGTACCGATAGACAAAGGGAATTGTATACGGGATTGATTAAGTCCTTGACATCGTGGTTCATCCGATGAGATCATCGTGGAACATGTGGGAGCCAACATGGGTATCCAGATCCCGCTGTTGGTTATTGACCAGAGAGTCATCTCGGTCATGTCTGCATGTCTCCCGAACCCGTAGGGTCTACACACTTAAGGTTCGGTGACCCTAGGGTTATAGAGATATTAGTATGCGGTAACACGAAAGTTGTTCGGAGTCTCGGATGAGATCTCGAACGTCACGAGGAGTTCCGGAATGGTCCGGGGGTAAAGAATTATATATAGGAAGTGCTGTTTCGGCCATCGGGACAAGTTTCGGGGTCACCGGTATTGTATCAGGACCACCGGAAGGGTCCCAGGGGTCCACCGGGTGGGGCCACCTGCCCCGGGGGCCACATGGGCTGTAGGGGGTGCACCTTGGCCTACATGGGCCAAGGGCACCAGCCCCTAGAGGCCCATGCGCTAAAGGGACAAGAGGAGGGGAGAGTCCTAAAGGGGGAAGGCACCTCCGAGGTGCCTTGGGGAGGATGGACTCCTCCCCCCCTTGGCCGCACCCTTCCTTGGAGGAAGGGGCAAGGCTGTGCCCTCCCCCTCTCCCTTGGCCCTGGCGCCTCCCTCTCCCTCCCATGACACACCTTCCTCCTCCCGCAGCGCTTGGCGAAGCCCTGTTGGAATCCCGCTACTTCCACCACCACGCCGTCGTGCTGCTGGATCTCCATCAACCTCTCCTCCCCCCTTGCTGGATTAAGAAGGAGGAGACATCGCTGCTCCGTACGTGTGTTGAACGCGGAGGTGCCGTCCGTTCGGCGCTAGGATCATCGGTGATTTGGATCACGACGAGTACGACTCCATCAACCCCGTTCTCTTGAACGCTTCCGCGCGCGATCTACAAGGGTATGTAGATCCACTCCTCCCTCGTTGCTAGATGACTCCATAGATAGATCTTGGTGACATGTAGGAAATTTTTTGACTTTATGCTACATTCTCCAACAGTGGTATTAGAGCCAGGTTTATGCGTAGTTTCTATGCACGAGTAGAACACAAAGTAGTTGTGGGCGTTGATTTTGTTCAATATGCTTACTGTTACTAGTCCAATCTTGATTCGGTGGCATTGTGGGATGAAGCGGCCCAGACCGACCTTACACGTACTCTTACGTGAGACTGGTTCCACCGACTGACATGCACTAGTTGCATAAGGTGGCTAGCGGGTGTCTGTCTCTCCCACTTTAGTCGGATCGGATTCGATGAAAAGGGTCCTTATGAAGGGTAAATAGAAATTGGCATATCACGTTGTGGTTTTTGCGTAGGTAAGAAATGTTCTTGCTAGAAACCCATAGCAGCCACGTAAAACATGCAAACAACAATTAGAGGACGTCTAACTTGTTTTTGCAGGGTATGCTATGTGATGTGATATGGCCAAAAGGATGTGATGAATGATATATGTGATGTATGAGATTGATCATGTTCTTGTAATAGGAATCACGACTTGCATGTCGATGAGTATGACAACCGGCAGGAGCCATAGGAGTTGTCTTAATTTATTTATGACCTGCATGTCAACATAAACGTCATGTAATTACTTTACTTTATTGCTAACCGTTAGCTGTAGTAGTAGAAGTAATAGTTGGCGAGGCAACTTCATGGAGACACGATGATGGAGATCATGATGATGGAGATCATGGTGTCATGCCGGTGACAAGATGATCATGGAGACCCAAGATGGAGATCAAAGGAGCTATATGATATTGGCCATATCATGTCACTATTATTTGATTGCATGTGATGTTTATCATGTTTATACATCTTGTTTACTTAGAACGACGGTAGTAAATAAGATGATCCCTCACTAAAATTTCAAGAAGGTGTTCCCCCTAACTGTGCACCTTTGAGACAGTTCGTTGTTTCGAAGCACCACGTGATGATCGGGTGTGATAGATTCTAACGTTCACATACAACGGGTGTAAGACAGATTTACACACGCAAAACACTTAGGTTGACTTGACGAGCCTAGCATGTACAGACATGGCCTCGGAACACAAGAGACCGAAAGTTCGAGCATGAGTCGTATGGTAGATATGATCAACATGAAGATGTTCACCGATGTTGACTAGTCCGTCTCACGTGATGATCGGACACGGCCTAGTTGACTCAGATCATGTAATCACTTAGATGACTAGAGGGATGTCTATCTGAGTGGGAGTTCATAAGATGAACTTAATTATCCTGAACATAGTCAAAAGGTCTTCGCAAATTATGTCGTAGCTCGCGCTTCAGTTCTACTGTTTAGATATGTTCCTAGAGAAAAATTAGTTGAAAGTTGATAGTAGCAATTATGCGGACTAGGTCCGTAAATTGAGTTGTCCTCATTGCTTCATAGAAGGCTTATGTCCTTAATGCACCGCTCAGTGTGCTGAACCTCGAACGTCGTCTGTGGATGTTGCGAACATCTGACATACACATTTTGATAACTACATGATAGTTCAGTTAAACGGTTTAGAGTTGTGGCACCGAAGACGGTTTTGAAACGTCGCGAAACATATGAGATGTTTCGAGGGCTGAAATTGGGATTTCAGGCTCGTGCCCACGTCAAGAGGTATAAGACCTCCGACGATTTTCTTAGCCTGCAAACTAAGGGAGAAAAGCTCAATTGTTGAGCTTGTGCTCAGATTGTCTGAGTACAACAATCATTTGAATCGAGTGGGAGTTGATCTTCCAGATGAGATAGTGATGTTTCTCCGAAGTCATTACCACCAAGCTGCTAGAGCTTCGTGATGAACTATAATATATCAGGGACATATATGATCCTTGAGATATTCACGATGTTTGACACCACAAAAGTAGAAATCAAGAAGGAGCATCAATTGTTGATGGTTGGTGAAACCACTAGTTTCAAGAAGGGCAAGGGCAAGAAGGGAAACTTCATGAAACGGCAAATCAGTTGCTGCTCTAGTGAAGAAACCCAAGGTTGAACCCAAACCCGAGACTAAGTGCTTCTGTAATAAAGGGAACAACCACTGGAGCAGAATTACCCTAGATACTTGGTAGATGAGAAGGCTGGCAAGGTCGATAGAAGTATATTGGATATACATTGTGTTAGTGTGTACTTTACTAGTACTCCTAGTAGCACGAGGGTATTAGATACCGGTTCGGTTGCTAAGTGTTAGTAACTCAAAATAAAAGCTACAGAATAAACGGAGACTAGCTAAAGGTGAGCTGACGATATGTGTTGGAAGTGTTTCCAATGTTAATATGATCAAGCATCGCACGCTCCCTCTACCATCGAGATTGGTGTTTGCGTTGAGCATAGATATAATTGGATTATGTCTATCGCAATACGGTTATTCATTTAAGGAGAATAATGGTTACTCTGTTTATTTGAATAATACCTTCAATAGTCTTACACCTAAAATGAATGGTTTATTGAATCTCGATCGTAGTGATACACATGTTCATGCCAAAAGATAGTAATGATAGTACCACCTACTTGTGGCACTGCCACGTAAGTCATATCGGTATAAAACACATGAAGAAGCTCCATGTTGATGGATCTTTGGACTCACTCATTTTTGAAAGGATTGAGACATGCAAACCATGTCTGTTGGTGTATATGCATGAAGAAACTCCATGCAAATGGACTGTTTGGACTCACTTGATTTTGAATCACTTGAGACATGCAAATCATACCACATGGGCAAGATGACTGAAAGCCTCATTTTCAGTAAAATGGAACTAGAAAGCAACTTGTTGGAAGTAATACATTTTGATGTGTGCAGTCCAATGAGTGCTGAGGCGTGTAGTGGATATCGTTATGTTCTTACTTCACAGATGATTTGAGTAGATGTTGAGTATATTTACTTGATGAATCACGAGTCTGAATTATTGAAAGGTTCAAGTAATTTCAGGGTGAAGTTGAAAGATCGTCGTGACAAGAGGATAAAATATCTATGATATGATCATAGAGATGAATATCTGAATTACGAGTTTGGCACAGAATTAAGACATTGTGGAAATTGTTTCACAACTAATACAGCCTGGAACACCATAGTGTGATGGTGTGTCCGAACATCATAACTGCACCCTATTGGATATGATGCATACCATGATGTCTCTTATCAAATTACCACGATAGTTTATGGGTTAGGCATTAAAGACAACCACATTCACTTTAAATAGGGTACCACGTAATTCCGATGAGATGACACCGTATGAACTATGGTTTAGAGAAACCTAAGCTGTCATTTCTTAAAAGTTTGGGGCTGCGACGCTTATGTGAAAAGTTTCAGGCTGATAAGCTCGAACCCAAAGCGGATAAATGCATCTTCATAGGACACCCAAAACAGTTGGGTATACCTCCTGTCTCAGATCCGAAAGCAATAAGGGATTGTTTCTGGAATCGATCCTTTCTCGAGGAAAAGTTTCTCTCGAAAGAATTGAGTGGGAGGATGGTGGAGACTTGATGAGGTTATTGAACCGTCTCTTCAACTAGTGTGTGGCAGGGCACAGGAAGTTGTTCCCGTGGCACCTACACCAATTGAAGTGGAAGCTTATGATAGTGATCATGAAACTTCAGATCAAGTCACTACCAAACCTCGTAGGACAACAAGGATGCGTACTACTTCAGAGTGGTACGTAATCCTGTCTTGGAAGTCATGTTGCTAGACAACAATGAACCTACGAGCTATGGAGAAGCGATGGTGGGCCTGGATTCCAAAATGGCTTGAGGCCATATAATCCGAGAAAGGATCCATGTATGAAAACAAAGTGTAGACTTTGGAAAAGCTACTTGATGGTCGTAAGGCTGTTAGATACGTATGGATTTTAAAAGGAAGACGGACAATGATGGTAAATGTCACCATTAAGAAAGCTCGACTTGTCGTTAAGATGTTTTCTGACAAGTTCAAGGAGTTGACTACGATGAGACTTTCTCACTCGTAGCGATGCTAAGAGTCTGTTGGAATTATATTAGTGATTACTGCATTATTTATGAAATCTTGCAGATAGGATGTCAAAACATTGTTTCCTCGACGTTTTTTTGAGGAAAGGTTGTATGTGATACAAACCGGAAGGTTTTGTCAATCCTGAAAGATGCTAATAAGTATGCAAAGCTCCAGCAATCCTTCTAAGGACTGGAGTGAGCATCTCGGAGTTGGAATGTATGCTTTGATGATGATCAAAGATATTTGGGTTTATACAAAGTTTATGAGAAACTTGTATTTCCAAAGAAGTGAGTGGGAGCACTATAGAATTTCTGATGAGTATATGTTGTTGACATATTATGGATCAGAAATGATGTAGAATTTCTGGAAAGCATATAGGGTTATTTGGAAAGTGTTTTTCAATGGACAGCCTGGATTAAGCCACTTGAACATTGAGCATCAAGATCTATAAGGATAGATCAAAACGCTTAATGGTACTTTCAAATGAGCACATACCTTGACATGATCTTGAAGGTGTTCAAGATGGATCAGTCAAAGAAGGAGTTCTTGCCTGAGTTGTAAGGTATGAAGTTAAGACTTAAAGCTCGGCCACGGCAGAATAGAGAGAAAGGACGAAGGTCGTCCCCTATGCTTAAGACATAGGCCCTACAGTATGCTATGCTGTGTACCGCACCTGAAATGTGCCTTGCCATGAGTCAGTCAAGGGGTACAAGAGTGATCCAAGAATGGATCACAGGACAGCGGTCAAAGTTATCCTTAGTAACTAGTGGACTAAGGAATTTTCTCGATTATGGAGGTGGTAAAAGAGTTCATCGTAAAGGGTTACGCCGATGCAAACTTTGACACTGATCCAGATTATTCTGAGTAGTAAACTGGATTCGTATAGTAGAACATTATTTGGAATAGCTCCAAATAGAATGTGGTAGCTGCATCTAGGAGATGACAAAGAGATTTGTAAAGCACACACAGATCTGAAAGATTCAGACCCGTTGACTATAACATCTCTCACAAGCATAACATGATCAAACCCAGAACTCATCGAGTGTTAATCACATGGTAATGTGATCTAGATTATTGACTCTAGTAAACTCTTTGGGTGTTAGTCACATGGGGATGTGACCTTGAGTGTTAATCACATATCGATGTGAACTGGATTATTGATTCTAGTGCAAGTGGGAGACTATTGGAAATATGCCCTAGAGGCAATAATAAATTAGTTATTATTATTATATTTCCTTGTTCATGATAATCATTTATTATCCATGCTAGAATTGTATTGATAGAAAACTCAAATACATGTGTGGATACATAGACAACACCATGTCCCTAGTAAGCCTCTAGTTGACTAGCTCGTTGATCAATAGATGGTCACGGTTTCCTGACCATGGACATTGGATGTCGTTGATAACGGGATCACATCATTAGGAGAATGATGTGATGGACAAGACCCAATCCTAAGCCTAGCACAAGATCATGTAGTTCGTATGCTAAAGCTTTTCTAATGTCAAGTATAATTTCCTTAGACCATGAGATTGTGCAACTCCCGGATACCGTAGGAGTGCTTTGGGTGTGCCAAACTTCACAACGTAACCGGGTGGCTATAAAGGTACACTACGGGTATCTCCGAAAGTGTCTGTTGGGTTGGCACGAATCGAGACTGGGATTTGTCACTCCATGTAAATGGAGAGGTATCTCTGGGCCCACTCGGTAGGACATCATCATAATGTGCACAATGTGATCAAGGAGTTGATCACGGGATGATGTGTTACGGAACGAGTAAAGAGACTTGCCGGTAACGAGATTGAAAAAGGTATCGGGATACCGACGATCGAATCTCGGGCAAGTATCGTACCGATAGACAAAGGGAATTGTATACGGGATTGATTAAGTCCTTGACATCGTGGTTCATCTGATGAGATCATCGTGGAACATGTGGGAGCCAACATGGGTATCCAGATCCCTCTGTTGGTTATTGACCGGAGAGTCATCTCGGTCATGTCTGCATGTCTCCCGAACCCGTAGGGTCTACACACTTAAGGTTCGGTGATGCTAGGGTTATAGAGATATTAGTATGCGGTAACCCGAAAGTTGTTCGGAGTCCCGGATGAGATCCCGGACGTCACGAGGAGTTCCGGAATGGTCCGGGGGTAAAGAATTATATATAGGAAGTGCTGTTTCGGCCATCGGGACAAGTTTCGGGGTCACCGGTATTGTACCGGGACCACCGGAAGGGTCCCGGGGGTCCACCGGGTGGGGCCGCCTGCCCCGGGGGCCACATGGGCTGTAGGGGGTGCGCCTTGGCCTACATGGGCCAAGGGCACCAGCCCCTAGAGGCCCATGCGCCAAAGGGACAAGAGGAGGGGAGAGTCCTAAAGGGGGAAGGCACCTCCGAGGTGCCTTGGGGAGGATGGAGTCCTCCCCCCGTTGGCCGCACCCTTCCTTGAGGGGCAAGGCTGCGCCCTCCCCCTCTCCCTTGGCCCTATATATAGTGGGGGGGAGGGAGGGCAACCATACCTAAGCCCTGGCGCCTCCCTCTCCCTCCCATGACACACCTTCCTCCTCTCGCAGCGCTTGGCGAAGCCCTGTTGGAAGCCCGCTACTTCCACCACCACGCCGTCGTGCTGCTGGATCTCCATCAACCTCTCCTCCCCCTTGCTGGATCAAGAAGGAGGAGACGTTGCTGCTCCGTACGTGTGTTGAACACGGAGGTGCCGTCCGTTCGGTGCTAGGATCATCGGTGATTTGGATCACGACGAGTACGACTCCATCAACCCCGTTCTCTTGAACGCTTCCGCGCGCGATCTACAAGGGTATGTAGATCCACTCCTCCCTCGTTGCTAGATGACTCCATAGATAGATCTTCGTGACACGTAGGAATTTTTTTGAATTTATGCTACGTTCTCCAACAGTGGTATTAGAGCCAGGTTTATGCATAGTTTCTATGCACGAGTAGAACACAATGTAGTTGTGGGCATTGATTTTGTTCAATATGGTTACCGTTACTAGTCCAATCTTGATTCGGTGGCATTGTGGGATGAAGCGGCCCGGACCGACCTTACACGTACTCTTACGTGAGACTGGTTCCACCGACTGACATGCACTAGTTGCATAAGGTGGCTAGCAGGTGTCTGTCTCTCCCACTTTAGTCGGATCGGATTCGATGAAAAGGGTCCTTATGAAGGGTAAATAGCAATTGGCATATCACGTTGTGGTTTTTGCGTAGGTAAGAAACGTTCTTGCTAGAAACCCATAGCAGCCACGTAAAACATGCAAACAACAATTAGAGGACGTCTAACTTGTTTTTGCAGGGTATGCTATGTGATGTGATATGGCCAAAAGGATGTGATGAATGATATATGTGATGTATGAGATTGATCATGTTCTTGTAATAGGAATCACGACTTGCATGTCGATGAGTATGACAACCGGCAGGAGCCATAGGAGTTGTCTTAATTTATTTATGACCTGCGTGTCAACATAAACGTCATGTAATTACTTTACTTTATTGCTAACCGTTAGCTGTAGTAGTAGAAGTAATAGTTGGCGAGGCAACTTCATGGAGACACGATGATGGAGACATGATGATGGAGATCATGGTGTCATGCCGGTGACAAGATGATCATGGAGTCCCAAGATGGAGATCAAAGGAGCTATATGATATTGGCCATATCATGTCACTATTATTTGATTGCATGTGATGTTTATCATGTTTATACATCTTGTTTACTTAGAACGACGGTAGTAAATAAGATGATCCCTCACTAAAATTTCAAGAAGGTGTTCCCCCTAACTGTGCACCGTTGCGACAGTTCGTTGTTTCGAAGCACCACGTGATGATCAGGTGTGATAGATTCTAACGTTCACATACAACGGGTGTAAGACA
The DNA here is from genome assembly GCF_002162155.2 of Triticum dicoccoides. Lineage (NCBI taxonomy): Eukaryota > Viridiplantae > Streptophyta > Magnoliopsida > Poales > Poaceae > Triticum > Triticum dicoccoides. The sequence goes on along the minus strand of NC_041386.1, from coordinate 461,824,430 downwards.
GATTTACACACGCAAAACACTTAGGTTAACTTGACGAGCCTAGCATGTACAGACATGGCCTCGGAACACAAGAGACCGAAAGTTCGAGCATGAGTCGTATGGTAGATACGATCAACATGAAGATGTTCACCGATGTTGACTAGTCCGTCTCACGTGATAATCGGACACGGCCTAGTTAACTCAGATCATGTAATACTTAGATGACTAGAGGGATGTCTATCTGAGTGGGAGTTCATAAGATGAACTTAATTATCCTGAACATAGTCAAAAGGTCTTCACAAATTATGTCGTAGCTCGCGCTTCAGTTCTACTGTTTAGATATGTTCCTAGAGAAAAATTAGTTGAAAGTTGATAGTAGCAATTATGCAGACTAGGTCCGTAAATTGAGGATTGTCCTCATTGCTTCATAGAAGGCTTATGTCCTTAATGCACCGCTCAGTGTGCTGAACCTCGAACGTCGTCTGTGGATGTTGCGAACATCTGACATACACATTTTGATAACTACATGATAGTTCAGTTAAACGGTTTAGAGTTGTGGCACCGAAGACGGTTTTGAAACGTCGCGAAACATATGAGATGTTTCGAGGGCTGAAATTGGGATTTCAGGCTCGTGCCCACGTCAAGAGGTATAAGACCTCTGACGATTTTCTTAGCCTGCAATCTAAGGGAGAAAAGCTCAAATGTTGAGCTTGTGCTCAGATTGTCTGAGTACAACAATCATTTGAATCGAGTGGGAGTTGATCTTCCAGATGAGATAGTGATGTTTCTCCGAAGTCATTACCACCAAGCTGCTAGAGCTTCGTGATGAACTATAATATATCAGGGACATATATGATCCTTGAGATATTCGCGATGTTTGACACCACAAAAGTAGAAATCAAGAAGGAGCATCAATTGTTGATGGTTGGTGAAACCACTAGTTTCAAGAAGGGCAAGGGCAAGAAGGGAAACTTCATGAAACGGCAAATCAGCTGCTGCTCTAGTGAAGAAACCCAAGGTTGAACCCAAACCCGAGACTAAGTGCTTCTGTAATAAAGGGAACAGCCACTGGAGCAGAATTACCCTAGATACTTGGTAGATGAGAAGGCTGGCAAGGTCGATAGAAGTATATTGGATATACATTGTGTTAATGTGTACTTTACTAGTACTCCTAGTAGCACCAGGGTATTAGATACCGGTTCGGTTGCTAAGTGTTAGTAACTCAAAATAAAAGCTACAGAATAAACGGAGACTAGCTAAAGGTGAGCTGACGATATGTGTTGGAAGTGTTTCCAATGTTAATATGATCAAGCATCGCACGCTCCCTCTACCATCGAGATTGGTGTTTGCGTTGAGCATAGATATAATTGGATTATGTCTATCGCAATACGGTTATTCATTTAAGGAGAATAATGGTTACTCTGTTTATTTGAATAATACCTTCAATAGTCTTACACCTAAAATGAATGGTTTATTGAATCTCGATCGTAGTGATACACATGTTCATGCCAAAAGATAGTAATGATAGTACCACCTACTTGTGGCACTGCCACGTAAGTCATATCGGTATAAAACACATGAAGAAGCTCCATGTTGATGGATCTTTGGACTCACTCATTTTTGAAAGGATTGAGACATGCAAACCATGTCTGTTGGTGTATATGCATGAAGAAACTCCATGCAAATGGACTGTTTGGACTCACTTGATTTTGAATCACTTGAGACATGCAAATCATACCACATGGGCAAGATGACTGAAAGCCTCATTTTTAGTAAAATGGAACTAGAAAGCAACTTGTTGGAAGTAATACATTTTGATGTGTGCAGTCCAATGAGTGCCGAGGCGTGTAGTGGATATTGTTATGTTCTTACTTCACAGATGATTTGAGTAGATGTTGAGTATATTTACTTGATGAATCACGAGTCTGAATTATTGAAAGGTTCAAGTAATTTCAGGGTGAAGTTGAAAGATCATCGTGACAAGAGGATAAAATATCTATGATATGATCATAGAGATGAATATCTGAATTACGAGTTTGGCACAGAATTAAGACATTGTGGAAATTGTTTCACAACTAATACAGCCTGGAACACCATAGTGTGATGGTGTGTCCGAACATCATAACTGCACCCTATTGGATATGATGCATACCATGATGTCTCTTATCAAATTACCACGATAGTTTATGGGTTAGGCATTAAAGACGACCACATTCACTTTAAAAAGGGTACCATGTAATTCCGATGAGATGACACCATATGAACTATGGTTTAGAGAAACCTAAGCTGTCATTTCTTAAAAGTTTGGGGCTGCGACGCTTATGTGAAAAGTTTCAGGCTGATAAGCTCGAACCCAAAGCGGATAAATGCATCTTCATAGGACACCCAAAACAGTTGGGTATACCTCCTGTCTCAGATCCGAAAGCAATAAGGGATTGTTTCTGGAATCGGTCCTTTCTCAAGGAAAAGTTTCTCTCGAAAGAATTGAGTGGGAGGATGGTGGAGACTTGATGAGGTTATTGAACCGTCTCTTCAACTAGTGTGTGGCAGGGCACAGGAAGTTGTTCCTGTGGCACCTACACCAATTGAAGTGGAAGCTTATGATAGTGATCATGAAACTTCCGGGGGCCACATGGGCTGTAGGGGGTGCGCCTTGGCCTACATGGGCCAAGTGCACCAGCCCCTAGAGGCCCATGCGCCAAAGGGACAAGAGGAGGGGAGAGTCCTAAAGGGGGAAGGCACCTCCGAGGTGCCTTAGGGAGGATGGACTCCTCCCCCCTTGGCCGCACCCTTCCTTGGAGGAAGGGGCAAGGCTGCGCCCTCCCCCTCTCCCTTGGCCCTATATATAGTGGGGGGGAGGGAGGGCAACCATACCTAAGCCCTGGCGCCTCCCTCTCTCTCCCATGACACACCTTCCTCCTCCCGCAGCGCTTGGCGAAGCCCTGTTGGAATCCCGCTACTTCCACCACCACGCCGTCGTGCTGCTGGATCTCCATCAAACTCTCCTCCCCCCTTGCTGGATCAAGAAGGAGGAGACGTCGCTGCTCCGTACGTGTGTTGAACGCGGAGGTGTCGTCCGTTCGGCGCTAGGATCATCGGTGATTTGGATCACGATGAGTACGACTCCATCAACCCCGTTCTCTTGAACGCTTCCGCGCACGATCTACAAGGGTTTGTAGATCCACTCCTCCCTCGTTGCTAGATGACTCCATAGATAGATCTTGGTGACACATAGGAATTTTTTTGAATTTATGCTACGTTCTCCAACATCTGTACACCCACTGGATGCGTCGATTGAAATTTTGAACCGGTGGGGGCACGCTGAGTGCACCCACTGGGTGTAGTCCCCGAGACTACGGTGGACTGCTGGCAGTCGACTATAGTCGTTGCATTTTTTGAGTGTATAAAACAAACTGATAGTTTGTCTCTTCCACTCGGCCTGGTTGAGTGGGATCAGAACCGGTGGGGGCATGCAAAATGCACCCACTGGGTGTAGTCCCCGAGACTAAGGTGGACTGCTGGTAGTCGACTGTAGTCTGAGTTCTACTTTCTCTCTTTCTGCCTTTTTTTACTTCCTAGACTCGACTTTGGCGGGCCGGTCGAGTGGGATTAGAACTGGTGGGGGCACGCAAAGTGCACCCACTGGGTGTAGTCCCCGAGATTATGGTGGACTGCGGGCAGTCAACCGTAGTCTTAGTATTTATTGCCTTTGTTGTTTTTCGCTGTAAAATAACTTCTCCTCTTTGATTGCAAAAATCTTGTGATCTGGGAGCTCGCTTTGCTGATTTGGAGAAACAGCAGATCCAACTGAACCTTGACTTGGAGCTGGCCAAGACAGAGCTACAAAAGGCTAAGGATGGTGCCAATGGTAAGACGAGTTTGTCGACTGGTTTGCCTTGGGCTTGAGTACCCTTCTGCTCTTTCTGAATCAAGCACCATTTCTTTGCAGAAAAGCTGAGAGAAGCTCTGGAAAAGAAGGACCAGGATCTGGCTGTTGCCTGAAAGGAAGCTGACGACAGGGTCGCTCTGGCCGAACAGAAGCTGGCTTCGGTCGGCCAGTTGGAAGAAGAGAATACCAGGCTGAAGTCTGCTTTGAATGACTCCAACAAGGAGTGCTCACGCTGGAAGAAGGCGAATCTCGTCCAGGGCGAGAAAATGTAAAGCATTGCTTGCAGGAGGGATGATCTGGAGAGCTATCTGAGAAGTCTTGCCAAGAAGTTGTTCATCAAGCTTGAAGGTGAACATTCTGTTCTGACTGATTTTTTTGTGTCGACTCAGTGTAGGAAAATTGACTTATCCTTGGATCGTGAATGCAGAGTTTTGCCAGAACTTTGAAGAGGAGACTGGGCGGATCGAACCAGGTTTGGATCCAATCAACTCTCCCATGAAAGATGAAACTGCCATGAATCTGCTCCGAGTGGAATCTCGCATTGACGCTCCCGTGGACTACTTGGCTCGACTAAAGGTCGCCATGTCACGGATCGACCCGGCACTTTGGCCAGAGGCCACACTCCAAAACGATCTTGAGTCTCTGATGACTCGACTTAACAGAATTCCTGACCGAGTGCAGGAGTGGAAGAAGTCTCCTGCTCGGTGTGGCGCTGATGTGGCTCTGTCTTTGGTTCGTGTCCACTGCAAGGAGGTGCGACAAGATAAGCTGGCCGCAATCAAGGTCGCCAACACCCAGAAGCACGACTTCCGAACTTTTATGGAGACTTTCATTGCTGCCGCCACTCGGATTGCCGATGGCGTCGACCTGGATGAGTTCGTCGAGCCTGCCAGCCCTCCTCCTGTGGACAGAACAAACTTTTATGCCCCACCTTAAATTTGCCTCGGAATGCCGAGTGGTTTTTGTAACCGTTAAACTCTTTCGGGCTGAATGCTTGAGCACTTTGACCTGTGGTCCGGACCCTTTAGGATTTATCTGAACTCGGTTTATCGTTGAATATCTTTATGAATCCCCCGTCGAGTGGAAATAGTTCTTCTTTCAAGACAACTTTTTTGTACTTGTGGCGCAGCTCCGAAGGGGAAGGTAGTAGTCTACCTGCACCTCGTTACTGCAGAGCAGGATGGAGTGCATGTTGTATTTGTGGCGAAGCTCTCCAAGGAGGAGGTGGCTGTCAATCTGCAGCTTGTTACTGTAGAGCGGGATGTGTTTCGTACTTAGGCGAGTACCTGACCGCAGCTAAGTCTTCAAACGAGAAAACTTAGGCAAGTACCGGACTGTAGCTAAGCCCCCGAGTGGGAGGGCTGCTCTCCACTCAGTAGGATTTTTAGAACTTAGGCGAGTGCCTGACTGCAGCTAAGTCCTCAAGCGAGAGAACTTAGGCGAGCACTGGACTGCAGCTAAGCCTCCGAGTGGGAGGGCTGCTCTCCACTCGGTAGGATTTTTTGTTTTTCAAATTTAGGCGAGTACTGGACTGCAGCTAAGCCCCCAAGTGGGAGGGATGCTCTCCCCTCGGTAGGATTTTTCCAAACTTAGGCGAGTGCCTGAGTGCAGCTAAGTCCTCAAGAGAGAGAACTTAGGCGAGTACTGGACTGCAGCTAAGCCCCCGAGTGGGAGGGCTGCTCTCCACTCGGTAGGATTTTTTCAAACTTAGGCGAGTGCCTGACTGCAGCTAAGTCCTCAAGCAAGAGAACTTAGGCGAGTACTGGACTGTAGCTAAGTCCCCGAGTGGGAGGGCTGCTCTCCACTCGGTAGGATTTTTTTATAAACTTAGGCAAAGCGGATTCGCAGCTAAGCCACCCACTGGGGGATTTCTTATGTAAACAAAAACAATAATAATCACTGGGAAAATTATAATGCTCTTGTATTTGATAAATAAACTACATGAGTTTTTTCTTATTACATCTTATCTGAATGATAACTCAAGTATAAAAGGGGCGGAGTAGCTCCGCATTCCAGGCTCGTGGCTCATCAATCTGGCGATCGACATTGTAGAGGTGGTATGCTCCATTGTGGAGGACTCTGGTGACTATGAAGGGGCCTTCCCAGGTAGGAGCGAGCTTGTGTTGTTTCTGCTGATCCACTCGGAGGACTAAGTCTCCTTCTTGGAAGGCTCGGCTCTTCACGTTTCTGGCATGGAATCGACGCAAGTCTTGCTGATAGATGGTCGGTTGAATCAAGGCCATTTCTCTTTCTTCTTCTAGGAGGTCGACTGCGTCCTGCCGGGCTTGTTCTGCTTCATCTTCAGAGTAGAGCTCAACTCGGCGAGCGTTGTGAAGCAGGTCACTCAGTAAGACTGCCTTGGCTCCGTAGACCAGAAAGAATGGGGTTCTTCCAGTTGATCGATTCGGGGTTGTTCTTAATCCCCAATGGACTGATGGAAGCTCGTCGACCCATGCACCTGCTATGTGTTTGAGATCGCGCATCAATCAGGGTTTCAGTCCTTTGAGAATCAGGCCGTTCGCCCTTTCTGCTTGCCCATTCGACTGGGGGTGAGCGACCGAAGCATAGTCGACTCGAGTGCCCTGAGAGGCGCAAAAGGCCCTGAATTTGTCGGAATCAAAGTTTGACCCGTTGTCGGTGATGATGTTGTGTGGAACTCCATATCTGAATATCAACTCTGTGACGAAACTGATAGCGGTGCAAGCATCAAGATTCTTGATAGGCTTGGCTTCAATCCATTTGGTGAACTTGTCGACTGCTACCAGCACATGAGTGAAGCCGCTCCTGCCTGTTCTCAGTGGTCCAACCATGTCCAGCCCCCAAACAGCAAAGGGCCAGATGAGTGGAATGGTTTTTAGGGCTGACGCGAGCTTGTGCGGCATATTGGAGTAATACTGACATCCTTCACATTTGTCGACTATCTCTTTTGCCATCTCATTGGCTCTTGGCCAGTAGAACCCCGCTCGGTATGCTTTAGCCACAATGGTCCGAGAGGACACATGATGACCACAGGTCCCCGAGTGGATATCGTTAAGGATCATCTGACCTTCTTCTGGTGTAACACACTTCTGGCCGACCCCAGTTGCGCTTTCTCTATATAACTGTCCCTTTATGACTGTAAAGGCCTTGGATCGACGAACGATCTGTCGAGCCTCTTCTTCGTCTTCTGGGAGTTCTTTCCTTAGGATGTACGCGATGTACGGTTCTGTCCAGACGGGAGTGATAACCAAGACTTCCATGATCAGGTCGACCACAGCTGGAACTTCAACTTCAGTCGGATCCGTGGTGCTTTTTGGCTGCGGGGCCTCTTCAGTGAAGGGATCCTCCTAGACTGATGGTGTGTGGATGTGTTCCAAAAACACATTGCTGGGAATGGCTTCTCTTTTGGAACCTATTTTTGCTAGATCATCAGCTGCTTGATTTTTCAGTCGGGGTATGTGATGAAGCTCTAACCCCTCGAATTTCTTCTCCAGCTTTCTCACTGCATTGCAATAACCAGTCATGGCTGGACTTCTGACGTCCCATTCCTTCATCACTTGATTAACCACCAAATCTGAGTCGCCATAGACCATGAGGCGACGGACGCCAAGTGAAATGGCCATGCGCAACCCATATAAAAGTGCTTCGTATTTTGCCTCGTTGTTAGAGGAATCAAAGTGGATTTGAAGAACATATCTAAGTTTATCTCCTATGGGGGAGACCAACACCACTCCGGCGCCGGAACCATTTAGCATCTTGGAACCGTCGAAGAACATGGTCCAATGCTCCGAGTGAACCTGAGTCGGCAGTTGTTGTTCAATCCACTCGGCGATGAAATCCGCGATTGCCTGGGACTTGATAGCTTTCTTTGCCTCAAACTTGATATCTAGAGGAAGGAGTTCAATCGCCCATTTTGCCATTCGACCAGTTGTGTCCCTGTTATGCAAGATCTCTAACAACAGAGCGTCGCTGACGACTGTAATGGAATGATCAGAGAAGTAGTGGGCAACTTTCTTTGTGGTCATATAAATCCCATATACGAGCTTCTGATAATGAGGATATGTTTGCTTCGATGGGGTCAAGACTTTAGAAATATAATACACTGGGCTCTGAACTTTGAAGGTTTTCCCTTCTTCTTCCCGCTCGACCGTAAGTACCGTACTAACGACTTGTCCTGTTGCTGCAATGTAAAGCAGCAAAGGTTCCTTGCTGATTGGGGCAGCAAGCACCGGCTGGGTGGAGAGCAGAGCTTTGAGCTCTGCAAACGCTGCGTCAGCTTCAGGAGTCCACTCGAACTTGTCAGACTTCTTCATCAATCGGTAAAGAGGCAATGCCTTTTCACCGAGACGAGATATGAATCAACTTAGGGTGGCCAAGCAACCAGTAAGCTTCTGAACATCGTGCACTCGCACAGGACTTTTCATTCGGAGTATAGTACCGACTTTTTCTAGATTGGCGTCAATTCCCCGTTCGGAAACGAGAAAACCGAGTAACTTCCCGCCAGGAACCCCGAATGTGCATTTTGATGGATTAAGCTTGATATCAAACCTTCTGAGGTTGGCAAAGGTTTCAGCAAGGTCAGTCAGTAGGTCGGAACCCTTCCGTGACTTGACCACAATATCATCCATGTACGCCTCCACATTCCGACTGATTTGGGTGAGCAAACACTTCTGAATCATTCTCATGAATGTGGCTCCGGCATTCTTGAGGCCGAATGGCATGGTAACATAATAGAAGCACCCGAATGGAGTGATGAAAGCTGTTTTGATCTCGTCAGGCCCATACAGACGGATTTGATGGTACCATAATAGGCATCTAAAAAAGACAGTCGCTCACATCCCGCAGTCGAGTCGACTATCTGGTCGATGCGGGGGAAAGGAAAATGATCTTTCAGGCAGGCCCGATTGATATGTTTAAAGTCAATGCACATGCGAAGTGACTTGTCCTTCTTGGGGACCATGACAACATTGGCGAGCCACTCGGAGTGGTAGATTTCTTGGATGAACTCCGCCGCTAAGAGCCGAGCCACCTCTTCGCCAATGGCCTTTCTCTTCTGGATGGCGGACCGTCGGAGATGTTCCGTGACAGGTTTTACTTTTGAGTCGACTCTTAGGCGGTGCTCAGCCAACTCCCTGGGAACACCCGGCATGTCAGAGGGCTTCCATGCGAAAATGTCCCAGTTCTCACGGAGGAACTGGACGAGTGCTTCTTCCTATTTGGAGTCGAGTGTTGTCGAGATATGAGTTGGAGCAGCGCTGGGATCGGTCGGGTGGATGTGAGCTATCTTCGTATCGCCAGTCGACTGAAAGGCTGATTCTGTAGCGGGCTTCTTGGCTCGCAAAAAATCACTCGGGTTTGCAGTCTTCTGGTAGTCCTGCAACTCCACCACTGCCATCTGAGCATCGGCGATCTTCGAACCTTTCTGAAAACATTCCTCCGCTTTCTTCCGATTGCCCATAATAGTGATCACACCTTTGGGGCCAGGCATCTTCAATTTGAGATACACATAACACGGTCGGGCCATGAAGCATGCATAAGCCGGCCTGCCCAAAATAGCGTGGTAGGCACTCTGGAAGTCTACAACTTCAAATGTCAACTTCTCTTTGCGGTAATTCTTGGAATCACCGAAAACCACATCAAGAGCAATCTGGCCGAGTGATTCAGCCTTCTTCCCAGGAATGACTCCATGGAAACTCATGTTGCTGGCACTGAGTCTGGACATCGGAATGCCCATCCCTTTCAACGTCTCAGCATACAATATGTTCAAACCACTGCCACCATCCATCAAGACTTTGGTCAATCGAGTGCCTTCAACCACTGGGTCGACCACCAGAGCTTGCCTCCCAGGGGTGGCAATATGCGTTGGGTGATCGGACTGGTCGAACGTGATGGGAGTCTGGGACCATTTCAAATAACTTGGTGTCGCCGGAGCGACCATATTCACCTCTCGGTTAATAACTTTCAGTCGACTTTTGCTTTCAACATCGGCAAAAATCATCAAAGTGGAATTGACCCGAGGGTATCCGTCGTCACTGTCTTCTTTGTCCTCGACCTTGTCCAACTCCTTTTCCTTACCTTTGGGTTGCTTGCCCTGGAACTGCTGGATCAAGAGTCGACATTGTCGAGTGGTATGTTTCGGGTAAATGAAATTACCCTCTTCATCTTTCTTTGTGTGGACGAGACATGGTAAGTCCAACACATCATTTCCGTCCTGGTCTTTAACCTTTTTGGGGTTCCAAGGTCCTTTAGGTTTCCCTTTAAACTTTCCTTGGGTTAAAGCCAAGGCTTCCCTGGGAGTCGCTGGCTCGGCTTTCCGCTTCTGTTTCCGATTGGAATTTCCTCCAGTTTCTTGGGCGACTGACTTGAGCTTGCCACTCCCGAGTCGATCCTCATCTTCACCATTAGCGTACTTGGTGGCAATCTCCATCATCCGATTCAGGGACATATCTCCGGTTCGACCGAATTTCAAATTCAGTTCTCTGTACTTGACGCCTTCCTTGAAGGCACAAACTGCTTGGTGGTCAGGCACATTCTCCACCGAGTGATGTAACGTGATCCACCTCTGGATGTAACCCTCAAAGTTTCATTCGGCTTCTGCACGCAAGACCGCAGTCCCGTCAGCCCTGCCGGTCGCTTGCATGTGCCTTCAAATGTGGTGACGAACACTCGGGAGAGATCTTCCCAAGTGTAAATGCTGCTAGGCGCTAAATTGTTCAGCCATGCTCTGGCCGAGCCCTCCAACATCAGAGGCAGGTGCTTCATGGCCACTTCATCATTGCTGCCGCCAATCTGGATGGCCACTCAATAGTCCTTAAGCCAAGTATCGGGCTTGGACTCGCCAGTGAACTTACTGACTCCAGTCGCCAACCTGAACTTGGGAGGAATCACAGCGGCCCTGATGGCTCTACTAAAGCACTCTGGCCCCGAAACATGTACTCTGCTGCTGGTAGGTGCATCTCTGTCGTGACCTTCTCGATGAGCCCTGTTCCTGTCGACCTAACCTTGGACGAGAATGGATCTCGCATCAAAGCCTGGCCCTCTAGGGTCGACTGGAATCCTTCGCCCACCACTATGAGGGCGCCTGTCATCCTGCTGGCGAGGCACATACGACCCGCTCCTCGGGGGAGGCATGGGCACTCGACGTCGACCGTCACGATCGACTCGGTGATCATACTGCTCATGGTTCCCATACTGGTCACGCCGGTCTCCACGTCCCTCACGCCTCGGGGGCGATCTCGGGCTGTGAGCCGTCTAGACTGTGTCCGCAGCAACGGATCTGCTGTGAATCCTGTTCCGCGACTAAGAAACAGCAGAATTCTGGTCTCCTGCTACCTGGAGTAACGCTCTGATCTACAGCAAGCCTCTGCCAACCTCTGACTGGGAAGGCTGAATCGACTCCGCTATACGGGCCGCAGCTGCTAAATTCTGAATCGGAGTTTGATATACCTGCGGGGGCGGGAAGAGCTGACGTCGACTGGATTCGGGAACCCGTTGACGCGCACGCTCGGTCAAGTTTGCCAGGCGCGTGTCTTCCAAGGCGCGAGCCTCGGGGGTTTCTCCAACGATAGGAGTGTGCAGTGCATCCATGTTCCGGCGGCGAAGTTCTTCTCTCTGCAGCGACGTGAGAGGCTCGGGAAGATACTCCTCATGGGGACGCGACGGGTCGCCTCCACCCGCACCTCCGTTGGTGTGGGGAAAACCAGGAGGACTGGGCAGTCCATCGACCATCAGAACCTCCGCCGCCGGATCGCTGCTGTCGCATTCGGATGTGGTCTCTGCGGAGCCAGTCGACAGGTCAAACAGGCCGTAGAGGGATTCGTCGGGCTCGATCGCCGCGACTTGAGGGGTGGCCGACTGACGTGCCACCGCGTGTCTCACCCACCGCTGAAGTCTCGACCGACCGGAGCACTTGCGCCGGCGGGAGACAGGGAGGGAGGACAACACAGGAGCCGACCGGTAGGGGGTCGACGGTTGCCGCAGGAGAACGCCGCAGACGCACGCGCTAAAGTGCGTTGCCCCGCGAACAGGGAGTGCGTCCACGTCGAGCGGAGCCTCCTGGAGCCAAGCAGAGTCGTCGACGATGAACGTGAGCGCACCGAGACGGATCTCGCGGGCCTCCACCAAAACTCCGCCGAAAACCATGATGATTTGGGTCGGAAAAGGTCGCAACTCCTCCAACAAACGCTAAAACACCTGCCCCATGGTGGGCGCCAACTGTCGTGGTTCCAAGTCTGACAGTAGTGTAGGGGGGTAAGTATGGAGAGGCAAGATCTTAGCTATGGAGAAGTTGTAAGAACACAAGGTTTACGAGTTCAGGCCCTTCTCGGAGGAAGTAATAGCCCTACATCTCGGAGCCCGGAGGCGGTCGACTGGATTATGAGAGTATGAATTACAGGGGTGCGAACCCTTTACACTGAGGAGGGGGTGGCTTATATAGAGTCCGCCAAACCCCTCCGGCCCTCAGTTATGCAGGGTTTTAAGTACATTAAGGCCGGGCGTTACTGGTAACGCCCCTAATAAAGTGCTATGATGACCATAAAAGCTACTTAATGACCGACCGTTAGCGTGCGGAGTGACTTTAGGTCTCCTGGCCGTCGGGTGGTTGGATCTTGGTCGAGTCGTTGCTTCTTGGTCGAGTGTCTTCGAGTCCGTCGAGTGAAACACCGCCAAGTCGATTGAAATGTGATTTCTTCTGGAGGTGTCCTTGGGTAGGTCAGTTTGGACAGGTCCACGACCCTACTCTAGGTACATAGCTTCATCACACCTCACCGGAGCTGCTCCAACGATGGAACCGTCCATCACAGCAGAGCAGTACCCTCAGCGCCGTTTCCAGAGGCCTCAGATCTTCTTCCCCTCCTCTGACAGTCACACCAGCATCACCATCCTCCACGTCCAACCCAATGATGCTGAGGTCGACAAGGCTATGCCAAAGAGGTTCTACACTCATCACATCACTTTGTTACTCTGCATTCATGTAGATCCCTCAGGGATCCTTTGCTATGGAACTACTATGGTAATACTATTCGTGCATTTGGTTAGAAGGAGTGGAGCAAAGCAAAACTGGAGATTTTTTTCCCTTTGGTGTCTCTTTCAAAGAAAAAACGTAGGAATTTTAATATCCACTTGGACGTCCTTTTCAAATTAATATGGATGAAGAACAAGACTAATTGCATTACTGGCATAATAAGATTCTTATTTTTTCATTTTCACATGGTTTGAATTTAATTTGACCATGTTTCTCCATTCATGTGTTCTGCCAATTCATGTGAACCAAACACCTTGGTTGACAAAAATCCTATGTTTCCAAATGCTCTATTTTGCACGTGCATTCCTATCCTATTCCTGTGTTTTTCCTATCCCTGTGTTTATAGAATCCTCCAATTCTAAGAAGCCCTTACAGATTTACTTCATTTTCAGATAGGCGTCAAAGAAAACTATGTGCGTTATGTCCTGCTCGTGCCGTGCCGTCATCCACACCACCTGAGGTGCAACATCGACAGAAGCGTTCACTTCAGTAGAGATTCCCCTTGCAGACTTTCTTTCGCCACCTCACATCATCTTCCCCATTGCCGGCAGCCACGCCAACTGCATTACCATCATTGACTGAGAAGATGAACATGAGGACTACACAGTTCCGGAAGAGAGGTCGTGGCCTTTCGTGTTTGCTTATGTTATACATCGGTTATTATTACCTGCTACTTTATCATTCAAACTTGAGTTTTAAAATGCTTGTGGGTCTCATATCGAGGCAACAACGAATAGTATCTGTCTACTATCTGGTTCATCTAGGGTCTTCTATGTGGTTCATGTTGGGTGGGCAACAAATAGTAGATGATCCATTGTCTATCTTTTTAAACTGAAGCTATAATCTACCTGCTATCATTACTTTTGGATCTATCCACTCGGTTGCTACCATCAGTCTTGATTTCTGCATGCAACCCTTAGGCCTTACAAAATCTAACTATTTTTTTATTATGCATGTCAATTATTGTACACAACCGTACTGAACATGTAGAGAAAAAGAGAAGACCATTGCGCGGGCATATAATGTCATGCAGACGTTGCTCCATGGTGGGCGAAGTGGGCCCCCTCCCGCCATTCCAGATTGTATTCCAAAGGAAGATAACTGTTCAGATGGGGATTCGGAGGGAGCCGACCACTCCTATTTATCACCTGAGGTGTTTGCTCTAACCTGGCATGCTGATGTTGGTCATATCATGCATATGATGCCTCGCATTGCTTACATTATACATCTTATATGTCATCAGCTTAGTTTAGATTTGCTTTGTGTGAATGCCACCTGTTTGGTTTCTATATCATACTCCCACCATTCCTAAATATTTGTATTTTTAGAGATTTCAACAAGTGACTACATATGGAGCAAAATGAGTGAATCTACACTCTAAAATATGTCTATATACATCCGTATGTGGTAGTCCATTTGAAATCTCTAAAAAGACAAATATTTAGGAACGGAGGGAGTATATGGGAATTATGCAATGCCATATTCTTTAGCCAGGCATCATATACGTGAATCATGCAATGCCATCCTGTTTAGCCAGTCATCGTATATGTGAATTGTATCATGCCATATTTTTTTCATAATGTATTCCATTTGTCAACAATGTTCATACATTCATCTACTCTTCCTGTGCATCAACCATTTGAGTCGGACATGGGAAAATCTGGAGTGAAAACAAGGTCTTCTAAGCAGCCAGTGCTCGATGCAGATTTCTTGCTGGTTACAGATAGCTCCCCAGAGGAGGATTCAGAGACAGATGACCAATCGTATTCCCCCTCCCCCGAGGTGCATGCTCTAACTTGGCAGGGTTATATTGCTCATATCATGCATATGGTGTCTTGCATTGCCATGCCATCTGCTTAGATTATACATGCTTTGTGTGAATGCCTCCTATTTGCTTTCTGTATCAGATATGTGAATTATGCAATGCCATGTTTTTCAGCCAGTTATCACATATGTGAATTATACACCGCCATGTAGCGAGGCATCATATATGTGAATTATCTCATGCCATCTTTTTTTTCATTACGTATTCCATTTGTCGACAATCTATGTATATTGAACTACTCTTCATGTGTATCAGCCATTTGAGCCGGTTATGGAAAAATCAGGAGTGAAAACAAGGTCTTCAGAGCAGGCAATGGTACCTATTGAAGCATATATCTCGATGGTTACAGGGAGCTCCTTAGAGGAGGATTCAGAGACAGATGAGCAGTCCTATATCCCACTTGAGGTGTATGCTCTAAGTTGCAATGTTTATATTTCTCATATCATGCATATGGTGTCTTGCATTGCTTAGTTTAGACATCATATGCACAATATTGAATTCCATCTGCTTAGTTTAGAGATCATACATGCGAGTGCCAGCTGCTTAGTATATGAATCAATTATGTCAATTATATCATGCCATCCTGTATACTTAGACAACATGTATGTGAATTATTTCATCCCAACCTATTTTAGAAAGACATCATACAGTTTTATCATGTCATCCTCTTTAGATACTCATCATATGTTGAATTATGCCATTATATCTTGTTAAGTTATCCATCATATATCTGAAACTGTGCATGCTATGCTGTTTGGTTAGGCATCATATATGTGAAATTGTGTCATGCTGTCCTGTTTGGTTAGACAACATATATGTGAATTACCACATGTGTCTATCATACAATGTCTGTATGTTCAATTTCTTTTCTTGTTTATCAGCCATTTGAATTGGAGGGGTGATGGCAGTATCTAAGGGAGCAAAAACTCGTTCTTCACAAAAGACAGTGCTACCCGTCGATGCAGATAGAACCATGGTTGTACTTGCCCACAAACTAGCCCCACCACACATAATCGAGACTCTTCCAGATTGCACACTTACACCATTGGGCAGAGAACCAACTACAACCCATCTAACCCCAACCCAGCGGATAATAACCCACTTCTAGTTAACAAAGCACCATGTCCACAACAGAGTACCCTCACACAAGCAGTTTGTAAAGCAACTGCAGTGCCCAAAGCACGAAGACCACCACAACGAACCCAAACTTGATACGTCTCCAATGTATCTATAATTTTTTGATTGTTCCATGCTGTTTTATTATCAATCTTGGATGTTTTATAATCATTTTATAGTCATTTTATATCATTTTTTGGTACTAACCTATTGACATAGTGCCCAGTGCCAGTTCCTGTTTTTCCCATGTTTTTTAAATTGTAGGAAATCAATATCAAACGGAGTCCAAATGGCACGAAACTTTACGATGATTTCTTATGGGCCAAAAGGAAGCAGATGGGCCCTGGTTGCACCTGGGGGTGCCCCGAGGGGGCACAACCCACCAGGGCGCGCCAGGAGGCCCTGGCGCACCCCGGTGGGTTGTGCCCACCTCGGGTGCCCCCCCGGACCACCTCTTTGCTCTATAAATACCCTCAAAATCCCAGAACCCTATGGGAGTTGACGAAATATTCATCCAGCCGCCGCAGAGTCCAGAATCACCAGATCCAATCTAAACACCATCACGGAGGGGTTCACCACTTCCATTGGTGCCTCTCCGATGTTGCGTGAGTAGTTCTTTGTAGACCTTCGGGTCCGTAGTTAGTAGCTAGATGTCTTCATCTCTCTCTCTTGATCATCAATACAATGGTCTCTTGGAGATCCATATGATGTAACTCTTTTGCGGTGTATTTGTTGGGATCAATGAACTTCGAGTTTATGATTAGATCTATGTTTTTACATCTATGAAAGTATTTGAGTTTCTTTGATCTCTTTTATGCATGATCTCTTATAGCCTCGTATTTCTTCTCTGATATTTGGGTTTTGTCTGGCCAACTTGATCTATTTATCTTGCAATGGGAAGAGGTGCCCAGTAGTGGGTTCGATCTTACGGTGCTTGATCCCAGTGACAGAAAGGGAACCGGCACGTATGTATCATTCCTACTAAGTATAAAAAAGACAAGATCTATATCTACCGCCATATAGATAAACGGATCTTGTCTACATCATGTCATCGTTCTTATTGCATTACTCCGTTTTTCCATGAACTTAATACACTAGATGCATGCTGGATAGCGGTCGATGTGTGGAGTAATAGTAGTAGATGCAGGCAGGAGTCGGTCTACTAATCTTGGATGTGATGCATATGTGATGATCATTTCCTGGATATCGTCATAATTATTTGAAGTTCTATCAATTGCCCAACAGTGATTTGTTTACCCACCGTTTGCTATTTTTCTCGAGAGAAGCCACTAGTGAAACCTACGGCCCCCAGGTCTTATTTCTCATATATTTGCCATTGCGATCTACTTTTTCCTTGCTTTTATTTTTAGATCTATTAAACCAAAAATAAAAAAAAAACTTTGCTGCACTTTATTTTATTTGCGATCTATTGATCCAATCAATTACAAACTTTTTACCGTCACATAACAATTTCTGGTGCCGTTACGTGAAAGAGATTGACAACCCCTTTAACACATCGGGTTGCAAGTGTTGTTATTTGTGTGCAGGGGCTGTTTACGTTGTGTTGCTTGCTTCTCCTACTGGTTCGATAACCTTGGTTTCATAACTGAGGGAAATACCTACCGCCGTTGTGCTGCATCATCCCTCCATCTCTGGGGAAATACCGACGTAGTTCTAGCTACCATCAAAACTCCACATTTAAAGTAGAAGAGCAACTGTTCTCAGGTCAGATTCCGTAGCTATGGTCCATACTCCTTGCTGTTGCATCACTGTATTTACTCATACCAACTACTTTCTAATTTGAAGGATCCAATTGAAACTCCAATGGCGCAACAGGTATGTTTTAAACCTATTTCTTTAACTGGATTGCTGTTCTAACTTCTTGCTCTACATTGATTTCAGTTTCATGTATAAGCAATTATGTTCTCATGTGATGCACATTACAAGTGTTGCCAATGTTGTGTAGTTTCTCACAGTTGTCTATGCTCTTGTGTCTTAAAAATATATGAGTTAAACTGTGTCTCTATCTTGATTTGGCAACATAAACTAGAATGATATGGACAATACAGTGACCATAATACATAGATATATGTTTGTTTCATGCTTTTATCCTGTCCACCTTACTACTGAACCGGTTTACCAAAATGAGTTTTGTATACTACATGCTAAACCTGTGATGTGTCTGCTTGTTTCTCTTGTAGTATGCGAACAGAATATTGGAGAAGAGCACCCCAGTATGCAATGGTAGAGAAAGTAATGCAGATAAGGTTCAAGATAGTGAGATAACCCTGTTGGTCTCGAAGAAAGGTGATAAAAACGATCTTGTAGACAGTGAGAAAACCCCATAGTCTTGTGTTGATGTAGTGTTCGAGTTACTAGCCAATACCACTGGCACAAGCTCTTCGAACTCGCTGCCTGAATCACTTCAGCTTCTCCAGTCTTAGCTACAAGCTGAAAGGCATTAGTCAGCTATGCTGCGGCAAGAAGCCGAAGGACTGAGGAAGTCCCTATAGAATTCAGATGCATACTTTCCTGTGCAACAACAAGTGCTGGAGGATTTAAGCGCCGAACAAGAGAAAGTTAATAAGCTTGCTCAGCATCTTGCCAGCATTATGGGTACCCATGATATTGTTTCTTGAGCTCTTCTGAAGTGGTTTCAGTTCTAGACTTGTTTTGTTGCGGCGTTTATTTGCACTGGTCGCCAACTTTGACAACCAGTGTATATGATATGCTGCTTTGTTCACTATATTTGCACTGGTGGCGAACTTTGATGCCCAGTGGATGTAATATGTGTAATAGTCGTGATAGCCTAGCGTAAGTTGCTTGCTTATTTATTTCCTTGTTGTCTTGTTTATTTGTTTTCTTGTAGTCAGTGCAGTTCTTTTTCCGCGGTTTGCTAGTGGCCGCAATAACCTATTTTTTAAAACTAGGCCACAATAACCATGGGCTACATATTTACTGTAGTTACCATGGGCCTCCTACGGGCCGTAGAAACAATGGGCCTTCTAAGGGCCATAGAAACAATGGACCTTCTACAGGCCGTAGCATCAATGGGCCTTCTACGGGCCGTATGCTTGATCGGCCAAACATGGGCCAATAACAGACTGCATCATGGGTCATAAACGGGCTAGATTTGGAATCGTCCGTTCATGGGCCGCCAATAACGGGTCGTCGTTAATTGACCGTATTTGATGATGCTATGAAAACGGCCCAGTGGATTAACGGGCCGCAAACAAGCCGATTGTAACCACGGGCTAAATTTGGCCCACAAGCAGAAAAGGCCAGTAATGGGCCGTAAGTAACCGAATGCGGGAAATGAACCCAAGAATAAATGGGCCCTGAGAAGGCCGAAAGATAACACGGGTTGGAAATGACCCAATGGAATAATGGGCCGTTAATGGGTATAAAGCGGTACACTGTTCATTGTGGGCCAGATTCAGCACAGGCCATTAATGGGCCAAGAGTTACAAATGGCCTCGTACGGGCCGAAAGACATCATGGGCATACATGGGCCAGAAGTTACAACGGGATGGAATCATATTGGACGGCCCAGATGAAGCTACTGGGCTTAATTCCGATAGGCCGTAATGGGTCATGAGTTAGCGCGTCGTAAATGGGCTATATACGAACAGGCCATTAGTAGGCTTTCTGTGGGACGGCCCGTTACCTTTTGACCAAGTCAAACGGGCCAGCCTTTTCACCAGAATGGGCCTCTGTTGAGCCGTGCCACATGTGACATATCATAGGCGCCTCATGTCCAATGAATGGATGACATCTGTCCCAACGGTGAGCCAACACGTGTTTCCTCTGGCCAATGAGAATTTTACACGTGGAAAATCCTCATTGGTCCGGGCTGTTAGCGGGTTATCGGATCCAAAACCGGACCCGATAGCTTAACGGCGACCCGTTACGGTGGATGCCATGTGTCGGTCACCCTTGACGAAAGCACTTCCATGACGCGCCATTTATCGTCATGGAAGTGGACACTTCCGTGATGATAATTTTGGTAATGTCATGGAACACTTCTACGATAGCACATGTATGACTATCTTGATTCTGTCATAAAATTGTCATGGATGTAGATGCATTACAGAAAACGTGACCTACTGTGACAAACACGTATCATCACAGAAGTGTATTTTTTTGTAGTGTTTGGCGAAAACAAAGCTGCAATCTGAAGGAAAAGTTGATGCATCTGCTAATAAGTCCAGACCCTGTGTTCCTGCTTCCACAGAGGAACAAAAGTATGATTTCAATTTCAAGATCGATGTGATTGAAAGTGCTGCATATGATGCAAAATCTGATGATATAAGCAGTATGGGACTACCTGATGATGTTACCAAAATGGTAACAAAATATTTCATTAAGCTAAGAAAAATCTCCAAGAAGCTGAATCAAGCCATCAAAGACAAGCAAGCGTACGAGAAAGAGGTCATTGTGCCTCCAACCACAATTGATCCTGCTCCTCATTCCACTGCACCACATTTGGAAGAGGAAGAAAAGAAATCTGATGAGCCAATGGCCCAAGAAGTAATTGATCCACCCGTCGTGCCCCAAGCGTACGAGAAAGAGGTCACTATGCCTCCAAGAAGGAAATACTCTGAAAGAAAAGACCCTAGTCCTCGAAAGCTAGAAAGCTACTGTAGGAGTTCCAGCGAGCAAAAATGATAGACAGTTAAGTTCCTCAAAGAAATCTGCACAAGAGAATCAAGGAAGCCTCGTGCTCCTCTCAAGACTATTGGGGAAGGTGTGCCTGCACCTGATGACATTCAGATCCGGACTATGGGTGAAGAGGAACATCTGAGAAACCCATTGGAAACCTTTCCTTTGTTTCTTGTCGAAGATGGCCCTAATGGTCCTGCCTTTAACGAGCAGTTTCATCTTTCAAAACTTGCATTCTTTGGAACCAGCCCATATGATGGAGAAAGAACTTCCTTGTCATCAAGATTCTGGACAAAGGAATAGGTCATGTACCATGCTCGCATTCTGTATGAAAAGAATCGCATTTTCAAGCACAAGGTTCTGGATTTTGCTGAGCTCGAAAGTCTACCCTTTTTCCATCACACCATCGAGCAAATCGAACTAGTCTTCTTGAATAGCTTCCTCCAGTTCAATCATGGCTGGAATCGTGAAGTAATTCTTCAGTTCTATGCCACTCTTTATATCCCAGGGGACCTTATCGATAGCAATACATGGATCCTCGAATGGATGACAGGAGAACAAAAGATCAAATGTTCGGCTGATCAGTTCTTAGCACTGTTGAATCTTGCTCGGTGCAAATTTGATGCTAATCATGAACATAGACTGCACTATTGGGATGTATCCGAAGCTCAACTTCATCTGCTCATGGACTCCAAACTTGTTGGTGATGAATGTATAGAGGCAAATTCTAAGAACCTGGCTTATGAGAACAAAGTGCTATTCTATATCCTATGCAACTCCCTCATGCCAACAAATAGACCAGACACCATTAATGGTATCGTGGGAAATGCTCTTCTAGTCACAGCTCAGGGTATTCATTTTGACATTCTAGATCTTTTCATTCGCAACCTGGCATGTGCAGCTGATAGCCCTCAAGCTTTGAAGCCATACGCACCTTGGGTCATGTCTGCGATTGAGCAGCTCATTGAGGAAAAGTTTTTTTGCTCATATGTCCCGAAAGTTTATAGGCCACCAGTCCGTGGCACACTCCGGATTGTGAAGGATATTGGGAAAGGGAGGATACCGATTGATGCTAATGTTTCTGCTTCTGTGTCCGCTTCTGCTAAACCTCCAAAGGTCAAGAAGGCAAAAGTTGAAATCCCTTGTGAAGATAATCCTTCACTGTATGAGATCTATGTTCGCACTCAGCAAGCCCTGGAAATTCAAATCAAGCTCGACCGAAAAGTGAAGGTGGAAATGATGTCTGAGATAAATTTGCTTCACAATTGTGCTCGCCAAGCTCTCCTGTATGAGAGGGAACAGAAGAAGCGCTCCTGGAACCTTCTGCGCAAGCATTATTCTCGCACACAACTATCTGCCAAGGGTATCGAGAAAGAATATGATCATCTAGAGTTGTTTGAAGTTCCTCGCATCCGAAGGCAAACCCCAGTGCTTCCTCAGCGTTCCGCCTCCACCGACCTGTTGTTTCTTGAACCAAATGATGATCTCGAAGATACAGTACGAACATTTATCTTCAAGCCAGATGGACCTGGCGCTGCTACTCTCGAAGCTGATCCCAAAGCCCATGATGCATCTCCAACTCCTGCTTCGGCCTCGACCATCGCTCGCTCTGCTTCGCCGAACAGTTCGAGTTCTGATTCTAAGGATTCTTCAGATGAGTATTTCCTCGCATGCATTCTCTTTCCCTTTTGACACTTGTTGACAAAAGGGGGAGAAGAACATCGAGTGATAGATAAACGGGTTATTTGCAGGGTGTTTCCATTCACTATTTGCTTTCATGTCGAACTATTTGGTTTTCATCGAACTATTTGCTTTTGGAACTTGGAGCACCGCCTGTGGTGTTGGAATACTTGGTCGTCATGTACCGTTACTAACCCCCCTACAATGCTATTCACTTCCAGTTATCTGTTTGCAGGTGCAATTGAAATCTTACTCCCTTGCAACAATTATCCTCGATACTTATCTATCATGCATGGATAGTAAAAGCATTTCAAGGAGGATTGGAAATCATGCTTCTCTAGAAGCGATATTTTACTCCTTGAAACTATATGTGTCTTGTGTTTAGATATTCTACAATGATTATCTTTTGCTATCTAACTTTGCAGGAGAAGAAAGTTAGCTTCAGATTAAATTTCTTGAGATTCAAAAGCGAACTCTCCCTATCTGACTCATAAGCTGTTTTTCCTCGTATATATCCATCATATCATCCTTGTTGCAGGAAAACCTCGTCTGAAGCATATCTACTTTGAGCAATATACCTATGATTTCCTTGCTCTGATTCTCCTCGAATATCTAACTTGCAGGGAACTTATATCTTGTGTGGATTCAAACCGTGTTCTGAGTGCATCTTCATGGCTTATCCTTCATCACAAATCATTTCAAAGTATTTACTCTATCTAACAAATATTTTTCAAAGGTTGTGTGTGACAGGAAATACCTCAGACACTGTCGAGTGTACTGAAAGAGACCACGAATGAGATTATATGTCAATATCACTCATACGAAGATTCATCTCACTGCCTTCCGATTTATATCCTATGCATTCTCCAAATGATGCATATCTTCAGGGGGAGCATGTTTTATCTTCGTAATTATCTCTCACCTTTCATTATCCTTCGCATTCCATTTTTCATTCTGTTATCTATCTTTCAATGTGTTCTATTTTGTCAACAATTGTCCAAAAAGGGGGAGATTGTTGGTGCAATATTTGCCCTCTTGTGTTTTGGAGATTGTTGACACGAACAGGCATGGACCAATTTGTTTGCTAGT
This sequence comes from Triticum dicoccoides, assembly GCF_002162155.2. Taxonomy (NCBI): domain Eukaryota; kingdom Viridiplantae; phylum Streptophyta; class Magnoliopsida; order Poales; family Poaceae; genus Triticum; species Triticum dicoccoides. The sequence continues at coordinate 461,801,186 of NC_041386.1, read as the reverse complement.
GCACACAAAGAGAAAAAGTCCATGCAGAACCAAAGAGAATGCTAGCTCCGGTGTCAAGTTCGAGGAACTTCACCAAAGAATATCTGCGCTGTAGAGAAGAATGAGCTACATATACTAAAGACATGTAGGTGAGAAGATTGATGTGAAGGAGTTAACCGCTTGAAGGTTTATTGCTGATGTGAAGCAATTGGTTCGGAGATTCTGTCTGGAGTAAATTGACTACAGCGAATGGAAGTCGAAGACAAAGTGAAGATGTAGTATTCATTTAGTTGTTCTTATTTCATTCATTTGAGTCATAGGACCTTCGTACTATTAAGAGGGGTATAGGTTCTCGAAGCTTAGATCCGTTGTGATGCTTAGCCCAAAATCTATGCGAGACCGAGAGAAATCTCTTTATGTTTTGAATGATTACCTGCTAGAAGTAGATGTTGTTCTTCGTGCTGTAGGAGATATGTTTTGAACTGAGGAGTTAGCAGTACTTGCTCCGCAAGGAGTGTTACCATTTTGCTCAATTTCCGACCATTGGACTCGTGTCATTCGGCCATTGGCTGCTCCACATGTCCAATTTGGTTTTTTTCCCTTCAGGGAAGGCTGTGGCTATAAATAGCCACCCCTCCAACGTTGCCCGTTGACTGCTCTGCTTAAGATTTCCGAGAAGATTGATTGAGCATCCCCTCTCCGACTGATTTGAGTTTAAGATCCACCGAGAGAAAAATCAAGAGCCAAAACTTAGACAGTGGTTGAGCATCACAGTAGTTTTGAGTTAAGAGTTCTTGTACCTATTACTCTTGAGAGTTGCACACTCTCTAGACATATAGGTGTCGGCTCGAGTGTTTAAGAGTCATTGTCTTCACCGAGCAAGATCTTCAGCAACCAAGAGTCATTGTAGTTCGCGAAGAGGTCTGCCGAAGGTTTGGAGATCGCCAAGAAGTATCTACCATGAGTGAAATCAACTGGAGTCTGATCAGCTCCGAGTTGAAGGAGAATAGGGCGAAGAGAGTTTACCTTCTGTGTTAAATCACAACCCTCCAACCAGACATAGTCCTTTGGCAGAAGGGCAAACTGGTCTACCAAGTCCATCTGTAGCCATCGAGCAGCACTTGTTCACTTTAGTTTACTGCATTACCTTCAGCAGTTTACTTTCATGCTCCATGACGATGGTTTATCTAATCAATCATTGACTGTTACATATCATTCGTTTATCTCATCTCTGTCATTCCATCTGTTAAAGTTTGTTGCTCATCATTTGCATTCTCATCATTCAGTTTAGTGTCCCCATCTGTATAAATTTCTCTTCACACTTAGCTTATTAAGACTGGCGTGATTTCACTGTGTCGCTTTCATTCACCTCATCATTGCTATTTCTCGTGCTTTTCTTTCATAGTTCATACCTTCTTTTCTCTCATGCTACTGCATCTGTTCGCATATTTCTTTACCATCTTTATTGTCAAACCTGTGATATCCTATGCTCAAACTATTATTTCTTCCTACTTTGATAGATATGTTCCCGAACAACGTGCTTGATTAAATTCATTTCTACCGAATCTTATTTCCGCTGCTGTGTTTGGGATCAGTTCAAAACGTTCGCAAGAATTTTTGAATCTCCCATTCACCCCTCTGGTCGATATACTCTCGGTCCTAACACCCCCTAACAATAGCAAACTTTACTTGTAGCACTCCAAATGTCCACTTAATGTCTTTCCTTTGAACTTCTTGCACCTTGTCCAAATGCTTATGTTTCCTACTCTTGGGCTTAGGAATTCTCTTCACAAATGTTGATCGTTATGGATATACGTGATCATTTAGAAAGTAAAATCAGTCATATTGATGGTCATTCATCATGAAGTTGCAATGGAGAAGTATTAACAGCTAACCTCGCAAATAGATGAGATCTCTACAAAACATTGGTGTCATTGTGATATCTATGCAACCCAAAGTAGCAATGCCAGATCCACATATTTTCGAAGGCAACAAGTTCCAGACATGGTTGGATCATTGAATTGCTAGTGTATTGGTCATGCCAAGATGGAGGGCAAGTATTTCACTTCGGTGCATATAATCAACACTCCCTAGCATCCCAAGCTAGCCTTTTGCTCCATGCATCGCTAGAAGCCTGGTCGTGTCCTCGACATTAGGTCGAAGGTGTATCCAATACACGTTGATTACACGTGTAAGTCAGCGAATGATTTTTTACAGGTGTATTTTACAACCCAAAAATGATGAACTCATGAGTGGATATTTGCATCACTTTTTAGAGTCTATTCTAGTAGTAAAATCCCTCATATCATATCCATCTGGCAATATGTCCACAATGCATAATTTCTTATCTTTATGCATTTTACCAAGTTCATTGCACAACTTTGATTTTTATTAGTTTCTATTAGCTTTCTTTTGTTTTATTGTCCTTGTAGGTGTATTTGCATTTTTGTGGACTTACATTGGTACAAAGAGGTGCTATACAAACGTTTTAACCCCTTTCCGCGACGACATTTTATACTATCGCCTAGTGAATGTGGGCGATAGGGGGGTCCTTCCCACACGACCCAGAAACCGTCAGGGATAGGGAGCCATCATGCATACGTTTTCCAGAACAAAGCGTATGCGATGCCCGCACCTTTCCCAAATGTATTTTTTACACAACTGTCTGGGATATATCTAATATCCCGAACGCTCCATCCTTGCTACTCGTGTGTGCTGGCATTACCATCGCAGTCGGACTTCTATGGTGCTACATTTACGATGCGTGGCCCATCACAAACAGTTCACGATTATAGAATGTGTATGATAAGTAGATAATCACAGACATTCACTTTTCCCGAACCGTACGCAATAACTAATTAAGAAGATTAGCTAATCATCGTACGAGTGTCGGATAAGATTGTGAAACGTCGGACCGTCGTAACAGTGTCGTACAGGATAACCATCGCACATGGTATTCTGTAGTGCAATGTTTACGATGCGTACCACATTAGAAATAGTTCATGATTGTAAATCATGTATGATAAGGCGATTATCACAAACATTTAGTTTGCTCGCACCGTTTGTGATATTGTCTGACATCACACACGCTTTGCAAACAGCAACTGTGTGCATGCTCGCACACGTTTCCTCTCTATGAACCGTGTCAGATTATGGTGTATATCACACACGTTTGTGTTTTACTGACCATGTCCGCTGTAACGACCCGCGGAGCATAATTTCACCCTAATTTAATTGTTGCTATTTAAAATTGTATTGAATTTGAAAGTATGCTATACCTTTATTCATATCCACTAGGTTCAAACAACCAATGCATTAATCGATTCACAGGTAGATACACTACTGCAGGATGCTGCTAACGCGGCACTACGATTAGAGACCCTTTGACGAAATCGTGTGTGATGTATTAATTGCAAACGGGGATGTAAAATACCCATCAAAAAGAGGCAAAGCGTTTGCGATGGTGGAGACATCAAACACGGTTCAGACTTTAGTTGCGTGTGCGATGCGAGGCATACGATTGATCCAGAAGAACTGTTTGCGATGAGGCAGAACAACAGGAATGAGCGGCCATATCAATGTGTGTGTGATATACGGCATATAGTTCGCTCCGATGAACTGTGTGCTATTAGGGAATGCAACAGAAACAGTCAGCCAGATCAAGGTGTGTGTGATATACGGCATACGGTTCACTCGGACGAACTATTTCCGATTAGGGAAGAGAACAGAAACGGTTCAACTTAACAAGATGTGTGTGATATGCGGCATACAGTTCACATAAATGAACTATTTGCGATGAGCCAAAAGAACACAAATGATTCATGTAAACAAGATGTGTGTGATACGCAGAAAACAACCCACTCGGATGAACTGTTTGCGATGACAAATTATAATAGAGACGGTTACCATAGTTTCGTGTGCGATTCTGTTCCTACAAAAAACATTGAAAAATGCAAACTAGTTGCTTGCGGTGGCTAGGAGTATCGCACACGATGCATCTGCGAGTACTTGTGTGCGATGATTAGTAAGTTACACATATGTTTCCTTATGTTAACACGTGTGTGATAAATAACACGTGGCACCGCATACAGTATTCGAGTTGTGTGTGTGATCCACTTAGTCTTCCCGCGCTCCAGTGAATGCTTCCCGTGCTCCACATGGGTGAATTGTAAAATCCACGCCTATTCCCTTATGGGTTTCCCGCCACCAGCTAATGGCTTGCTGCATATAACCCAGGCGACAACGCACCGCCGCGACACTCTGCGCAGATCTAGTCCTCACCCATCTACCATTAGTTATTCCAAGCATGCCAGGCAACGACCAAAGCTTCGATGTCGACCCCTACCTGTGTTACATCTTTGGCGAGGAGAACGAGCCGGAGCAAGTCGGGGAGCAAGAGCTTCATCGGCCGGTGCAGGCACCATGGCCCATCGGCATCGATATCGGTATGACAGTCCTTGGACGCACAATCGACATATTGCAGAGGAGGTGTGTTGAGCAGTTTGCCATCCACCGTGCGAAAGATCTAGAGCTGCTCAGCGGCATGATCAACGACCCACCCGAAGAGCCACCGTCACCAGTGCTCATCGAGATCTTGATGCCCCGCAAGGAATGGGCAGCGGACCTCTGCAATTCAGTCAAGTCACAAGCAGCCCGCGGCTTCATCATTGCCCGTGACGGCCGTGTCAACCTTGATCCCGACGATGTGGTGGCCAGGCTCAAGCGCATCCTTGGCGGAGTTGACCTCCCCGATGAAGTAGAACATCACCAATGTGATATATTGAGGATGCGGGTGAAGGACGGAATTTGCTACCAGGCCAGAGACATGGAAATGGAGCGGTTCGGCGGAGATATCATGTGTGCGATTGCACGCTATCAAGCTCTTCTGGAAGAGGCCCAACAGCCCCAAGAGCCTCCGAGCACCAACAGCTTCGTAGGCGGAGGCGGGTTGGGATGCTTGCTGATCATGGAGTCTGAGAAGACCGTCATCGGAAGGCCGCCATCTCAGCCTTTTAGCCTATATTTTATTATAATTGTATGCATATGTAGGTCATGAGTGTTTTGGTCCTTGCCACATGTGGCATTTTAAATTATCCTGAATATGTAAGACACATATTAACCATTGCCATTGTAAATTTGCCTCAACAGTGAGTAGAGAGCGCGCAGGGACACCAGAGCAGAGCGTGCCACGGCCGCCTTAATGGCGAGCAAAACGCGCGGACGAATGCGAGCAGAGCGCGCCGCGGCCGCCTCAACGAGGAGCAGAGCACGGCACGACCACCTCAACAGTGAGCAACCACGTGGTCAACCTTCTGACACCCCGTGGGAGGCGCGATGGCGCATCCATAGGACACGATGGTGATATCTTGACCATGTGCGATAGTTTGCAGACACATACACGTACATCCAAGAACGCGGGCCCATGTTTTGGGCTTCCGATGCATGGCATACGGTTGATCCAAAAAACCTGTTTGCGATGAACCATAACAACAGAAACGGGCTTTGTAAGCCTAGAACCATCAATAAATTTTGACCTTGTTTCTCGTCACATTGCAGATTACAACGCAATAAGTAATTGCAAATCTGTTCACATCTATCAAACTAATATGTGTTCACACTTATCACCGGGCTATAAAAACTACCCACTCGAAAATTACTTCACAGTTCCTCTCCTCATCACCCACAAAACTGGTCTTTCCTGTCAAGTCGTTCTGCCATGACTGGAAGGAGGAGTTTCAGGTGCACATATAACCAGGCAGCAAAGACCAAGGCTACGAAAGCACTAGAGATGTCCCGCCACGAAGCGACAGTTGTAGCAGAGATGTCCTGGCGCGCCGCGGAGCCCTCAAACGAGCTCTCACGGGCACGCGAGGGCTCTCACAAGCGCACTCGCTGCATCGGCGATCGCAACAAGCTGGCATTGCTGAAGTCCTTGGCCGGTGATGACGACATTCTTGCTGGCCTCATTAAGCAGCTGTAGCTGGTCGACGGCTTGATGAAGCTACTCGAGATCAACGATGCCTCAGTTGACAAGGCGATCGGCCTCGTCGAGCAACTCATGGGTGACAATGCGAAGCTCCTCAAGGCGCTCGCCGAGAAGGAGGAGGAAGCCGCCGGCTGGAAGATGCTGCATGAGCAGAGCAGTGCCTCGGGGATGACGCTGACAACGGTCATGGAGGAACTGATGGGTGACTTGAGGAAGCTCCGGATCGAGCGTGAGTAGGAGGTGGAGTAATCCGTGGCTGTTTTCAAGCAAACTAAGTCATGAGAATTGAAGAAGGAGCTGCAGGATGTCATCGCCCGGCGATCCATCGACGAGTGGAGACAGTAGCGACCCAGATCGTTGTCTGCGATATCCTTCTTCTTTTGCCCCCGTGTCTTCCGGGCTTTGCCGCATGTGGCATTTTAAATTATCCGGAATATGTAAGACAACTATTATCCGCACCATTGTAAATTTGTCGTCGTATTATCCGTTGCCATTTTATTTGTCATTGTATTATCCGTTGCCCTATGTGGCAATTTAAATTAGGTTGGAATACGAGTTGAAAACACGAACAAAGCAAATGCTGCCATGGGATCACTAGCAAACACCCTCCATCCAGGTGCTTTAATTAACCACGTGTTAAACAGCAGCTCGGCCGCCATTAATGGAGAAGTTGTGAGCGAGGTGGGCGGTTGGTGGATGGAGGTCAAAGAGCTCGCTTCCCGGTGAGCATGGGCGGCCTTGCTGCTCGCACGTGTCCCGTCGAGCCTACGAGGTGGACAGGATGCACGCGTCCCGTCGAGCCTGCACGACGGACTGCTCGCACGCGTCCCGTTGAGCCTGCACGGCGGACTTCTCGTGCTCGTCCCGTCTAATCAAATAGTTGCACGCACGCCATTGAGTATGGTTAAATTTTTGCAGAGGTATTGGCCGCACTTAAATGGTTACCGGAACACACGGTTCATATAATACAACCATTTGCGATATTAATGTGTCAGCTATTTGTTTCAAAGGGATTTCGTTGGCTATTAATGTTTGCGCCTTGTCTCAATATGGACGATTTTTTTACCATGGCATATATGTGCCATGTCATGAAAGCATGCCAAGTTTCATGTTTTTTGGGTGAGTTTTCAATTTACTGGGATTTAAAAACCGAGATTCTCAATGTTTTAGGACGATGAGAAGTTTGTAATTCATTCCCATTCCTTAAATGAGACCTAAACATGCACCCAATGACACATGTACAATTTCCCACCCATTTTGCTTCACTGGAGCATGTGCTTGTAGTTCAAATTTGAATTATGGACTACATGGAATGCCTAGAAAACTTAATTAATATATACAATGGCCAAACAAACCCTGAATAGTTTCAAATTTTAGCACAACACTCCTATTATTCTATGTTGCCTGTAGAAAATAAAGTTCAAGGCGAGAAGAGGTAGCGATTATCGTTTTGCCCACAAGAGGGGTATGTTTACCTACCGGAACCACGAGGGTTGCGAGAAGCTTCGGTTTGTAAGAGGCTTGTAATATAGCTTGGCCCAAATTGGATAATTATTTTACCACGACATATATGTGCCATGTAGTGACACCATGCCAAGTTTCATGATTTCCTGGTGAGTTTTGGATTTACATAGATTTAGAAACCAAGATTCGCAATGTTTGTTGCCAAGCCAGGACGCCGAGACGGTTGAATTCATTCCCATTCGTTCCATGGGACCTAAACATGCACCCAAGGACACATGTACATTTTTTCTAGCCATTTTGGTGCATTGGAGCATGTATTTGTAGTTCGGATTTGAATTATGGAGATTAAATGTCTAGAAAGCTCAATTAATGAATAAAACAGGTAAAACGAACCCTGAATAATTTCAAAGTTCAGTGCAAATCTCCCGTTGTTCTGTGTTGCGTGTAGAAGAAAATACAAGGCTATAAGAGGGAGCGATTATCATTTCGCCCACAAGGGGGCACGTTTCCCTATCGAAACCACGAGGGTTCTTGCATAGGCTCCGGTTTGTAAGAGGTTTGTAATAAAGCTTGGCCCAAATTGGACAATGTTTTTACCATGACATATATGTGCCATGACGTGACACCATGCAACCTTTGATGACTTTCTGGTGAGTTTTGGATTTATGGGGATTTAAAAACCGAGATTCCAAATGTTTGAGGATGAGCTAGGACGCCGGTACAGTTGTAATTCATTCCCATTCCTAGCATGGGACCTAAACATGCACCCAAGGACACATTTATAATTTTTCTAGCTATTTTGGTGAACTGGAGCATGTATTTGTAGTTAAGATTTGAATTATGGACATTAAATGCCTAGGAAACTAAATTAGTGTATAAAAAGGCCAAACGAACCCTGGATAAGTTTAAATTTCAGCATGAATATCATGTTGTTCCATGTTGCCTGTGGAAGAAAATACAAGGCGAAAAGAGGTAGTGATTACGTTTCGCCCACAAGGGGACCACGTTTCCCTATCGGAACCACGAGGCTTCTTTGGGAGAAGCTTTAGTTTATAAGAGATTTGTAATAAAGCTTGGCCCAAATTGGACAATGTTTTTACCACGACATATATGTGCCATGACGTGACACCGTGCCAACTTTCATGATTTTCTAGTGAGTTTTAGATTTATGGGGATTTAAAAATCGAGATTCTAAATGTTTGAGGATGAGTCAGGACGCCAGTACGGTTGTAATTCATTCCCATTCCTGGCATGGGACCTAAACATGACACATGTATAATTTTTCTAGCCATTTTGGTGATCTAGAGCATGTATTTGCAGTTCAGATTTGAATTATGGACATTAAATGCCCAGGAAACTCAATTAGTGCATAAAAAGGCCAAACAAACCCTGAATAAGTTTAAATTTCAGCACAGATATCATGTCATTCCATGTTTCCCATAGAAGAAAATACAAGGCGAAAAGAGGCAGTGATTATCATTTCGCCCACAAGGGGACACGTTTCCCTATCGGAACCATGAGGCTTCTAAACTTGTGCCAAAATGGAGAAACTTTTTTCCTCGACATATATGTGCCATGCCGTGACACCATGCCAAGTTTCACGATTTTTGGGTGAGTTTTGGATTTACGGGGATTTAAAAACTGAGACGCTTCTCATGAAATGTTTTCAAATAGCACACGGCTCACTCATGAATGCCGTGTGCCTACCAAACAGTGGCCGATGCCCCCTCCCCCTACCGCGCGCGTGATCTGAGTCAGGCTTTCTGATTGGCCAGAACCCAAACCCCATAGATCATACACGTCTGCACCATTGGATGCTCCCAGATCGAACGACAATCCTCAGCCCTTTCGACAACACATGCAGTATATAGGTAAGCACTATGCTCATGCATCGTGCTAGCTCACGCTTCCTTCTCTACTAAGTTTTCTATATTAATGTTGTTATATATCCAAATAGGCTACCGTTTCCCACCACTCCTCTCATCGGTTTCCCGCCTCTTCTCCCATCGTTTTCCCGCTACCCGTGGCAGTGCTCATTGAAGGCTAGGCGGTGACACACCGGCCATGTAAATATCGCACACAGTTTCTAAAAGCACAAATGATTGTGATAGGAGGGAGTAGGTCCCATAGGGTGACCAGCATGAAACCCCTTAAACGCAAGGAGGCAATTCCCATCAGCAAGGTGCGGCTTGCCATCCGCTAGCCTAGTCGAATAGAACACAGAAGTTAAGCATGCTCGGGCTAGAGTAGTCAAAGGATGGGTGACCTGGTGGGAAGTTGCATATCTCAAGCTTCATTTAAATGCTATGACACAGTCATTATAGAGATAAAGAGATAAATATCTCTATAGTGACCTATCATGGTGATTATATAAACATTGGGATCCTTGTTTTGCTAATTTGTAGACTATGTTTTTATTGGTTATTTTTTGCTCTACAAAATTAAAGAATGATTGACTCTATAGTGACCTGTCATGACGATTATATTAACCTTTTTCTGGGAAGTTGCATATCTCAAGCTTCATTTAAATGCTATGACACGGTCATTATAGAGATAAAGAGATAAATATCTCTATAGTGACCGGTCATGGTGATTATATAAACCTTGGGATCTTTATTTTGCTAATTTATAGACTATGTTTTTATTGGTTATTTTTTGCTCTACAAAATTAAAGAATGATTGACTCTATATTGACCTGTCATGGCGATTATATAAACCTTTTTCAGGTCGCATGCAGGGTATAGGGGGCAGGGTGTTCTGATCGAGCATGTCTCCCTTGTGCGGTTTATAGACGCCGCACATATCTGTGGGCTCCCCGAGGTATATATATTATCCTTTATGGATAATGAGGGGGCCTCACACAATACATCCCTTTGACCCAACAACGAGAATGGTTTGACCATGATGGTTTCCTATTGCTATGTGTGCCATGTTAGACCAAATAAAGTTTGAGCGCATGGGTTGGACGACACCCCCCCCCCCGCCGCCGCCTCGAAGTTGGGAAACCAACATCGTACGTATTGAACCAGGCTTGGGGTCGGATATGGTGTTCGGTTTGTAATGTAGTTGGTGGCCCATCGAAGTTGTGCATTCAGGATTTAAACACATCACACACCACCGTACCCATACATATTTTCAGGCCGCATGCAGTGTATACGGGGTCTTCTGATCGACCACGTCTCCCTTGTGCAGTTTTTTGTGATGACACGCATATCTGTGGGCTCCCCGAGTGTATATATATCATCCCTTTGACCGATAACGAGGGGTATGTGTTGGCCATGAATTTATTCCTCCTAGTTCGTGTTAGGGCTGGTCACCGTCACATGTTGTTTAACCAAAGCTCGAGCTCATGCGTTGTCAGGATTCCCTCCCACATGCTCGGATTGCTGGGTTTGACCTACACTGTACCATGTGTATCTCGTCCTTAACTACCTAGCCTTCATGGTTGTTGTCTGTATCGAGAGGTAGGCACCACATCTAAACTGTACATTATTCTATATTGAGAACACACATCACCCCTTCCAACATACATCATTTTGGGCCGCATGCAAGAGGTGCTGGTTTTGTGGTCCCTCTCCTGCATTTTTTTATGATGGTTCAATCTATTGGCCCAAGCGGTTTATCGACAACAACAGTTGTCGTTTGACCAAACGATAGGTTCAATGGTCCGTCTTATGGTAGGTCATGGCGACATGCATGTATGACCAAAGTATCATTAAGTGCATCTGCCCCGCTGACACGAAGTGGGAGGTGGTGGGTCAAGCACCCTAGCTAGCTATGACATTCTATCATCATAGATATATCCAAGGGTGCTTTCGGGTTTGCGAGGCAGGTGCAACCAAAGGTGTGCATTGTGTATTCAAAGTTTTAAACATCACACCCAATATTCCTACATATATTTGGCCACCTCCAGGTGGTTCTTGACTTCTGGCCCCTCTCATCGATCTTCTACAACGCGCCCAAACATGGGCCCGCACGATCAAAGTTGTGCATTGGAATTTTGAACATCACAAACCACCCTTTTCACTCATATATATTTGGGCCACATGCTGGTGTGGCTGTCTTCTGACCCTCTCTAACATTTTTTTGCTGCAAAGACTCTGATGATGCTCAACGGAGACGGGTATAATGTCTTAACCGTGTGCAATGCAAGTGCGTTGCGAATCACCATGACTACGCAAGTGCAAGCAAAAGTGGAGATACTGGCTCAACCGTCTGCGATGCAAAATCACCACGAGTACGCAAGCGCGAGCAAAGGGTGGAGGTACTGGCTTAACCGTGTGCGATGCGAGTGCGCTATAAAATCACCACCTGCGCAAGCTAAATGCGGGTAGTTTATTTAGAAATTAGGACGAACCGTGTGCGATAGACAAGCTAGCTAGAAATCTAAAAACAAACTACTCCCCTTGAGCGTTGCAAAAATGGACGGTTCCGCCACTTTCCTTATTATCATACAAACATATTATTATTGGACCGTGCGCGATCTTGGGTACTCCCGCTCCGCATCAATTCCTTTACCCAAATTTTAGTAGCCAACGTACTTCAACCGTCGCCCACACTCTTCCAGCACCGACATTATAGTAAAATTGCAGTAGCTGAGGCATTTGAACCGTCGCCCTCCGTCGTCCACCACCATATCCACCCACCATTACTAAAATTTTCAGTAGCCATGGCGTATCCTCAAACACCCCCCCTCCATAGACTCTCATGTCGGTGTCAAAACCGGCCGATCTCGGGTAGGGGGTCCCAAATTGTGCATTTGAGGATCGAAGGTAATAGGAGGCAGGGGACACTATGTTCACCCAGGTTCGGGCCCTCTTAATGGAGGTAATACCCTACTTCCTGCTTGATTGACTTTGATGAGTATAGGGGTTACAAGAGTTGATCTACCTCGAGATCGTAATGGCTAAACCCTAGATGTCTAGCCTGTATGATTATGATCGCCTTTACAGACTAAACCCTCCAGTTTATATAGACACCGGAGGGGCCTAGGGTTGTACATATTCGGTTTACAGAGAAAGGAAACTTCATATCCGAACGCCAAAGCTTGCCATCCACGCAAAGGAGAGTCCCATCCGGACATGGGGGAAGGCCTTCCATCTTGTATCTTCATGGCCCATCAGTCCGACCCATCTCACATAGTCCAGACGCCCGGGGACCCCCTAATCCAGGACTCCCTCAGTAGCCCCTGAACCAGGCTTCAATGACGATGTTTTCGGCGCGCAGATTGTCTTCAGCATTGCAAGGCGGGTTCCTCTTCCGAATATTCCAAAGCAGCTGAACAAAAGAACTATATCCAGTTCTGTACAATAGTTACAACCCTGAACCACAAGGGTAAAATACTTAAACAAAATAATTCATGCCTATTGATAGATTTTGTGGCGAGACGTTATGTTCTGGCCTTATTATTATTTTGAACCGCTTTTTAGCCTCCCGCTTCACGTTTCGAGGCGCGATCTTCATTGACACGTCTTGTCGAAGCAAAGATCGTGTCCCCTTATTGCGGGATTCTCATCAATGCGGGTTTGGGTAATCCAACCGTGCCGTTTGCACGACCCCTTGGGAATAGGCGAGTTTTAAGGCTCGTGAGGGGGTGCTTGATATTCACTATCTTTATGAGAGGATAAGGATCCATCTTTTTACCCCACGCCTTCTTCTTCCTCAGCCCATCCGCCCTCAAGCTCCAGCGCCCAAGTTTCAATCTTTTCCGTCGCCACCAAACACTCTAGCCATGTCCGGATCCGGCTCACAGGGCAAGTGGATGGCTTCCTCCATCACAGAGAGGAACGTCAAGGAACTCGGGGAAGCGGGGTACTTAGCAGCAGACATCACCCACCGGCTCCCTACTAAAAAGTAGATCATCCCCACTCCGGAGCCTAACGAGAGGGTAGTGTTCATCCCTCACTTTCTCCGCGGACTAGGGTTTCCGCTCCACCCTTTCGTCTGCGGCCTCATGTTTTATTATGGGCTAGATTTCCACGATCTAGCCCCAAATTCCTTTCTCCATATTTCGGCGTTCATCGTTGTGTGCGAGGGCTTCAACGTGAAACCGAAGGTGGTTGACGGAGAGCATGCAGACTGTGGAGGTGCCATGGTGATCAAGATCCCGAACGTTACCTGGCCAAAAGGGGCCTTCGTGGAGACTGTCAAAATATGGCAACAGGAGTTGTTCTACATCACCGAACCTCGCGGCGCCAACTGGGCAAGCGCTCCTGAGTTCAGATCTGGACCCCCGATGCGGCTTCCATCATGGATAAACAAGGGTCTGGATTGGGCGTTGTCCGATGAGGTGATGATGCTACATAAGCACATCAAAAATATAATGGAGAAGAACACCAGACTTGCTAATGTGGTCCAGGTGATGCTTTTTTGCTGGATTCTCCCCTGCCAGCGCCGGACTCTCCACATGTGGGAGCTCAATCCGGCTAGCCCTCGGACCCTGCAGCGATTCTTTAGCACGACGCACGAAGAGATCTATAAGCTGCTTTTCAAGGCCCAGAAGTCATGGCCGGAGCCAAACAAGGACATCGGCCTCGACTATGCTCATCCGGCCACTCGAGTAAGTTTTTGGATTTCCGATTCATAACCTCGACTTCTAAATACAAAGGGGTATCCCGAGGCTTCCATTCTTCCTTCAGGGCTGGGCAAAGAAGGCGGAGCAGATCCGATGTCCGGCTCCACTGCCCGAAGACCCAGCCATTCCTCTTCTGACGAAGATGCTGGTCCCAGCGCCGTACCAGGCGTCGGAGAAGAAGGCCAAGAAGAAGGGCAACGGGGTCAGAGGCGGGTTTCGTCGAAAAGGTACTTCGGACGCTGCATCTAGGGATACGAAGCTTTCTCCTCCCATGAGGGGGATGAAGATGAAGAGGAGGAGGAGGAGGAGAGCAATTCTCCCCTTAAGGGGGAAAGAAGAAAAGGGCGGCTTCCGTGGACCTAGAGGTGGAGGCGTCCAAGAAGGGGAAGATCTCCCTTTCAGACAATTCGAAATCGAACGCCAAAGCCATCCCCGAGTGGAGCCCTAGGCCGAAGCCCCTGGACGAATCATAAGTATCTAAGGACACCATACGCATATCTGGTTTTATGCTTTGTGGTTTTAACACATTGAGTTGCATGTTGTAGTCCGGCTCGCGATCTCCCCCAAAGATCATCGTCTTCTGGGAATTCGCTGGGGCCGAACATGATGGAGAGCGAGACACCTCCGCAGGCCTCCCCGCCCGCTGCCACGGACAACACCGAAGTGTTGTCCCGAATAACTTCTCCAGGCCATGGACAGGTGTAGGAGGCCGTCAAGACGGCGCCAGAGGGTAATACCTCAGCTGCCGAAAATATGGGGGAACCGACCCCCATGGAGACTGGCGACGGGGGCCATGCCCAATTCGGCCCCCAACTGAATATCATTCCCGAGATCCGCACGGCTCTGGAATCAAGCGAGCAACCTCCTTTGAAAGAAGGGGGCGCGATGACTCCACCTGCAACCTCTATCAATCCAGGGGCGCCAGACATTCTGGTGGAAGCGCTTCAGCGCGCTTCCATTGTGGAGGAACACCGTACACTTATGGGTACGGTGGTTGAAAAGGTTCGGTCTGCTAAAAACGGATTGAATGAAACCTATACCAGCCTACAAACAGGCTTTGAGGTATGTGAAGTAATATTTTTAGCTGCTTTGCATATGCAAAAGATATGCCTGTGTATAGATAGTAGCCCCCGAGACTCTGTTCAGCTTTTGCAAAGAAGGGCCGAACAGAGGATCGATTAGTATTTGCAGGAGATAACATATGTGTCTATTTTGATAAACATGCTTCGCTATTAGTAGCAACCGCACAGGCTGCCGAATTGTCCGAAGTTAAGCAGAGGTTGGAGCGGGCCGACGAAGAGCTCATCCGCATCAATAAGCGGTTTGAGGAAGAGCAAGGTATGCGGTACCTATACATACCCGCAATGATATGAGCTCCGATTGGTTATCTTGTTGAGTTTTATGGCTATACTCATAGTGAATGCATCTGAGGTCGAATCCCTCAAGAGCGCACTGGTCGAAGACAAAAAGGAGGCGGTGGAGGAACGAGCCGCCCGCCAAAAACATGAAGGGAGGTTGGATGAAGTCCAACAAGAGCTAAAGGATGCCATAAGAAAATGTGAGTCCTTGGAGCGCAAGGTTTCAGATCAAGAGTCCGAACTTGCTAAGGCCATCCAAAGTGCAAAGGAGGCCCAGGTTGAAGCCCAAGGCGCCTGCCGGGAGATCCAAGAGGCAAGGCAGATAGTGGTGGGTAAGGCCTTTAATATGCAGAGCAATTTTGTAAGGAGAAGATACATCTTACTGACCCAGGTTTGGAGTTCTCCAGGAGCGTTTGCGGATCTGCCCCAGAGTGTTGCTGATGCTGCAGAGTTCTTCCAAGCCGAAGAGGGGAGCTCAACGGAGAAGCTGTTCTGGTCATAGTACCTTGTGCCAGAGCATCCAGTGCCCCTCAGCGATCAGCTGAAGTAGTTGACCGAGCTGCATGGGGTGGCCGGATTGGCCATGAAGGATGTTATAGTCCGTCTTTGGCCAGTTGAGCCCATACCCAGCAGCTACTTCGAACTCATGAAGCGGCTAGTTAATGCCTGCCCCCGGCTTGACGCCATAAAGCGGTCGGTCTGTATCGAAGGTGCCCAGATGGCCTTCGCCCGTGTCAAGGTGCAGTGGGAGAAGATGAATGCCACCAAGTTTGCAACCGAGGGACCACCCACAGGCAAGGAGCACCGCACGCCGGAGCGGTATTTTGATGAAATCCTGGAAGGATCCCGCATTGTAGAGGGCTAGTGTTCAAAGGATATTATTTTTGAATGAATGTATCCGGGCTGCCCGAACTTTGTATTATGAAACAAGACTTTTGTATGATATGTTTGCTTGTTTTTATCTCAGATTATTTTCCTCCTGCGGCTGTTTAGTGTATCTAAAAGTTTGCCAGCCGTCGGCTTCAGCCCCCATGTAGATCCTACGAGGGTGTTCAAAATAGCACATGAGCACACTTAACCCAATGTCTTGGTCCTTGAAGGAGGTGTCAGTGCGGTGAACCGGCCAATCAGACTATGCGGCTTTATCACTCTCACTTAGCCATAGGAGTTTGACAATGAGATTATAGGCGTAGCCCCTAGTGTTGTTCAGTTATCCGAACTTAGGTGCTTTAGACGCCTGACCGGGTGGAAACCCGTCCTTTGTATAATACGGAAAAGAAATCGCAAGAGATTTGTACTTAGTCACCAAATAGCTGACCAACTCTCGTCGTACCATGACAGTCAGTTTTCGGCTTTCTCTACTGAGGTGTTTAACCGGGCGAACCAAAAACACAATCGCAGTAGTTCTCCCTTTACTACCTTAGCCGAACAAGCGGAACGTAAGGTGGTAACCACAGGAGCCGGGCAACCCAACTATTGACCAAAGACATGATTCAGAGCTGATGCATATAACATCATATTTGGGACGCCGAAGTGTACTATAAAAGTGTTCAGACTTCTTTTTTTGAAAAATATGTGTGGCTGGGTAGAGCCCCTGGCGATTTAAGTCGTGCTGAGGTGTATATGACAATTGGACAAAAAGAGGGAATACATATTAGGAGATAAGCCAAGACCGAATAGGTTGGGCAAAAACTGTTTCCATTATAGTTTGATTGATACGTCAAGACATATTTTTACTGAGGATGACATAGGCCTCAAGGCTATTTTACATGCCGAGAACAAGGGAAAGCTGTATAGAGGTCCTAAAAAATGAATAGGTGATCTTGAAGATCCTTTGGATACTCTGCCGCATGTCTGCGCTGCTTTTCACCTTGATGTGTGATCCTTTGAGAGGATGGACGATCGAGTACACTTAAGGGGCCTGGAAAAGGGCCTTTGGTAGAATCAAAAAGTGATGTGGGTTGTAAAGAACCTGAAAAAATAAAAATAGAAAAAGAAAGGAAGAATATGAGGGTCCAGGTAGGATCGAGCCGTATTGTGGACTTTAATATGCCTCCGTCCTTGCCCATGGTATCTTTAGTGCATAGTTATGTACGCGCAGTACATATGCCGCAATCCAGTTGGGGCTGTGACGGAGGCTGAATTGCTAATCTAGCTCTTGATGAGCCGGACTATCATTCTGCAGGGTAGACCGGACTCGTTTGCCAGTGTCCGGTGACTTGATTGCCGATGTAGTATTCGGCTTGATAAGGGCACCCTGTACTTCAGTTGCGAGGGCCGCAGTGTGCTCCTCAGTACGGAGAGAGCGCTCCATGTTTCCATTGACTGTTATAACGCCGCAGGGTCCGGGCATTTTGAGCTTCAAGTAAGCATAATGCGGGACGACATTGAAGCGGGCGAAAGTGGTTCGTTCGAGTAGTGCATGATAGCCACTGCAGAAGGGGATGATGTCAAAGGTCAAGTCTTCGCTGCGGAAATTATCCAGTGAACCGAAGACTACTTCTAGCGTGATGGACCCTGTACAATCGGCCTCGATGCCACGTATCACTCCTTTAAAGGTCGTTTTAGTCGGCTTGATCCTTGATGGTTCAATACCCATTTTTCGGATAGTGTCCTGATAAAGCAAGTTAAGGCTGCTGCCGCTGTCCATAAGGACTCTGTGAGATGGAATCCATCGATGTTGGATCGAGGACCAGTGTTGCCGAACCTCCGTGACGGATATTTGTCAGGTGGTCTCTACGATCAAAGGTGATCGGGCAAGCCGACCATGGGTTGAATTTTAGGGCGACTGGCTCTATGGCATAGACGTCCCTTAATGCGCTCTTGAGCTCCCACTTGGGGATGTGAGTGACGTATATCATATTCACCGTTTTGACCTCGGGGGGAAATTTCTTCTGTCCCCCTATGTTCGGTGGATGAGGCTCTTCATCGTCGTCCTCGCTAGGCGGCCCTTTCCCCTTATGCCCAGTGTTTAGCTTACCGGCCTGTTTGAAGACCCAACAATCTCTGTTGGTATGATTGGCAGGCTTGTCAGGGGTGCCGTGAATCTGGCAGGGCCAATCTAGTATTCAGTCCAGACTAGATGGACCATCTTTGTTTCCTTTGAATGGTTTCTTCCGCTGACCGGGTTTAGAACCACTGAATTCGGCGTTGACCATCGTGTCTTTGGTATCTGCATTGTTAATTCGACGCTTGTGTTTGTTGTGTTGTGGTCTGCTATTGCCGTCTCTAGCTTCGGAGGTGCCAGGGTTGCTGGTGCTATTGCTTCTATGAGCGAGCCAGCTATCTTCTCCCATGCAAAAGCGGGTCATAAGGGCGGTGAGGGCTGCCATGGACTTCGGTTTTTCTTGGCCGAGGTGTCGGGCGAGCCACTTGTCGCGGATGCTGTGTTTAAAGGCCGCGAGGGCTTCAGTGTCCGGACAGTTGAAAATTTGGTTCTTTTTAATTAAGAACCTGGTCCATAGTTTCTGGGCTGACTCTCCTGGTTGCTGGACTATGTGACTGAGGCCATCGGCGTCTGGATGTCGGACATAGGTACCTCGGAAGTTGTCTCTAGAGGCATCTTCCAGGTCCTCCCAGCTACCAATGGAGTTCTGTGGGAGGCTATTTAGCCAGTGTCTTGCTGGCCCCTTCAGTTTTAATGGAAGGTATTTGATGGCATGGAAATCATCACCGCGGGCCATGTGGATATGGAGAAGGAAATCTCCGATCCATACCGTGGGATCTGTTGTGCTGACATATGATTCGGTGTTTACGGGTTTGAACCCTTCTGGGAACTAATGCTCCATTACCTCATCGGTAAAGCATAGGGGATGTGCGGCGCCTCTGTATCTGGCGACGTCTCGACAGAGTTCAGATGACGTTCGTATGCGGTTTTCGACCCATGTGAAGTTATGCCTTTCGCGCCAGGCCTGATGGCCATCTTCTCGCATTGGGGAACGTCCCCTTGATCCATAGATTGATCTGGCTTGGCCTACTCTATTGTTCAGGTCTTGTTGTAGATCGTAGGTGTATCCTGGAGCCCCTGTCTCTCCGCCCTTATGGCGAGGTGGTGCGGGTTGGTGTTCAGCGTGGGTGGCTGCTTTGTCATGCCCACGTGGCGGCCGATCTGGTTCATCGGCGTGGTTATGTTTTGACGAGTTTGGCTTGATGGCCTCGTCGTCAAATTGTGGCAGTAGCCGGCGCTTCGGGTAAGTTTTTGTTGGGCCTTGAAGGCCATATTCTTCGGCAACTAGGACCTGAGTCCATCTATGGTTGAGCGTATCTCGTTCAGCTTGGAGCCGTTGCTACTGCTTTTTAAGGCTTCTTGCAATGGTGATTAGTTGGCGTTTAAAGCGCTCCTGCTGAAGTGGTTCCGCTGGCACGATGAAGTCTTCGTCGCCGAGGCTCACATCATCCTCAGAGAGCGGTAGATAATTGCTGTCCTCCGAGTCCTCGTTCCCGACCGGATTGTCGAGGTTAACTTGCCCCTCCTCCACATCATCTTGTTCGGATGTGGGCTCGACGGGGGCTTCCGGGTCTTCGGCACCCTCCGGAGTATTATCATCTTCGGTGCCGGTATTATTGTCTTTGCCACGATGTGATTTTGAGCGGCGATGCTGACATCGACGCTTTGGAGGTGCCTCAGCAGGCTTGTCGTCAACCGGATCCTTCCTACTGTCGTCCTCATCCTCTTTGGGTGTGTCCACCATATACACGTCATATGAGGGGGTGGCCGTCCAATGTCAGGTAAACGGCGGGTCTTGGCCTTGTTCGTCTCTGGCATCGTCATCCATGCCGTCGATGTCTTCGGAGGCATAGTCCAGCATGTCGGTTAAATCCTCGACAGTGGCTATGAAGTGGGTGGTGGGTGAGACGTAAAATTCCCCGCTCTCAGCCCCTAGTCTAGGCTGGGCATAGTTCGGCAATGATTCCTCTGTAATGGCGAGGGATCGCATTAAGTCTAGGACCTTGTTTGATAGCGAGGTTTGTATAGGGAAACGAGTGTCCGCAAGGCTGGCTGGGGCGAAGGCCTCCTGGCCATGCTTGCTTGTGCGGACTTCGGGAGCTCAGATTCGGAATCCGGGGGAGAGTCCGGCCTTTCAATGATAGGAGGAATCCAGTCTAATCCCAAATTCGCCATGGACACAATCGACTCCGGATCCTCAGTAATGCGGTTCGCAACAGAGAGTTCGGTGGGCTCCAAACTCCCATCTTCGAACCTGGTGGTTTGCTCCTGATCTAAGGCCAGAGCTGTGATCGGGGCCGCAAACCCGTCGAAGATCAAGTCTCCTCGGATATCACCGACATAGTTTAGGTTCCCAAAACTGATCTGATGACTAGGGGCATAGCTGTCAATCTGTTCGAGTTGGCCAATCGAGTTGGCACGCAGAATGAAGCCACCGAATACAAAAATCTGGCCGGGAAGGTAAGCTTGCCCGGAGACCGCATCATTGTAGATGATCAAATGAGCCATCGAGCCTTCTGTTGATGGCATAGTGGAACTCTCAGTGAAAGCACCAATGTCGGTGTCAAAACCAGCCGATCTTGGCTAGGGGGTCCCGAACTGTGCGTCTGAGGATCGAAGGTAATAGGAGCCAGGGGACACGATGTTCACCCAGGTTCGGGCCCTCTTAATGGAAGTAATACTCTACTTCCTACTTGATTGACTTTGTTGAGTATAGGGGTTACAAGAGTTGATCTACCTCGAGATTGTAATGGCTAAACCCTAGATGTCTAGCTTGTATGATTATGATCGCCTCTACGGACTAAACCCTCCGGTTTATATAGACACCGGAGGGGCCTAGGGTTGTACAGAGTCGGTTTACAGAGAAAGGAAACTTCATATCCAAACACCAAAGCTTGCCATCCACGCAAAGGAGAGTCCCATCCAGACACGGGGCAAGGCCTTCCATTTTGTATCTTCACGGCCCATCAATCCGACCCATGTCACATAGCTCGGACACCTGGGGACCCCCTAATCCAGGACTCCCTCACCCACCCGGCCCCTCCCCTGTCGAACCCTAGCTCGCCGCAGCCGGCACCCCGCCAACCCTTGCCGGTCTGCCCGTTCCTCCTAGCTTAGATAATAAAATTCAGGTTACCCAGCAATTCCCATACCATTGCCCCACTCCCCTGAGTTTTTAGATGAGGCCTACGGTGTCCCTTCCCACCAGATCCACATCCCCTGCTCCAGAATGTCACAGCCTAATCTCGACCACGTATCCCGGGGAGCCCGACGAGCGTTCGGCCAAGAAGAGATTTATCATGGCCTCTCCGACAGACATTGGCGAGGTGTCCGCCGTTCGCCCCGACCTGTCGATCCCGGAGCAACACATCACCGTGGAAGCCGGCAAAGACGTTGACTATGTTGCCATGCCGAAGGCTTCATGCACTGAAGTCGGTCGATGCTGCCTCTAGATGAACAGTGAGCGTTGTTGGGTGCTTTGGATGAATAGTTCCTGGTGGGGGGTTGGATGAACAGGACCCCATGGTAGTAGAGGCTGTTGCCGCTGGATGAACAGTACCCCCGATCGATCGAGTCGATGGATGAACAGGACCCCGTGGAGGGCTGGATGAATAGGACCCCGTGGAGGGCTGGATGAACAGTAGTCGGTGGAGGGCTGGTTGAACAGTAGCCGGTGGAGGGCTGGATGAACAGTAGCCCGTGGAGGGGTGGTTGAAGAGGACCCCATGGAGA
Organism: Triticum dicoccoides; assembly: GCF_002162155.2. Classification (NCBI taxonomy): domain Eukaryota; kingdom Viridiplantae; phylum Streptophyta; class Magnoliopsida; order Poales; family Poaceae; genus Triticum; species Triticum dicoccoides. The sequence continues at coordinate 461,779,146 of NC_041386.1, read as the reverse complement.
GGGCTGGTTGAACAGTAGCCGGTGGAGGAGCGCGCGGTGGAGGTTGGATGAACATGAGCCCGTGGATGAACAGTCACAGGTGGAGGCTGGAGGAGGTCGACGGTGGATGAATAGTAGCCCGTGGAGGCTGGAGGAGGTCGACGGTGGAGATGAACGGTATCCCGTGGAGTCCCATTTTGTGGTACGCCACACCCCTCCCGGTGAACAGGACTCCCGTTTCGACCGTAGCGCTCCAACACAAGTCTGTTTCCTCCGTTTTGCGGTATGCCACACCCCTCCCGATCAACAGGACCCCGTTTCCACCGTAGGAGGTCCGTTTCCTCCGTTTTGCGATACGCCATACCCCTCCTGATGAACAGGATCCCGTTTCCACCGTGGCCGGTCGAACACAGGGCCGTTTCCTCCGTTCTGCGGTACGCCATGCCTCATTGCCATCGGCTGTTCCCTCCAAGCCGGTTGGCTCCCGATGAACAGCATGCATTTCGTTGCCTCCCGATGAACACGACGCATTCTGTTGCCTCCCCATGAACATGATGACGACGTAGTTTCTCCGTTCTGACCCAGCCACAACCATGTACACGAGCCCTGGCTGTACGTATGCGCGAGTAGGCGTTCGAGACCCCGCCCGTATGTACGTATGTGGCGGTATTTACTTTCTTGCACCCTGGATGCTATACGTACGTGTACATGCTATGTGCGCACCTCTACTACGACACGTGCGCGCCTCTACTACGACACGTGCGCGCCTCTACTACGACACGTGCGCGCCTCTACTACCACACATGCGCGCCTCTACATCGACCTGTATGTACGTACACATTTGCGACCGGAATGACAACGCTACGTACGCTTCGACCAGATGGGTCCCGACTGTCAGGCACTTCTTTGTGTGCGAACATGTAGCTGGTGGGTCCCAGCAATCATAGGGGAAACATTTTTTTGTGAAATACGGTGGCCCATCCGGTGGGTCCCTACTGTCAGGTGGACAAATCATTATTTTCCGCGTAATAAGGAGGCACTTCCTTGCTGCGGCCATGGACCCAGCTATCAGCCTCTCCATGTACAGTACTCTTCCGATGGAAGTCGTTCCTTGACCACGTTGACCACACCACGCAGAGAGCACCAGGGCGGTGGACGACGGTGAGGCTTAGGAAGGGGACGACGTGGAGCCAGGGAAGACGCGGCAGTGGATGCCCACGCGGAGAGAGTATGAGGTTTCACTGGTTCGGCTTCGGTGTGAGGCTGCCGTCGCCGCAGGATAACAGGGGGTGTGGGTGAGTGGAGGGATGGCCTGGCCAGCGGTGGGAGTAGTAGGGGTGGTGAGGCCTCCGCGGCAGCACAGCTGGCCACGGGAGGCAGGAGCAGGTGCACGACCGGCACTGCTTTGGGCGGTTGGAGCGAGAAGACCAGAGGTTGAAGAAGCACTACGGCCGTTGGATGGACATCGTATGGTCACTGGAGCTGGAATCGTTCATATTGACTAAGTTGACAAAGCCCTTCATCCCCGTCAACTTAGTAGGCCCAAGTCAGCCTCCCACTATGCTGGGTCCTAGCTAGTAGGCGGAGTATTCATTTTTTTGTGCGTAATAAGGAGTCACTTCCTTGTGTGCGAAGATATAGCTGGTGGGTCCGACCTGTCAACGGGGGGAACGTTTTTTTCGTGAAATACAGAGGCCCTTCCGATGGGTCCCAGATGTCAGGTGGAGGAATCATTATTTTGCGCGTAATAAGGAGGCATTTCCTTATGTGCGGCCGTGGACCCAGCTGTCAGCCTCTCCATGTACAATCCACGTCCGATGGATGTCTTTCATTGACCATGTTGACCACTCCGCGCCGAGAGCACCAGGGCAGTGGATGATGGTGAGGCCTAGGAAGGGAACAACACGGAGCCGGGGAAGACTCGGCAGTGGTTTCCCACACAGTGGGGAGTACGAGGGTTTACTGGTCCGGCCGCCGTCACCCAAAAATAATAGGAGGTGTGGGTGAGTAGATGTCATAGCCCTAGATTAATGCTTGTAATTAGTGGAATTGCATCCATGCATCATGTTCAAATTTTGTTAAACTTGAAATGGAGGATGATCAAACCCCTAGCACCAAAACAATGCAACTAGGCCCAACTATAAAATCTTTTTCAATGAACTCAAAATGCCCTTTAAAAATGTTCATCATTTCTGGATTAAGGTGGCAGCATCTACCATAAATGGTTTACATTTTTGCAGGAAATATGTGGGCTTTGAATTAAATCTCCGAGTATTTCAATCTGGGCATTTAAATACTATAAATATTTGAATTGCTCAAATAATTCTGGAAACAATTTGGGGCTGTTGGAAATAATTCAAATAGTGCCCAAAACATATTTCAGGATTTATGGAAATGTTTAGTATTTTTACTAAACCCAAAACAGAAATAAAAATAGAAAGTAGAAACTAAAATAAAGAAAACAGAGAGAGAGAGAGAGAAAGTTACCTCGGCCTTACCTGGCGCCACCAACCGGCCCGGCGCTGCAGCTGGCCGGCCCAACCCACCACCGCCTCCTCCCTGTCGTCTTCCTCCTCGCCAGGAGGACGGAGGCGCGTGCCCGCCCCGCGCCGGCCACCTCCTCCCTCTCTGCCTGCCTGGCTCCTCCCCGGTGCGCCTAGATGATGCCACGGAGACGCCCTCGACCCCCTGCACCTCTCCCCTCTCTCCCAGGACCCTCTCCCCCTCCTCTGCTCTCTTCCCGTAGCACCACTGAGTGTGTTCGCCGCCGCCCTCGCCGTAGCCATGACCACCACCTCTCCTACGCCCCCTGAAGCTGCCCACAAGCTTCGCCTCGTTCCTCTCTTCCTCCTCGCCGAGCCTCGCGACGCCAGAAGCCCCGAAAAACGTCGCCGACATCGTCGTGTTCACCGTCGGGCACCGGAGAACGTCGCCGCTGATTCGTCGTCCACAGGGCTTCCTCGAGCACGCTGGCCATCCCTACGGCACCGTTGTGAGCCCCTGAGCATTTTCCCCCTCTCCCTGCAGTCAATCCCCTCCTCTAGCCAGCCTAACCACCGGACCCAAGAGGACCCACCGCTGTGGTTCCACACCGGCGTGGCCTGGGCCACCGTGGCTCGCGTCCGCGCACGCCACCTTGCTCAGGGAGCTCCCAGGAGCCCAACGCGGCCATCAGCTCGCTCGCTAGCACGCTGTAGTCCTCGCGCCCGTGGAGCCATAGCTCCGGCCACCGCCTCGCTCACTGCCGACGCTGCTCCCGGCCACCCCGCAGCCTCTCGTCCGGTCCAATGGATGCGGATGAGCAGGAGCTCCTCGCACATCCCCTCGGCACGTCCAGCTGACGCCGCAGCGCGATTCCGGCGTGTCTCCGCCGCGCTGGATAGCCGCCGGCGGCCTCTTCCCGGCTGTGCTGACGTGGCTGGCTTAATTAGCCACTAATCACCGACCTGTGCCACTGACAGCGGGCCCCGCATGTTAATTAAACCCGGGCAGTTTAGTTAACTAGTTTAGCCACTGTGACACTGACATGTGGGTCCCGCGCGTCAGGTTTGACCGTGGCTGACCGTGTTGACCTGCTGATGTCACCCTGATGCAGAGCTGATGCAGTAATGCATTTTCTGGATTTAGGCTGATTTAAATAACCACAAAATTCCAGAAAATGTTTTAAGCTTCTAAAAATCATATAAAATCAACCGTAGCTCAGAATGAAATAATTTATATATGAAAAATTATCAGAAAAATTCAAGGAAGCCATCTGTACCATTTTCATGCATGTTTGAACAATGTTTGTCCTCTGTTTTGGACAAAACAAATAAAGGGCATTTAAATAATCATATATGGAGTTGGAATTTGAATCATGTATTCAAACCAACTTCATTTAAATCATAGCTAGATGCATTAGCTCAAATCACAGCATATTGCCATGTCATGATCATGCATCATATTGTGGCATTGCATTGATTGTGTTCTTTCTCAGTTGCTGGTGTTTGTCCCCTCTCGGTAGACGTGTACCGACGACGAGAACGATGACACGGATGAAGTGTGTTCCTGTTCGGAAGTGTCAGGCAAGCAAAACCCCCTTGTTCATTCCGATACAATCCCACTCTCTCGCTCCTGCTCTCTTTTACTGCATTAGGACAACAACGATTCAACTGTTACATGCTGCGGTAGTTGAACCCCTTCCTTTGCATGACCTGTCATTGCCACAGTAAATAGATGAAACCCACTAGCATGAGTAGGAGTTGTTTGAGCCCTGATGTGCCTACTCATTCGTGCTTGTTTGTCATGCCTGCTACTGCTTAGAGTTGAGTCAGGTTTCATTCATCGGGGATGAATTGGAATGTGGTGAACATGTCCTACCGTTGAGAGCTAAGTGTGTGAACACGAATTGGTAAAGGTAGCGGTGAGAGGCCATGTAGGAGTAGATGGTGGGTTGTCTCATTATAGCCGTCCTTGTCAGGTTTTGGGTTTCGGCAGACCCTTGAGGTTCAAACACTGGGGTGCGCGTGGAGATTTCGCCTTCTACCTACCTGCACCCCTCCGCCTCGCTAAGATCTAAGCTATGGAAAGAACAGCACAAGAGACACATGGTTTATACTGGTTCGGGCCATCGTTGTAGTGTAATACCATACTCCGGTGTGTGGTGTGGTGGATTGCCTCTTGGGCTGATGATGATGATGAGCAATACAAGGAAGAACAGCCTCGTGAGGGTCTGTTTTTGGCTGGGGGGATGAACTGCTAGGAGGGGTTCAGTCACCCTTCTCTCTCTCTCTCTTCTCGATTCTCTCTCCGGTTTCGATCCCAGCTTGTTTCTGGGTTGGCCGATTCTAGATCCCCCTCTACCCTGGGGGTGGCTAGTCCTATTTATAGGCAAAGGCCCTGGGCCTCTTCCCAAATATTGAGCGGGAAGGGCGCCAACAATTGGCCATTTTGAAGGGGAACATCTGGTACACTTATCCTGACTAAAGTTGGTCCTCGCCTACCAAAGGCTCTGGTGCTAGCTTGGGCTCCACAATGACTTCCTCCCTGCCGTTGGACTGGTCTTGGTCTCGTTGCACCGAAACAGGTGCCTTTGCTTGATGCTTTCGCCTGCGCTTGCTCCCTTTGCACCAAAGAGGAAAGGAGGACACTGCGCGGCTGGCGCCTGCCTGGCGCCTTTGGTCGTCATGGCTTGCGTCACGGGCACCTCGTGAGGTACCCCGTCTTGATCTCTCCACCTCCTCGCGAGCCAGCCTGATGAGGCCGTGCCTGAGGAAGACGAGTCCGCCCCGCGAGGCTTGGCCCCTCGCAAGGGTCTTGGGTCTGCGTTGATGAAGATGGGCCGCGCTGGGCCCCCCTTTGAGCCACGCCGCAGGCCGCAGGCAGGCAAGTCTGGGGACCCCCGTTCCCAGAACACCGACAGTAGCCCCCGGGCCCAAGGCGCGCCCGGACTTGGCCGTGCAGGGAGGCGAAAGGGCAAGAGTGAAGCGCCGCGGGCCCTAACAGCCTGCGGCCTTGAGCGCCGCGTGGCGGTTGATTGGACGTGGGCGTCTCCACTTCCCCACGGCGCCTCGGCAACTGCACGGATTGGACAAGTCCCTGCATGCAAAGCGGGTCATGATTACCTGCGATCGTGGAGGTCGGCGGTTGGCCTTCGCCGGCCATAAGTATGGAACGACGCGCTCCCTTCCAGTCCATCCCTTCTTGCTTCTCCTTCTTCCTGGTCCTTGCTCCATCTTGCTGCGATGGCTCCGATCCGCCGGTTCTCGACGGCAGAGAAGGGAAAGGCTCCCCGAGAGGAACCAGACCCGCTCCCGCCGAAGAAATGGCTCGCCCTCCATGGCCGGGACGAGGGGGCCCATCAGGTGGTGTCGAGGCCCTGGTGCGAGCGGCCACCGCCGGGGTTCTCGCTTCCCTTGTACGCCCACATCGAGGGCTCTGAAGGAGTTGATGCCGATCGCCACGGGCGGCGCCACCGTCGGTGCCGACGGGTCACGGAGGTGTGGGTCGTCCCCCTGGGGTCCACACCGAGGGCTCCTCCCGAGAGTTCGTGCTCCACGCCGCCATGCCTCCTTAGTCTTGGATTCGCCTTCCTCCCTTCTTCGCCTCCATCATCCCGCAGGGAGAACTCCTGGAGCTTTGGCTACAGCACGCCAGCTGCAGCACCCTCGCGACCGAGGCAGAGGTCACGGTCGTTGCCCCGGGCGAGGTCTTCATGACTCGAGGCTGGAGCGAAATCGCCCGGGTCTGTAGGACAAGAGGCGCCTTCACGATCCACTTGGAGTACGATGGTGCTTCGGTGATGTTCTTCAAGGTCTTCGATGCGAACGGGCACCGGCTGGAGTGCTGCCCCGGGAGAGGTGGTCGGGACCCTGCTACTGCGAGGACTGGGCCCGCCGACCGCTCCCTTGGCGGCTGCTCAAGTGGCGGAGGCGTCGGAGGGTCCAGCGACTCCGGCGAGCTCTTCGCGACTCCGGAGACGAGTGATGACAGCTACGAGCCCCCGAGCCGGCGTCGCTCCTGGAGCAGGGCGGGCTCGTCAGGCCGTCGCCGACTCTGATCTGGATGGGGCTGGCACCGGTGCTTGACGGCTCACTGTTGATGATGGCGTCTTTTGCAAGGGCGCGTGTAGTTAGCATCCTTTTAGGATCTGTTCCCTGTGAGGAATCAAAGACGCGTCCCGTGGGGGCTTGTAAGGTGCCTGTGATCCTGTTTTGTTAATATAACCCTTGTCTTAGAATTGTGTGAGTTGCTCATTCCGTCTTAGCTCAGTTCTCCCTTTCGAACCTCACGAGGGCTTGGTGCTCTGCACCGACAGGTCCCAGTCCCAAGGCGGCTTCAGCCGTCGCTGGTATGCCAGGTCGCGATGCCGTGGTCAAGGCCAGGAGGTGAGCGACCCGGGGTCCGGTAAGAGCCCCTGAGTCGCGATGCTCAGGAGGTCCCCTTTGGCGCTCAAGCAGCCATCGTTCGGTGAGAAAGGAGAGCAGCGTCGCTAACACAGGATTGCATTAGGTACAGGGATGGTGCCACGGTAGCTGGTGCTTCCAGGTGGTGACTTATCTCAAGAATCAGGGGCCGCTTTCTGGTGTGTCACCGGGTCCGTGCATCGGCAGGCGTGAGCTTGCTCGGCGAGGTCCTCGCGTGTCCCTCCCCTCTCGCCTTTGCTCCCCTTTCTGCTCTATGTCCTCGGGTCCCGGCCCTCGAGCGAGTCTCAGCCGTCGCTGGTATGCCAGGTCGCGATGCCGTGGACAAGGCCAGAGGGTGAGGGCTGGAGAGCCAGTAGGAGCCCTGAGTCGCGATGCTCAGGCACCCCCCCTTTAACGTGCAAGCGGTTCATGCGGATTCGAGTGAAGGAGACACCGCAAGGGCCTCGCCTGACGCAGCTCCTTTAGGAGATCCTGTACCCATCAATAGAAAGAACGAGGGGTTGCCATGACAATTGACAGTCAACGGTTGGTTGCTTCCGAGGGGCGATGAGGCACTGAAGGCTTGACGAGGTGGCGCCATGCGGGGCTGCCGCGGCCAGAGCTCAGCCATTCAGGTTTGTCAGTGTTGTAGGGACGGACCCATGTGCAAGTGTCATGCCGTTTGGGAGCAGCTCCGTCAGTTGGCGTCAGTTGAGCGGGCAACTAGGTCAAACACATTAGCAGCGAAGGAGTGGATTCATTCAAATAGATGCTGGGAAGGCTGACATCACTGGGTCAGGACCGAGCGACTTCGGGATGATGCAGCCCGTGGGGCGCCCCCAACAAAGTAAGCTAACAACATGAAATAAAAGGGATACATGCTGCAGGGACAGACCCACGCGGCCTGGGAATAATGCAGCCCTGGGGGGCGCTCCCAGCTGGAATGAAACTTGAAAGATGTCACCTGATGATGTCGAGGACGAAGGAGTGTTGGTGTAGCAGACTCGGTGGGCTGCGGAAGCCGATCCTCACGAGCCCCCAGGCCCAGGGGCCTCGGGAGGCTCCGGAGGCGCTGGTGGCTCCTCGCGGACCATCTCCATCTCCGCCAGGGCTGCGGAACGCCTGGCCTCTTGAGCCTCCATGATACCCCTCATGAGGCGCTGGTACGTGGCAGCCGCGTTCGGCAAGCCGTAAGGCATGTGAACGTAGCTGTTGGGTGGACCTTCGCAGCGCCCCACTCGCGAGGGCCAGAGGCGCTCCAGAGAGGCGACTCGATTGAGCCCTAGTATGTCGATGCAGACGCGCAGCCCACCATCCTCGCCTGGATGGGGAGCCACAGCTGGTAGGCGGCGGCCGCCTTTCATGACTCTTGACTCCTGTAGCTCCTGAATGGCCTTGCTGACGAACTCATGATGGTCTAGCTCTCCTTGCCTTACTCCTTCTTGAGGGAAACGTGCTTCGAAACACGCCTCCATGTGGTGCCCAAGCGCCTCCCTCGTGACCTTAGCCAGGTCGGTGGCCCTCCAAGGGAGAGCCCCCGAGCCCTGGCTAAGGAGGGCGCCGGGCGCGCTTTCCTATGCGATGGAAGGAGGTTCCCCCTGGGTAGGCGCGGGCCCTGAGGGGCCTGCCTCCTGAGGGGCCGGGCCGGACGATGTCTTCTTCTTCTTGGGGGCGGTCTCAGGAAGCCTCATGCTTCCGTGATCCGGGTCTTCTAGTGATGCGGCCTGAAAGGCTCGTTCCAGGGAACACACCGCGTCCTTCTCTTCACAGGGCACCGTGATGACTCCGCCACTTCCTGGCAGCTTGAGGATGTTGTAGCCGTGGTGAGTTACGGCCATGAACTTGGCCAGCGCTGGGTACCCAAGGATGGCGTTGTACGGCAGGCGAATGTGAGCGATGTCGAAGTCTATGAGCTCGGTGCGGTAGTTGTCGCGTGCCACAAAGGTGACAAGGAGGCGGACTTGCCCAATCGGGACCGTGGAGCCGTCGGTGACTCTGGAGAAAGGCTTGGTCGGCTGGAGCTGGTTGTAGGGCACTTGGAGATTGTTGAATGTTTCCATGGACAGGACGTTGAGCCCTGCCCCGCCATCGATGAGGGTCCTGGTGACCACCACGTTGTTGATGATTGGGGAACAAAGCATCGGGAGGACTCCGGCTGTGGCCGCACACTTGAGCTGATCTGTTGAGCTGAACGTGATGGCGCACGCCGACCACCTGAGAGGGCGCGTGGCTTCGAGCTTGGGGAGGACTGCATTCACTTCACGGGCGACTGCTTGAAGATGCGTTGAGAGGCTGGGGCTTGAGCCCCGCCCAGGATGCAGGCGACCGCACGCGGCTCCTGGAAGCCCCCAGCCCCCTCGTCCTGATGGCGGTCCTCGTTTCTCCTGGGCTACGGCGGCAGCGGAGGGAGGCCTGCGTTGCCTTGCGGGCGATCCTCGCGAGGATGGTCCCTCTAGTCTCCCTCGCGAGGCGGGTCTTGCCAGCGATCCTCGTGAGGTCGACCGCGCCACCCTTGGCGCGGGCAGCGGTCTTCCCAGCGTCCTGCATTCCTTCCTCCTCCTCGATCGTAGCCCCGGTCACCGCGGTCAGGGCGACGGCCGATCCTTCCTTCTCGCACGGCTCGGAGCTCTTGACATTCGTTGGTGTTGTGGGTGTGGAGGTCGTGGTACACACAGTACCGACTGCCCTTGGAAGATTCGGGCTGATCTCTGCCCCGCTTAGTGTCTGGTTCTGCCGCGAGCACGGCAGCCCCCTTGCGCTTAACATCCTTTTCCTTGGGCTTCTTCTCTTCTGGGTCCGCGGCAGGCAGCTCGAGGAGGGAGAGATGCCCTTCTTCAGCCCTGGCGCACTTGGTTGCCAAGTTGAACAACTCCAAGGAAGTGCACAGGTCTTCATGCATCGCCAGCTCCTCCTTCATCTTGACATCGCGCACGCCGTCGGAGAAGGCTGAGATGATGGCCTCCTCAGTCACCTTGGGAATCTTAAGGCGTGCGTTGTTGAAGCACTGGATGTACTTCTGCAGGGTCTCTCCGGATTGTTGCTTGATGCGGCGCATGTCGCTCATGGCGGGTGGCCGGTCGCGAGTACCTTGGAAGTTGGCGATGAAGCGGGTGCGCATCTCGTCCCAGGAGGAGATCGTGCCTGGAGCCAGGTTCAGGAGCCAGGTGCGGGCCCCGTCCTTGAGCGCCATGGGAAACCAGTTCGCCATGACCTTCTCATCTCCGTTGGCAGCTTCGATGCCCAGCTCATAGAGCTGGAGGAACTCCGCAGGGTCGGCGGTGCCGTCGTAACAAGGGGGCAGGTCTGGCTTGAACTTGCCGGGCCACGCGATGCTGCGTAGCTCGGTGGTGAAGGCACGACAGCCTGCTGTGGCCACGGGAGGCCTTGGGTGGCGGAGAGCTTGGTCTTGCATGTCCCCGCACGCTGCAGCTGGGAGCAGCGCGGGGTCTTGACGTGCGGGAGCAGGAGCATGGTCGCGACGTGCTGGAGCAGGGAGCGCCCGGGCAGCTTCTTGCGGGCGAGGGACTTCTTGGCAGCTCTGCTCTTGCTGCACTGGCACCAGACGGAGCGGGTTCCGCCCAGGGGCCACGCGCCTTGGAGCCATGGTGCCTTCTTGAGGAGGAGGCGGCTGGGGCGCCCCCGGAGCTTCGTCGCCCGCGCGGGGCGGGGTGCGGTGCAGCGGAACGGACGGTGCAGGAGAGCCCCCTGTGGCACGGACGAGCTTGGCGACGCGATCGAGCCATTCTTCGTAGACGTCGTCGATGGGACGGTAGCGCAGGAGCTCGTTTGCCACGATGAGCGCAGATCGAGCCTCCATGGGTGTGCGGAGCGCGCGGGATGAAGAACTAGCTGGGGTGAGCAAGAGAGTAGCAGTGCGGCCGTCTTGCCGCACGGACGGATGCTGAGACGACGCTTGCTGCTCGTCCCCCGCCGGACCGGTGGCGGCGTTGACGGCAGGTGATGGGGAACGGCGAGGACGCCCGCCGACAGGAGCCGTCTAGGCGACGCGAGAAGCGAGAGCGGCCCGGCGCTCGGCGTGGGCCCGACGAGCGTCAGACATGGACGCGATGGTCGGAGGAGAACGGGGTGGTGGAAGACGAATTCCGGCGCACCCCCTACCTGGCGCGCCAAATGTCGGATTTCGGGTTCCGGCAGACCCTTGAGGTTCGAACACTGGGGTGCGCATGGAGATTTCGCCTTCTACCTACCTGCACCCCTCCGCCTCGCTAAGATCTAAGCTATGGAAAGAACAGCACAAGAGACACAAGGTTTATACTGGTTCAGGCCACCGTTGTGGTGTAATACCCTACTCCAGTGTGTGGTGTGGTGGATTGCCTCTTGGGCTGATGATGATGAGCAATACAAGGAAGAACAGCCTCGCGAGGGTCTGTTCTTGGCTGGGGGGATGAACTGCTAGGAGGGGTTCAGTCACCCTTCTCTCTCTCTCTCTCTTCTCGATTCTCTCTCCGGTTTCGATCCCAGCTTGTTTCTGGGTTGGCCGATTCTAGATCCCCCTCTACCCTGGGGGTGGCTAGTCCTATTTATAGGCAAAGGCCCTGGGCCTCTTCCCAAATATTGAGCGGGAAGGGCGCCAACAATTGGCCATTTTGAAGGGGAACATCTGGTACACTTATCCTGACTAAAGTTGGTCCTCGCCTACCAAAGGCTCTGGTGGTGACGCTGGCTTGGGCTCCACAATGACTTCCTCCCTGCCGTTGGACTGGTCTTGGTCTCGTTGCACTGAAACGGGTGCCTTTGCTTGATGCTCTCGCCTGCGCTTGCTCCCTTTGCACCAAAGAGGAAAGGAGGACACTGCGCGGCTGGCGCCCACCTGGCGCCTTTGGTAGTCATGGCTTGCGTCACGGGCACCTCGTGAGGTACCCCGCCTTAATCTCTCCGCCTCCTCGCGAGCTAGCCTGATGAGGCCGTGCCTGAGGAAGCTCCATGTCGTCCGCCCCGCGAGGCTTGGCCCCTCGCGAGGGTCTTGGGTCTGCATTGATGAAGATGGGCCGCGCTGGGCCCCCCTTTGAGCCATGCCGCAGGCTGCAGGCAGGCAAGTCTGGGGACCCCGTTCCCAGAACGCCGACAGTCCTCAGGAACTGAGTTCTGTGTTTGTGATCCATGAACAGCTACTACCACGCATTGGAATGCTTAAGTGCCCCTCTCGACTTATTAATCAACATGATCTGTGTCCAGGAGTTGCAACTAGTTTCTGGTGTTTGTAGGTTGTGTTAGTAGTCTACCAAGTGGCACCCGGTACAGGTGGGCTTGGGACAGACTAGGCATAGTGGCACGGTGTACCAAGTGGCACCCGGATGGTGGGCTTGGGAACCCTGCTCACATTGTTTGGGGCCATGAGCGACACCCCGGCCGGATCTCCTTGCGGATGGAACCCGAATCCTGGACTAGAGACTTGTTGGTTAGTCAGGTCGTGGCCGACTCCCTCGCCAGGCTTCCGCTTGAAGGATTCCGAGATACATGATGTGTACATGGTGGTAAGTGGCGAGAGCGTGCGTGAAGAAATACACCCCTGCAGGGTTGTCATTATCTATTCGAATAGCCGGATTCCTCGGATATGGAAACTTGGACCCCTTGCATAGTTCATAGACAAGTGAAAGTGGATACTCTAAAATGCGCAAGATAAGTGTGAGTGCTATGGATGGCGTTCTCGCAGGGAGATGGGAGCGGATCCATAGTGGTGTATTGGTATGGTGAATTTGTGGACTCGTGTGCGCCACCTCAAAAGAGTTACTTGCAGTCGTAGTTCTGGTTAGCCACCGAGTCAAAGCTGGCTCTCTGCAGTTAACTCCACCACCCCTTTGTTGATACCGATGCATATGTAGATAGTTCTGATGTAAGTCTTGCTGGGTACATTTGTAGTCACGTTTGCTTATTTTATGTTTTGCAGAGAGACTTCAGTCTCGCTAGTAGTTTCGCTTGGACTTCGACGTTTAGCTTGTTACCTCAGCTACGATCTTGTACCCTTGGGAGGGTCTTGTAGATAGTCAGGCTTCTGAGCCTTCTTCATTTGTAGTTGTCTGTACTCAGACAAGTTAAGTGTGACGCCCCGAGTCTGATGCGCCAGGTGTCTTCCAGTTATTCGCCGACGTTGCCATGTTTTTTTCTTGCGTGTTGCATTTCATCATGTCATCATGTGCATTGCATCATCATGTTTTCAAAACTTGCATCCAACTCGGTCTCCTCGTTCTCTCCGTTGTACGTTCTAAGTCCAGACACACTTGCACGCGCCCGCGGCACGTCCGAAATATTATGTTATAAGTGGCCGAAAAATGTTCTCGGAATGGGATGAGAGTTGACGTGTGGTCTTATTATAGTGTAGATAGACCGCCTGTCAAGTTTCATCGCATTTGGAGTTCGTTTGACACCCCAACGATTAACTATAGCGGATGTATAGCCGGTCTCTTCGTCGGACGTTTTCGTTCTCCGAAAACAGTCGCCGGGTCTCTCTCTTCTCTTCTCTCAGCTCAAGGCCTTCTGCACAGTCCACTACCTACCGCCAGGCCCAACTTAACCTCTCTCGTCAGCCCACGGCCCTTCTCGCGCGCGCGTCTGAAAGTTGTCCCGAACCCGACCCGGACAGTCGTCACCGTTGTGTCCGGATCATCCCCAAACATCTACAAAACGTCTCCGTTTTTCTTAATTGGGCTCCCTAACCCATTTATTCACAACCACTCGATTTCGATCAGAGAGACCCAATACCCCTACCCAAAACCCACTTACTATATATATACGGGACCCAACCCTAGAATCTAGGAGATTTGTCCCTCCACCGCCGCCACCAGGTCGCCTCCCACCTCGGGATCGCCTCGCCCGATCCTCCTCGATCCCCTCGCCCAACCAGTGCATCCCCTGTGATCCATCCTTCCCGCGCCCACCCTCTCGATCCAGGAGCCGAGCTCCCCTGCCTGAGGTCACCGACTTCGACAGGCCTCGCCGGAGACCAGCGCAGCCGCGCCTGACCCCCTTGCCTCCCCGTTCAGTCGCAGCAGTATCTGAGGGCCTCCACCAGCTCACGACCGCAGCACCGACGACCAGGACCGGCCTCGTCCAGCTCCTCTCCTCTCCTGTATCTCCCTTTCCTCTCTCACTTGTGCTCTGTCCTCTCCAGGAAGCTGCAGGAGGCAAGCACCATGCCATGGCCTCCCCTGCTCGACGACCGCGTTGCTATCGTTACCTTTGTGCCCATCCCCGCCTGGTTCTGCAGTGTTGCCGTCCATCTTCTTCGTTCACGGCGGACACTGCTACAAGTTCCTCTATAACGAGCAGGAGCCCGCTCATCCCGCGCTCGCTCGCTCTGCTGCCTGTGGGACTTGCCCGAGCGCTGGAGTGGACCCAGCCGCGCCTCCAACATCCGCCATCGCCCCGTTACCCCGATTTTCACCGGAGATCATTGCCGTGAGACCTTCATCAAGCCATGGTGCACCAAGGTCTTCATCGCCCCCCTGCACGCGCCTTGCTCCAACCCTCACGAGATCTGGCAAGTACGGCTCTTCCCCGACCCGTTCAGGCCAGTCCAGGCCCTCTCCCTTGAAGGATCCTGCCGATCTCCCCGCGTCCCGCCAGCTGCTGCCTCCTCTGCATCGCGCCGGCGTGCCATCTCCTCTGCTTCAGGACGAGCAGCGCTCGACCGCGCGTTAACCAGGTAGATCGAAGCGAGGCAGGGCGTGCGTGGCCCAGCGCCAAGGCCCGGCTCCCTGGAGCCCGATGTGAGGACGCCATCTTATGTTTGCTCCTGTGCAGCCCAGTTCAGGCCAGTTTCGGCCCGAGATGTGTTTTTTTTTCGCAGAGTGTTTTAGCTAATTTCCAGAGAACGCAGATTTGCAGAAAACCCCTTATAGTTCATGCATTTAATAAATCATCAACCGTGCATCGGTTTAAAACAAACTTAATATGAAACTTGCTTAGTTTTTCATCTAGTTTAATAATTTGTCATTTTCATCCATGGTTAAAATGATTAAATTGCTGTTTGTGTAGATTTACTCTTATGCCATGCTAAAACGGTTTAATTCATAACTAATTAACCGTAGCTTGGTTTTAATTAATCTTTATATGTAAATGGGGTAGAATTTTGCCTAGTTTAACATGGTTGCTTTACTTTGCATGTTTAATAACTCTAAAATTGTGTTTAGGGCAGATCAGTACCGCAACCAAAATATGCACATGAGGATTTTTCCGGACTTGTTGCTTGTTGTTGCGGCCTCATTTAAACTTGCCTAGTTAGGTAGTTTTCAT
The DNA here is from genome assembly GCF_002162155.2 of Triticum dicoccoides. Lineage (NCBI taxonomy): Eukaryota > Viridiplantae > Streptophyta > Magnoliopsida > Poales > Poaceae > Triticum > Triticum dicoccoides. The sequence goes on along the minus strand of NC_041386.1, from coordinate 461,764,030 downwards.
TTGCTTCACCCTCTTGCCATGCTAACAACATTTAATCTTGTTGGGTACATAAACGAGAGAGAACTAAATAAGTCATGTAGTGTTTTCCTCAATATGTAACTCCGTTGCATAATGAGCTCCACTTAATTTGTAGTATTGTTTGTGCACTTTGCCATGCCATGCTTCATTAAACCGGACATGCATCATACTCGATTGTGCATCCATGTTGATGTGTTGGTTGTTTACTATGTTGTTTGCTTATTTCCGGTGTTGCTTCTTCGGGTTGGTTTCATTAACGTCGTGTGTGTGAGGATCCGTTCGACTACGTCCGTTTATCTTCTTCATGGACTCGTTCTTCTTCCTTGCGGGATTTCAGGCAAGATGACCATACCCTCGAAATCACTTCTATCTTTGCTTGCTTAGTTGCTCACTCTTTTGCTAGGCCTATGCTGTGATACCTACCACTTGCTTATCATGCCACCCATATTGTTGAACCAAGCCTCTAACCCACCTTGTCCTAGCAAACCGTTGTTTGGCTATGTTACCGCTTTGCTCAGCCCCTCTTATAGCGTTGTTAGTTGCAGGTGAAGATTGGAGCTTGTTCCATGTTTGGAACATGGATATTTTGTTGGGATATCACAATATCTCTTATTTAATTAATGCATCTATATACTTGGCAAAGGGTGGAAGGCTCGGCCTTGTGCCTGGTGTTTTGTTCCACTCTTGCCGCCCTAGTTTTCGTCATACCGGTGTTATGTTCCCTGATTTTGCGTTTCTTACGCGGTTGGGTTATAATGGGAACCCCTTGACAGTTCGCCTTTAATAAAACTCCTCCAGCAAGGCCCAACCTTGGTTTTACCATTGGCCACCTAGACTTTTTCCCTTGGGAGTCGTGCATCCCGAGGGTCATCTTTATTTTAACCCCCCCCCCCCGGGCCAGTGCTTGTCTAAGTGTTGGTCCGAACTAGAGTCCTTTGTAGCGCCACCTCGGGGAAACTAGAGGGCTGGTTTTAGTTGTACGGAACGCTCATCCGGTGTTGCCCTGAGAACAAGATATGTGCAGCTCCTATCAGGATGTCGGCGTATCGGGCGGTCTTGCTGGTCTTGTTTTACCTGTCGAAATGTCTTGTAACCGGGATTCCGAGCCTGATCGGGTCTTCCCGCTAGAAGGAATATCCTTCGTTGACCGTGAGAGCTTGTGATGGGCTAAGTTGGGACACCCCTGCAGGGATATGATCTTTCGAAAGCCGTGCCCGCGGTTATGGGCAGATGGGAATTTGTTAATGTCCGGTTGTAGAAAACCTGAAGTTGATCTTAATTAAAATACATCAACTGCGTGTGTAACCGTGTGGTCTCTTCTCAGCGGAGTCCGGGAAGTGAACACGGTGTTGGAATTATGCTTGACGTAGGTTGTTCTAGGATCACTTCTTGATCATAGTTGTTCGACCGTGCTTTTGCCTTCTCTTCTCGCTCTCATTTGCGTATGTTAGCCACCATAAATGCTAGTCGCTTGCTGCAGCTCCACCTTATACCTTTTACCCTTCCTATAAGCTCAAATAGTCTTGATCGCGAGGGTGTGAGATTGCTGAGTCCTCGTGACTTACAGATACTTCCAAAACTAGTTTGCAGGTGCCGATGTTGCCGAGCAGGTGACGCAACCAAGCTCAGGAGGAGCTCGGTGAAGATCTCGTCCTTTGTGTTGTTTCTTTCTAGTTGATCAGCAGTGGAGCCCAGTTGGGGTCGATCGGGGATCTGTGTAGCATTTGGGGTAGTCTTCTTTTATTTTGGTTCCGTAGTCGGACCTTGTGTGTATTTGGATGATGTAATGCTTTATTCATGTAATTGTGTGAAGTGGCGATTGTAAGCCAAGTATGTATCTTTTCCCTTATGTATTACATGGGTTGTGTGAAGATTACCTCACTTGAGACATTGCTTTCAATGCGGTTATGCCTCTAAGTCGTGCTTCGACACGTGGGAGATATAGCCGCATCGAGGGCGTTACAAGTTGGTAAGCAGAGCCTTCCCCGACCTTAGGAGCCCCCCTACTTGATCGAATAGCTGGCGTTGTTGAGTCTAGAAAAATGTTTTGAGTCATTTAGGATTATATATATCGGAGAGTTAGGAATTCTTTTTACTCCTCAGTCCCTTCGTCGCTCTGGTGAGGCATCCTGACGTAGAGTTTTGACTCTTCTCTTCTCAAATTTCACTAAAAAAATTTAGGATAACGCGGGTATCTTGGAATCGTTCCGATGGTTTTGCGACGAGAACATTGTTCTTGGCGCCTCCTCTCATTTAGGGGTTGTGACAGTGTCCCGGGGAGTTGAGCTCCAAGGTGTTGTCGTCACAATTTTATCGTTGCAGTTCTAGAATACCTGAGTTTAGTTTCGCCGACGTCGAAAATCTCTTTTATGCAGTTGTTGGTGAGATAACCTCGACGCCACCCAGTGCTGGGGCGGGAGTTCGGGAGTATTGCCATAACTCATATAACGGATGCTTTTCGAAGGTTGAGGTAAACAATTTCTCAAGGTTTCTTGGTTATGTGTTGAAGGATGGATACAGCTGGATGTAGGATTTGTGTAGTTTTGAGTGAGTTATTATGCTTCCCCTGTATCCCCAACACCTGATTGCATAACCGGAAAGTTTCGGGAGTTTATAAGTGGGAATTCAAGTAGCTCTTAGGATATCTTTCCGACAGATGTATGATATGAAATTGGGGTTCGACGTCTAGTGGTCCGCCTATCCACGGTCGGTTTTACAGTGGTCTCGTTGTGTCTTAAAGAGTCCTTGGCTATGCCGACACGGGGACGCTTCGTATGTCATGTGCAGTGCCTTGTACATGATGGTGTTGTACGATCGAGCCCGTGTAGGCCCCACCATGAAAACTTCGAATGAAATCTCTATCATATGTTTGTTCTGGCTTATTCTGCAAGCCAATCCTTTGTTTTGTTTTGAGTTGTGGTATTCGAGTTGCTTCGAAGTCAAATGTTGATTCCATACCTGTTCCTAAGCGGTGTTGTCATACTCCATTGTGAATACCAATCCTTCATGATAATCGAGATTGTCATGCCAATTTCTTTTCACCGGCGTGTTTCTCTTCAAGTGGATCCGATCATTTCAACAACCGCAAGATCAAGTATCAGTTCTTCTCAACGGTGTTTGTTTCATCCGTCTCCAAGTTTCCTTGGTTTTCCCTCCCTCCCACCCTTTTTCTTCAACGACTCAGATTTCTTATTCAAGTATCCTTTTATTGACAGGAAGTCTCTCCATTATTTTCTATCTATGTTCTTACCCCGTGGTTCTCATGAAGATGCTCTACAAGTTCAACATTCTCCGTTCTCTTTTTTTCTCCGGCGGATTCAATTCAAGTTTTCAGCATTGATCATGTTCCTTTTTTCCTCTCTTCAAATGCTTTCTTATGCCGGTGCACTTCTTAATTATTCACCTCTCGCTATCCATTTGTTCCGGAGTACTGAAGATGTCTCAGAAGATTACCGTTTCCATTCTCAGTTCGCTCAAGTTCTTTTGAGGATGTTATCTCATTCTAGCCATTTAATTCAACCGGTGCATTCTCTCTTTTAAATTGTTCTACGGTGTATCTTTTGAGTGGGCCCTAACCCACAGGTCTTTTCCCAGGATCTTACCTGACTCTTCTTATTTTCCTGCAGCTATCCTAAATTCTTGTCAAAGTTCGACGTAAGTATGAATTTTCATCAGTCAAATGCCTTTCTCCAAGATCTTTCAAAATCTTTTCATCGTTGGCTCAACTTTTCCTGTCGTCATCCTGGATTATCTCAACGATTCATGGTGTTGTTTCTCGTCGTCATTCTCGGATTTTGAAGACCGAAGAAGAGTTTTCCCTCCATATTTTATCCGTTCTCTCAGAGATTCGTGATTCTAGCTTAATGCCATCCTCTCAAAATTGTTTTCGATGTGAGAATTCTTTTCACCCATCAGGAGCTATTCAAGAGTCTTTTCAGTTTGATTCTCCGGATCCATCATTTTGGGATTATTCATATTCAACTTTCAGCTCTCGTTCTCCAAATCTAACTGGTGCATCATTCTAGTATATTCTCTAATTAGTTCATGGTCTCTTCGTTCTCTTGTATCTAAACTCTCTCTTGTATCTCCGTTCATTTGCTAATTCTTATCGGTGATTCACCCCTTTACTTCGTTCGTTTTCAATTCTTACGGTGGTTCGTTCAAGACCTCTTCCTTGGTTATCATATCAATTCTTTCGTTCTTTCAAACTCTACCGGTGGATCGTTGAAGGCCTCTTCAAGTTGGCGCTATATCTATCTTAATCCTTTCTACGAGAATACGTAGTATGCAAAAATCTGTTGCTTGTCATCAATTTAAATTGGTGAAGGATACGCATAACACAATTCTTATTCTTGCTTCATCCTAATGATGGATTCATTCTTCCAGAGTTTGTTCACGATGAGTCAATTCTTGGTTTCAAGTGCTCATCTTTCTTTCCCGGAGTTCCAAGATCTTTCAATTATATCATTTCAAAGTTCCATCTAATCATTGCAAGGCTTCGATCTTATTCTCTTCACCCTTCACTTCTTTTGATCATTCTTTTATTATCGGAGTTCTTTATGGAAGCTCTACATGGTGGTTCATCAAGGATTTAATTCATTCTCGAAGTGTTCTTCAAGATACTTGTTGGAGGAGCTCAAGCATTCTTCATTTTGCATTCTGAAGTGCAATTCTTTCATATCTCATCTTTTGAGGTGGTGTTATGTCATTGTTAACAATTTCCCTTCGTGTTTCATGATTCACAAGTTGTCCGGAATGACATATTTTAAACCCATCATTTTCAATTCGCTCTTGAGATCCTTTGCAACCAATCAATCTCTTCATTGGGGTTATCTTGGGTTATATTTCACCTAAAGTTTTCCCCTAAGGATTGTTGCTACTTATGGTGCTTTTAAATGACCCAAGTTCTTCATTTATCCTTTCGGTGAAATAAGTTTCTCGTCTCCTTGTTCATCTCAATCTAATCTATTGTTTCTGTAGTGGCAGAATTTCGCCTCAATTTTGAGAAGTTTTCCATAAGCCCACTACAAGCTTTTTCGTTTTTTTGTTGGTTTTCCAACAACTCCATTCAACCTTTTCTTCGTAAGCACGCTCTTTCGATTTTATTTGCGAGAGTTTTCATTCTTCTTATACGTTTTTTTTCTTTCCAACCATCTATTTTTCCATTCATCTGTTCCGGAGGCATGGTGATGTTGCTCTCTTCGTCCTATCATCTCGTCTTGTGAAGATCATGTTCTTTCCTTTGTTTATCCATTCAAACGGAGTGTCGTGTTCTCCATTCAAGTTCTCTCATCTTATCAAGTTTTGCCTCCCTTCTCAACCGGAGTGCCGTCTGAAATCTTTCTTACCCCTTGTACCATTCTTTCAATAGTTCCAGAGGTAGTGTGTTGTTGATTTCATCAAGCATCATGTAATCTTGTCAAGTTCATGTTCTATTCCTTCCATTTACAGTCGTATTGCTGTCAAAATTATATCATTCTTATTCCGTCTCCATCTTCTTTTAACCGAAGTGTTGTGTCTATCATTTCTCTTCTAACCGGAGTCTCATCCAAGTGCTTTCATTTTGCCAAGCTCATATCCTTTACCTTCCATTTCCAACCGGAGTGTTGTCGTAATTGATCCTTATCGTTCTTTGTACATCGCATTTCAACCGGAGTGCTTGCATGTACTTCTTGAACATTGGAACCCTTTTCTTATGTCTTTCAACCTACAAGGTTCCCATAATGTTCCTTGTTCCTCTTTTCTAACAGAGTGTTTTCAACTTCGTTCATTTTCGTTGCATTCTTTGTTTCAATTTGTTCAACCTCACAAGGTTCTTTGGTTTCACTTATTTGTCAAATAAGCAACTTAGTTTTACCTCTTCTCTTCCTCTTCCGTTTCTATCCGGTGCCATCCTAGATCTCGGGACGAGATCCTCTCGTAGTGGTGGAGTGTTGTGACGCCCCGAGTCCGATGCGCCAGGTGTCTTCCAGTTATTCGCCGACGTTGCCATGTTTTTTTTGCTTGTGTGTTGCATTTCATCATGTCATCGTGTGCATTGCATCATCATGTTTTCAAAACTTGCATCCGTCCCGGTCTCCTTGTTCTCTCCGTTGTCCATTCTGAGTCCAGACACACTTGCACGCGCCCGCGGCACATCCGAAATATTATGTTATAAGTGGCCGGAGAATGTTCTCGAAATGGGATGAGAGTTGACGTGTGGTCTTATTATAGTGTAGATAGACCGCCTGTCAAGTTTCATCGCATTTGGAGTTCGTTTGACACCCCAACGATTAACTATAGCGGATGTATAGCCGGTCTCTTCGTCGGACGTTTTCGGTCTCCGGAAACAGTCGCCGGGTCTCTCTCTTCTCTTCTCTCAGCTCAAGGCCTTCTGCATAGTCCACTACCTACCGCCAGGCCCAACTTAACCTCTCTCGTCAGCCCACGGCCCTCCTTGCGCGCGCGTCCGAAAGTTGTCCCGGACCCGACCCGGACAGTCGTCTCCATTGTGTCCGGATCATCCCCAAACATCTACAAAACGTCTCCGTTTTTCTTAATTGGGCTCCCTAACCCATTTATTCGCAACCACTCGATTTCGATCGGAGAGACCCAATACCCCTACCCAAAACCCACTTACTATATATATACGGGACCCAACCCTAGAATCTAGGAGATTTGTCCCTCCACCGCCGCCACCGGGTCGCCTCCCACCTCGGGATCGCCTCGCCCGTTCCTCCTCGATCCCCTCGCCCAACCAGTGCATCCTCTCCGATCCATCCTTCCCGCGCCCACCCTCTCGATCCAGGAGCCGAGCTCCCCTGCCTGAGGTCGCCGACTTCGACCGGCCTCGCCGGAGACCAGCGCAGCCGCGCCCGACCCCCTTGCCTCCCCGTTCAGTCGCAACACTATCTGAGGGCCTCCACCAGCTCACGGCCGCAGCGCCGACGAACAGGACCGGCCTCGTCCAGCTCCTCTCCTCCCTTGTATCTCCCTTTCCTCTGTTTCCTCTCTCACTTGCGCTCTGTCCTCTCCAGGAAGCTGCAGGAGGCAAGCACCATGCCATGGCCTCCCCTGCTCGACGACCGCGTTGCTATCGTTACCTTCGTGCCCATCCCCGCCTGGTTCTGCAGTGTTGCCAGCCGTCTTCTTCGTTCACGGAGGACACTACTGCAAGTTCCTCTACAACGAGCAGGAGCCCGCACATCCCGCGCTCGCCCGCTCTCCTGCCTGCGGGACTTGCCCGAGCGCTGGAGTTGACCCAGCTGTGCCTCCAACATCCGCCATTGCCCCGTTACCCCGATTTTCGCCGGAGATCATTGCCATGAGACCTTCATCGAGCCATGGTGCACCAAGGTCTTCATCGCCCCCCTGCAGTCGCGCCTTGCTCCAACCCTCGCGAGATCTGGCAAGTACGGCTCTTCCCCGTCCCGTTCAGGCCAGTTCGGGCCCTCTCCCTCGAAGGATCCGGCCGATCTCCCTGCGTCCCGCCGGCTGCTGCCTCCTCTACATCACGCTGGCGCGCTGTCTCCTCTGCTTTAGGATGAGCAGCGCTCGACCGCGCGTTGACCATGTAGATCAAAGCGAGGCAGGGCATGCGTGGCCCAGCGCCAAGGCCCGGCTCCCTGGAGCCCGATGTGAGGAAGCCCATCTTATGTTTGCTCCTGTGCAGCCCAGTTCGGGCCAGTTTCGGCCTGAGATGTGTTTTTTTCCGCAGAGTGTTTTAGCTAATTTCCAGAGAACGCAAATTTGCAGAAAACCCCTTATAGTTCATGCATTTAATAAATCATCAACCGTGCATCGGTTTAAAACAAACTTAATATGAAACTTGCTTAGTTTTTCATCTACTTTAATAATTTGTCATTTTCATCCATGGTTAAAATGATTAAATTGCTGTTTGTGTAGATTTACTCTTATGACATGCTAAAACGGTTTAATTCATAACTAATTAACCGTAGCTTGGTTTTAATTAATCTTTATATGTAAATGGGGTAGAATTTTGCCTAGTTTAACATGGTTGCTTTACTTTGCATGTTTAATAACTCTGAAATTGTGTTTAGGGCAGATCAGTACCACAACCAAAATATGGACATGCAGATTTTTCCGGACTTGTTGCTTGTTGTTGCGGCCTCATTTAAACTTGCCTAGTTAGGTAGTTTTCATTTGCTTCACCCTCTTGCCATGCTAACAACATTTAATCTTGTTGGGTACATAAACGAGAGATAACTAAATAAGCCATGTGGTGTTTTCCTCAATATGTAACTCCGTTGCATAATGAGCTCCACTTAATTTGTAGTATTGTTTGTGCACTTTGCCATGCCATGCTTCATTAAACCGTACATGCATCATACTCGATTGTGCATCATGCCATGTTGATGTGTTGGTTGTTTACTATGTTGTTTGCTTCTTTCCGGTGTTGCTTCTTCGGGTTGGTTCCGTTAACGTCATGTGTGTGAGGATCCATTCGACTACGTCCGTTTATCTTCTTCATGGACTCGTTCTTCTTCCTTGCGGGATTTCAGGCAAGATGACCATACCCTCGAAATCACTTCTATCTTTGCTTGCTTAGTTGCTCGCTCTTTTGCTAGGCCTATGCTGCGATACCTACCACTTGCTTATCATGCCACCCATATTGTTGAACCAAGCCTCTAACCCACCTTGTCCTAGCAAACCATTGTTTGGCTATGTTACCGCTTTGCTCAGCCCCTCTTATAGCTTTGTTAGTTGCAGGTGAAGATTGGACCTTGTTCCATGTTCGGAACATGGATGTTTTGTTGGGATATCACAATATCTCTTATTTAATTAATGCATCTATATACTAGGCAAAGGGTGGAAGGCTCGGCCTTATGCCTGGTGTTTTGTTCCACTCTTGCCGCCCTAGTTTCCATCATACCGGTGTTATGTTCCCGGATTTTGCATTCCTTACGCGGTTGGGTTACAATGGGAACCCCTTGACAGTTCGCCTTGAATAAAACTCCTCCAGCAAGGCCCAACCTTGGTTTTACCATTGGCCACCTAGCCTTTTTCCCTTGGGAGTCGCGCATCCCGAGGGTCATCTTTA
>NC_041386.1:461737963-461754600 GCF_002162155.2 Triticum dicoccoides | reverse complement strand
CCCCCCGGGCCAGTGCTTGTCTAAGTGTTGGTCCGAACTAGAGTCCTTTGCAGCGCCACCTCGGGGAAACTTGAGGGCTGGTTTTAGTTGTACGGAGCGCTCATCCGGTGTTGCCCTGAGAACGAGATATGTGCAGCTCCTATCAGGATGTCGGCGCATCGGGCGGTCTTGCTGGTCTTGTTTTACCTGTCGAAATGTCTTGTAACCGGGATTCCGAGCCTGATCGGGTCTTCCCGCTAGAAGGAATATCCTTCGTTGACCGTGAGAGCTTGTGATGGGCTAAGTTGGGACACCCCTGCAGAGATATGATCTTCCGAAAGCCGTGCTCGCGGTTATGGGCAGATGGGAATTTGTTAATGTCTGGTTGTAGAAAACCTGAAGTTGATCTTAATTAAAATACATCAACCGCGTGTGTAACCATGATGGTCTCTTCTCGGTGGAGTCCGGGAAGTGAACACGGTGTTGGAGTTATGCCGCGCGTAGGTTGTTCTAGGATCACTTCTTGATCATAGTTGTTCGACCGTGCTTTTGCCTTCTCTTCTCGCTCTCATTTGCGTATGTTAGCCACCATAAATGCTAGTCGCTTGCTGCAGCTCCACCTTATACCTTTTACCCTTCCTATAAGCTTAAATAGTCTTGATCGCGAGGGTGTGAGATTGCTGAGTTCCCGTGACTCACAGATACTTCCAAAACCAGTTTGCAGGTGCCGATGTTGCCGAGCAGGTGACGCAACCAAGCTCAGGAGGAGCTTGATGAAGATCTCGTCTTTGTGTTGTTTCTTTCTAGTTGATCAGCAGTGGAGCCCAGTTGGGGTCGATCGGGGATCTGTGTAGCATTTGGGGTAGTCTTCTTTTATTTTGGTTCCGTAGTCGGACCTTGTGTGTATTTGGATGATGTAATGCTTTATTCATGTAATTGTGTGAAGTGGCGATTGTAAGCCAACTATGTATCTTTTCCCTTATGTATTACATGGGTTGTGTGAAGATTACCTCACTTGCGACATTGCTTTCAATGCGGTTATGCCTCTAAGTCGTGCTTCGACACGTGGGAGATATAGCCGCATCGAGGGCATTACATTAAGCTTCCGCATGTGCTTGTTGCTTGAATGCTCCGTATGTTGGGTCATGAGACCCATGTTTGTAATGCTTGGCTCTTCGGAGCCTAATGAATAAATACTTGAGTCGTAGAGTTATGTTGTGATGCCATGTTGTATTTACACATATCGAGCATATTGTGTGTATGATTGAAATGCTTGGTATGTGTGGGATCTGACAACCTAATTGTTTATACTTGGTAGCCTCTCTTATGGGGAAATGTAGTCTTGTGCTTCCATGAGCCATAGTAGTCCACTACAGCCAGGTTCACCGGAGTCCTGCTAGCCCAGCACTACTGCTCCGGAACACTTGACTGGCCGGCATGTGATTCACTTCGTTCCTGTGTCTGTCCCTTCAGGGAAATGTCACGCGATGACATCAGGAGTCCTGCCTAGCCTGCTACAGCCCGAGTTCCCGGAGTCCTGTTAGCCTAGTGCTACAGCCCGGATTCACACGCTGCTGACCGACATGCTCGATGTTGATTCATGTATGCCTGTCCCCGTAAGTTAGTGCCACTTTGGGTTCACGACTAGTCATGTCGGCCCGGGTTCTCTGTCATATGGATGCTAGCGACACTATCATATACGTGAGCCAAAAGGTGCAAACGGTCCCGGGCCATGGTAAGGCGACACCCGTGGGAATACCGTGCGTGAGATCGCAAAGTGATATGAGGTGTTACAGGCTAGATCGGTGTGACTTAGAATCGGGGTCCTGACAGCTTTGGTATCACAGCCTGACTGCCGGTAGGATTACCATGGCAAGCTGGTCGAAGTCGTGTCTAGAAATGCTTTAGTTATGTAAGGGAATTGATTGTGGAAGGGAATGTAAGGCTCTTTTTACTCCTTTACCCTATGGCCTTCTAATCTAAGTCATCCTCTTCTCTTCTACGGGGATTAAGAACTAGGCTTCTCATATTTCTATCAGGATCACGTGTTACTAATCCGTAGACTCTTAGGATTGTTGGGTTCAAGCCTCAGTTCAGTTCCTACTACTTCCATATGTTCATAGCTGGCCTCAGAACCTTGATATTGTGATGTTGAGTGGTTATGCCACCATTTTTGCAGGATGTCTCAAATATTTTTGAGCGTTTACAACCGTTATGCTATCTGAGTCATCCCAGGTTTCTAAATAGGCCAATGCATTTGCAACTCCCTTCTTTCTATTCCCGATGTTCCTTTGGGCCAGATTAACCACACTAACCAGTGGGTTGAGATACTCCATTGCCTCGACATATATGTTGAAGCTATTATTATGACCCTAGGTGTCTTAGAGGACCACCTAGTAATCTAGCCATGTTTGGTATTACCAGTGTGATGATTATGGCCATCATTCTTGAAAGCATCCCGTGATGTTATTTCGTATGTAGGTATTCTATTCCTTGGTTCTTGAACCCAAGAATCACTCTACTCACTTCCCATCATTAGTGTTTGCTCGTTCCTTTAGGTTATTAGTAACCTTGCGATAGTCCTCGAGGTCCGTGGTATTTCCTTCTTCCAAATACCATGAACCATTAAGGCAGAAGTTCTTTGAACCAAAAGATCACCATTAGAGTACTCCTGAGGAGTTCTCCATTCATAATTGTGATTCCGCTAGTTCTACCTTTCTGCATGGGTTATCCGGAAGAAATATGTTGAACTCGTTCGACATACTAATCTATGCATCCACAACTCTGAAAGTTATATGTTCCTTTGAGTTGTCCCTCTTTAGTTGTTTTCTGACCCTCGTCTATCAATTGATAGTCGGGAGTAGTTGTGCATTCGTGTTATCAATGCTTATTATTCTCGTGGTCCGTCGAGCCATTCTATTTCAGAATGACTAGGAGAAACAAACTCCAGTACCTCATCCATTTCTAGGGTTGGGTCAAAGCAGTTGTATTTCACAGATCAAATGCAATCAAGCTATTGGTCTGTTCTACCCTGAAGTATTATCCACTTTATGTCAGGAATGTCATGAGAATTGCACCTTCCCTTATGAATTCTTGACGGAGTGATACTTCTCGCCATCATTATTCATTCCTCGGTCCCATGTTGTTGTAACCGGAATGCCGACAAGTGAACTGTGATGTGTGAAATCAATACTCCTAGCAACCCTGTTGCTTGGTAGTTAATGGACAATAATCTTATCCTTAGCGCATTGATTATTGAATCATCCCCCTAAGGTTTATCGTGCTACCTAGCCCTTATTTCCGGTGCACTTTTTTCGATCAATGAGTTAGAATAGTGTCAATCCTTGCCTATTTGATCATATCATCTTGCCCTGAAAAGCAAGATTGTTCTCGAGCTTAGTAATATATCGGTGGTTCGTGATTTTCCAAATATCTTCTCGGAAGTATTACCAGGTTTTCCCCTGACTGTTATGTTGAGCTCGTGATCATGTTGGTTTTCCTCTAACCCACCCATTCTCCAAGATTCTGTGTTGGATACCCCTGAGCTAGTTGGTTAAGCTAAACAACAACTTGGAGAGTTGGAAGATAAAAGCTTGCCTAACTTAGTTCGTTCCAAAGGGATATCCTTGTTTTTGTGTGTGTGTTGAAGAAAGATGATATCTCCATCGATTGGTCCTTGTGATCAGTTGTTGGATCTATTGCCTTGTCAAAACTTCAATTTGAGTATGGGCTATCGTCAAGTCAAATCAGAACCAACAATGTTCGTAATGTTGTCTTACTCGTGGTTGATCCCTTGAGCATACACCATTACATCTTTTGGTCTGGCCAATGCTATCACAGTGTTCATATGATGGTGGAAGTCCAGTGATATCGAAATTCCGATGAGCTGCTGTGGAGCCCATCAGCAGCATTTTGTCTCTCCCATGATTCATGTTGAGCATCCAGCTAGTGTTGGAAACTTGTGAGAAATGCTTTCGTGGTCCGTTCATGAAGTATATGTTTGGATGAAAGAAGTGACTTTCTCTAATTCTTGTGCAATTGATGCAAGTTGCCACCATGAATTTGAGAAGACTTGTTTTACCTCCTCTGGAATCATTCCGAGTCAGCCATGCACGTGCAAAGTATTCCGTGGTCTGTTAGACTGATCATCTTCATTCCATATGAATTCCGTAGCACACTAAGCCACTGATTGACTTGTTCAAGGAAAAGGAGTTGTTGTGCTATCCTAGGTCATGCACAAGATTCCGTTGTCCTCGATGATGGTTCCTCACCTAAACTTTGGTAGTGTTTATTGTAAGACTACTCTATGGTCGTGCTTGTCTTGGACAACATGTTCACATGTGTGTAGCAGAACCAGCTCATGTTTTGGAGCTTACTACCATAGTCCATTTCCCGAGAATCTCGCAACGCCATCTTGTCGATTTGTGTTGAAAACTTTCTTTCCAGACACATTGTCTGAATTATCCTGTTACCAACCAGATTTGAATCTCAGACAGATATGATGGTTGGAACTTCTTCCGAGAACTATGATATAGGTTCCAGTGGAGTGGACACACCTAGCTAGAAGCACTGTTGTTGTAGTATCTTGATTAAGCCATTTGGTCACCTCTCATGAGGATTTCGCATGACTTATTCTTGAAGTTGTTCATTAGGGATCCTTGTGCTCTCAGTTTCTTCGATGATTCTATAACCATTGGAACGTTGGAAACACTCTCGACTATTGAGTTCTTCCCCAGTTACCAGAATCATTCCCAACATTTGCATTTTATTCCCAGCTTGCACCTCAGAAGTTGTTGTTCAGGATCATCTTCAAAAGTGGACTTACCATGGGTCACATCTGTCTCCGATGATAAGCAGAAATCATCCATTGTGTTGTCTTCAACAAGGTAGCCCACATCATTCATTCTAGCCCGAATATGTCGTTCCCTTGAACTCCGTCAAATGATCATTTGTGAATTTCCTTAGGCTGGTATAAAGAGTTTCAATGATCTCTGAATCAAAAGTAATTCTTTTTGCCACTTAAGGGAAAATTTTTACGAGTCACCTCTCCCAAGGTGCCCCATTATGGGATCATGGTAATTGTTTCCTCGCTACTTTGAAACCCTCACCAAATTGTTTCTTTCGTCCCTCTTGATGCATGTTTTGCCTCTCAGCTCCAGAGATGTTTCTACGTCTCATCCCGTGAGTTGATCTTGTGATCATTAAGATGGTCCTAAGTTGCTCGAACCTCAAGAAGATCGATTCTTCTAAAATTCTCCCTTTCTTCTTGTTGTCATGTTGGATATCGATGAAGTTCTCAGAGCAAGACGTCGAGACAAAGATGATGATCAAATCAACGTTCTTATGAAGTGCAACCTGGATCGTGAAGATTGTGTTAGCTCTGTGTCCCCTTTGTCTTCTTACCTCACGTCTTGAATCTCGGGACGAGATTCTTGTTTAGTGGGGGTGAGTTGTCACAACCCTAGATTAATGCTTGTAATTAGTAGCATTGCATCCATGCATCATGTTCAAATTTTGTTAAACTTGAAATGGGGGATGATCAAACCCCTAGCACCAAAACAATGCAACTAGGCCCAACTATAAAATCTTTTTCAATGAACTCAAAATGCCCTTTAAAAATGTTCATCATTTCTGGATTAAGGTGGCAGCATCTACCATAAATGGTTTACATTTTTGCAGGACATATGTGGGCTTTGAATTAAATCTCCGAGTATTTGAATTTGGGCATTTAAATACTATAAATATTTGAAATGCTCAAATAATCCTGGAAACAATTTGGGGCTGTTGGAAACAATTGAAATAGTGCCCAAAACATATTTCAGGATTTATGGAAATGTTTAGTATTTTTACTAAACCCAAAACAGAAATGAAAATAGAAAACAGAAACTAAAATAAAGAAAACAGAGAGAGAGAGAAACTTATCTCGGCCTTACCTGGCGCCACCAACCGGCCCAGCACTGCAGCTGGCCGGCCCAACCCACCACCGCCTCCTCCCTGTCGTCTTCCTCCCCTGCCAGGAGGACGGAGGCGCGTGCCCGCCCCGCGCCGGCCACCTCCTCCCAACCTGCCTGCCTGGCTCGTCCCCGATGCACCTAGACGACGCCACGGAGACACTGTCGACCCCCTGCACCTCTCCCCTCTCTCCCAGGACCCTCTCCCCCTCATCTGCTCTCTTCCCGCAGCACCACCGAGCGCGTTCGCCGCCGCCGCTCACCGTAGCCATGGCCACCACCTCTCCTACGCCCCTGAAGCTGCCCACAAGCTCCGCCTTGTTCCTCTCTTCCTCCTCACCGAGCTTCCCGACGTCGGAAGCCCCGAAAAACGTCGCCGACATCGTCGTGTTCACCGTCGGGCACTAGAGATCGTCGCCGCCGATTCGTCGTCCACAGGGCTTCCTCGAGCACGCTGGCCATCCCTACGGCACCGTTGTGAGCCCCCGAGCGTTTTCCCCCTCTCCTTGCAGTCAATCCCCTCCTCTAGCCAGCCTAACCACCAGACCCGAGAGGACCCGCAGCCGTGGTTCCACACCGGCGTGGCCTGGGCCACCGTGGCTCGCGTCCGTGCACGCCACCTTGCTCAGGGAGCTCCCAGGAGCCCAACGTGGCCATCAGCTCGCTCGCTAGCGCGGTGTAGTCCTCGCGGCCGTGGAGCCGTAGCTCCGGCCACCGCCTCGCTCGCCGCCGACGCTGCTCTCGGCCACCCCGCAGCCTCTCGTCCGGTCCAATGGATGCGGATGAGCATGTGCTCCTCGCACATCCCCTCGGCACATCCAGCCGACGCCGCAGTGCGATTCCGGCGTGTCTCCGCCGCGCCGGATGGCCGCCGGCGGCCTCTTCCCGGCTGTGCTGACGTGGCTGGCTTAATTAGCCACTAATCACTGACCCGTGCCACTGACAGCGGGCCTCGCATGTTAATTAAACCCGGGCAGTTTAGTTAACTAGTTTAGCCACTGTGACACTGACATGTGGGTCCCGCGCGTCAGGTTTGACCGTGGCTGACCGTGTTGACCTACTGATGTCACCCTGATGCAAAGCTGACGTAGTAATGCATTTTCTGGATTTAGGCTGATTTAAATAACCAGAAAATTCCAGAAAATGTTTTAAGCTTCTAAAAATCATATAAAATCAACCGTAGCTCAGAATGAAATAATTTATATATGAAAAATTATCAAAAAAATTCAAGGAAGCCATCTGTACCATTTTCATGCATGTTTGAACAATGTTTGTCCTCTGTTTTGGACAAAACGAATAAAGGGCATTTAAATAATCATATATGGAGTTGGAATTTGAATCATGTATTCAAACCAACTTCATTTAAATCATAGCTAGATGCATTAGCTCAAATCACAGCATATTGCCATGTCATGATCATGCATCATATTGTGGAATTGCATTGATTATGTTCTTTCTCAGTTGCCGGTGTTTGTCCCCTCTCGGTAGACGTGTACCGACGACGAGAACAATGACACGGATGAAGTGTGTTCCTGTTCGGAAGTGTCAGGCAAGCAAAAACCCCTTGTTCATTCCGATACAATCCCACTCTCTCGCTCCTGCTCTCTTTTACTGCATTAGGACAACAACGATTCAACTGTTACATGCTGCGGTAGTTGAACCCCTTCCTTTGCATGACCTGTCATTGCCACAGTAAATAGATGAAACCCACTAGCATGAGTAGGAGTTGTTTGAGCCCTGATGTGCCTACTCATTCGTGCTTGTTTGTCATGCCTGCTACTGCTTAGAGTTGAGTCAGGTTTCATTCATCGGGGATGAATTGGAATGTGGTGAACATGTCCTACCGTTGAGAGCTAAGTGTGTGAACACGAATTGGTAAAGGTAGCGGTGAGAGGCCATGTAGGAGTACATGGTGGGTTGTCTCATTGCAGCCGTCCTCAGGAACTGAGTTATGTGTTTGTGATCCATGAACAACTACTACCACGCATTGGAATGCTTAAGTGCCCCTCTCGACTTATTGATCAACATGATCTCTGTCCAGGAGTTGCAACTAGTTTCTGGTGTTTGTAGGTTGTGCTAGTAGTCTACCAAGTGGCACCCGGTACAGGTGGGCTTGGGACAGACTAGGCACAGTGGCATGGTGTACCAAGTGGCACTCGGATGGTGGGCTTGGGAACCCTGCTCACATCATTTGGGGCCATGAGCGACACCCCGGCCGGATCTCCTTGCGGATGGAACCCGATTAGGCGATAAACCTGGACTAAAGACTTGTTGGTTAGTCAAGTCGTGGCCGACTCCCTCGCCAGGCTTCCGCTTGAAGGTTGCCGAGATACACGATGTGTACATGGTGGTAAGTGGCGAGAGCGTGCGTGAAGAAGTACACCCCTGTAGGGTTGTCATTATCTATTCGAATAGCCGGATTCCTCGGATATGGAAACTTGGACCCCTTGCATAGTTCATAGACAAGTGAAAGTGGATACTCTAAAATGCGCAAGATAAGTGTGAGTGCTATGGATGGCGTTCTCGCAGGGAGACGGGAGTGGATCCATAGTGGTGTATTGGTATGGTGAATTTGTGGACTCGTGTGCGCCACCTCAAAAGAGTTACTTGCAGTCGTAGTTCAGGTTAGCCACCGAGTCAAAGCTGGCTTGCTGCAGTTAACTCCACCACCCCTTTGTTGATACCGATGCATATGTAGATAGTTCTGATGTAAGTCTTGCTGGGTACATTTGTACTCACGTTTGCTTATTTTATGTTTTGCAGAGAGACTTCAGTCTCGCTAGTAGTTCCGCTTGGACTTCGACGTTTAGCTCGTTACCTCAGCTACGATCTTGTACCCTTGGGAGGGTCTTGTAGATAGTCAGGCTTCTAAGCCTTCTTCATTTCTAGTTGTCTGTACTCAGACAAGTTAAGCTTCCACATGTGCTTTTTGCTTGTATGCTCCATATGTTGGGTCATGAGACCCATGTTTGTAATGCTTGGCTCCTCGGAGCCTAATGAATAAATACTTGAGTCGTAGAGTTATGTTGTGATGCCATGTTGTATTTACACGTATCGAGCATATTGTGTGTATGATTGAAATGCTCGGTATGTGTGGGATCCGACAACCTAGCTGTTTATACTTGGCAGCCTCTCTTATGGGGAAATGTAGTCTTGTGCTTCCATGAGCCATAGTAGTCCGCTACAGCCAGGTTCACCGGAGTCCTGCTAGCCCAGCACTACTGCTCCGGTACACTTGACTGGTCGGCATGTGATTCACTTCGTTCCTGTGTTTGTCCCTTCAGGGAAATGTCATGTGGTGACATCCGGAGTCCTGCCTAGCCTGCTACAGCCCGGGTTCCCGGAGTCCTGTTAGCCCAGTGCTACAGCCCGGATTCACACGCTGCTGACCGACATGCTTGATGTTGATTCATGTATGCCTGTCCCCATAAGTTAGTGCCACTTTGGGTTCACGACTAGTCATGTCGGCCTGGGTTCTCTGTCATATGGATGCTAGCGACACTATCATATACGTGAGCCAAAAGGCGCAAACGGTCCCGGGCCATGGTAAGGCGACACCCGTGGGAATACCGTGCGTGAGGCTGCAAAGTGATATGAGGTGTTACAGGCTAGATTGGTGTGACTTAGAATCGGGGTCCTGACAGTAGAGGAATGGCCTGGCCAGCAATGGAGTAGGGTGGGGCGGTGCGGCCTGTGCGGCAGCACAACCGGCTACGGGATGTGGGAGCAGGTAGTCCCACTAGTGCTGGTTTGGGCGGCTGAAGCAAGAAGATCATATATTGAAGAAGAAGCACGGCCGTTGGATTAACATCCAATGGTCACTGCTGCTAGAATTGTTTGTGGACTAAGTTGACAAAGCCTTTCGTACACGTCAACCTAGTAGACCCACAAGTCAGCCTCCAAATCTGTCCCAAACAGCATACAGCCCGAAATTTCTAGCTAGATTCAAATTAATTTAAAAACTAAACATACCTTAATTTAAATCCAATGAAATTTTACCCGCACAAAAACAATGAAATTTAAAATATCAAAATCCGAAAAAATGTATTTTGGAACTAATTTCTTGTTTGATGTATTTTTTCATTTTACAACCCATTTAATATTACTTATAGCCCATTTCTTATTACTTATAGCCCATTTTCTAGGCAAAATGCATCCCTCCTTGTCTTGAAAGATTTCCGGCCCAGCAGGGCGTAGAAAAGCAAGTAGGTCTACATGGGTTATTCTGCAAAAAACAAAATAGCTGGGCTAGCCATTTTTAGAAAGGAAAAAAATAAACTGGGCTGGTCATGTGCTAAACATATGAAATAAATGCCAATGCTAGACGGGCCACAGCTCCCGCACAACCTAGTTGATACCCTTCTCCGTCCTGAAAAAACAAAATTACTGCGCGCGCTGCTGGGTCCCTACTGTCATCCTCACCATGCACTGTCATCTCCTTATTCCTCTCGGTTGTTGACCATGTTGACAACACCGGAGGGCGGCGCTGCGGCGAGCGAACCAAGGCGGAGGACGATGGTGATGCCTCGGACGGGAACGAACAGGAGCCGGGGAAGATGTGCAGGGTTTTAGGGTGCGATGTGGCCACGATGCGTGCGCGGCAGCACAGCTAGCCGTGGGAGGCGGGGCAGGCTTCCCGCCGGCGCTGTTTTGGCTTTGGCGGCTGGATGAAGAAGAGACTGAAGAAACACGATAGACATTGAATGTCAATCCAACAGTCAAGGTTGGCACAATTGTTTGTTGACTAAGCCGACACAAGGTAGCATACTTTTTTATATATAGGAAGAAAATAAAAACGGGCCTCGTTCGCCTGGTAACATTCCTGAAACTGTGGCCATTCGATCTTGCGTCGCAACTGAAACTGCGAGGAAAATGTGTTCGTCTGTCGTCCTCCTCCCAAGGAATGTTCACCACATAAGTGACTAGCACCCTTGGTATTCAACCGAGAGGCCTTGCGTTTGAGTCCCAGGAACTCTTAATTTTGTGCTCCTTCCTTCCTCGCAAAAAAGAAAGAAAATCAAAGACTTGAGAAGGTGTACAGAACAAGATAGTGTACCAGTAAAGAGACGTTGCTGAGTTTTAAAAAAAGAGAGACGTGCTCCTGTAGCTGGTTTGAATCCAAACCTAGACTATGACTATATATGGTGCTATGCTACTCTGCAAGTAATGAAACTGACGTATCCAACGTTCACTTCTCCTCTTCTCTACTTACTCTGCCTAGCATCAGAAGCTCTGGCCGCAGCAACCATGTCCACTGGCTGCTCATCCACCTGCTCTTCAGCAGGCAACAACCAGATATGCGCCAAGTCGCCACCCGTACCATTGCATGTGGGTCTCATCACACCCTCGCCGGCACACACACCGTAGCCGGTTGCTCATCGCAACCCGTTGTCGTTGGTGTGGTGCCACTGCTTCAAATCACGCAGAGTCTTCCGTCGTGTCTCAACCACAATCCTCATCCCTGGCCGAGTCTTCTACAAATGCCCGAATCATGTGGTAATAATATGTTTAAGTGTTGTTCTGCTGTTTTCAGTTGCTGATTTTTTAATAGTTTGGTTGATGATCTTCCAATTTGATTCGTGCAGAAAAGAGAAGATTCGTGTGATTTGTATTTCTGGGAAGTTGCTGATGTGGGGGAATGCAACTACGCTGATTATTTGGTTAGCCGAGGAGTCCCAATACCAGCAGGTTGGGGTGTTGGACAAGTAACTGAAGGAATGACAGAAGAGGAAGATGCAGAGCAGAAGGTTAAAGATGCAGTTCCTCTAATCATGGACAAGCAACAGCTGCTGAACGGCCTTGACAGCAATGAGGAGATGAAAGAGCTTGTGAAGATAATGGGCAAAATCGATGTGCTCTGTAGGATGATTGTCTCTTTATTTGCAGTGTATGTAACACTCGTGATGTATTCAGTGGCTATGACATCAGCACTTTGCTGAAACTAGTAATGAATGAAACCTGTGTAGCAGGCTGGGTGTAGTGTTGTGAAATCTAATGATCTCTATTAATGGAAATTAGGGGTATCCTCTTTTGCTCATAAATAAATAAATAGCAGAGGCCCTTTTGGTAATAAATATATAAATTAGCAGAGGCCCTGTTGGGTCAGCTTTGTTCCCATTCAAAGACGTTGAGCAAATTGCAGTCCAACATCAAACTATGTCATCAAATTCAAGTTTCACAGTCAAATATGAGTACAACTAAACAACAATGTCATCATGTTTTACTCATCATACAATCACCAAACACAAATCAACATACATAACAAGTGATGTTCTCACAGCAAAATATTAAACAACACGTTCATCAGGTTTCAGTTGTCATAGCAAACACAATTTCACATAGTAGATAAAAAAACATCTTCTGACAGGAAAATATGACAAAAGCAATCTAATCATCATCCGCAGCAGCAGCGTCAACATCTTAGCCATGTGTATTAGTCTAAATCGTAAATCCCCATAGTGTCATCTTCTTCTTCATCCTCAATGTCCCCGAACGTTGGCTTCTTCTTGATCAACGCTTGTATGTCCACAGCACGACAAGCAATCTTTTGGCCAGCGTCATTGACGTGATGGTTCTCAAAGATATTAGGAACATCTGTGGAATCTTGTACATCAGGAGTGGTGTAAGCATCATCTTGTTGTGCAACTTCATTAAACGAATTCCTCTGCTCAAATCTTTGCAATACTCTCCAGTCATCGCTACGTGCAAATGCGTCTTCCAAGAAAAATATCTATGTTGCTTGATTTGCCAAAATAAAAGGCTCGCTGGTCTAGTATGCCGCCTTGACATTGATGGATTTGAAATAATCATCATCTCTGGGTTTTGCAATCCTGGAAAATAGGTTATACCAACGACAACACAACAGAACCACACACCGATGATCCTCGAAACTAGAGATATACTGCAACTGAACAATGTCTGTTATGTTAGCATACATTTCAGTTGTCACTCTGCCGTACGTATCCGTGCTCATGATGGCACTGTTTTGTGTCTTCCTGCCTTCGTCGCATGCAAGGGTGTTGTAGCGCACATCTCCAACAATGCAAGATTCATAATGTCTTACCCGAGTATCAGGACCCATTGCTAGTGCGTAAAGGGCATCATCAACTACCTGCCCATCCTCCCGCATCTTCTTAACCTATGTTTAGAAAATAGACAAGTTGATCATCTTATGTACTCAATATATTAAAAACTGACAGTGCAATTCAAAAGCTTACATGGCTCTTGAACCATTTCGCAAATCCCGCCATAACCAGTTTGTCAATGTTTCTTGGATTTTGCGGCAGTAACTTGTTTTTGTAGATGATGCACAACATAGTGATCGCATCAAACATCTAAATATATAAGAATTTGCTGCAAGTTTAGTAGATTATGATGTATAAGCTGTAGTACTTAGCACTTACTTGATATAAGGTAGTATGAAGTTATTCAACACATACCAAAACATTTTGTCCAAATCTTTAGGTTTGTCCTCTTATCGACTCTTCCCTTTAACTCGAAAAGAATAATCGAAAACATTGAGCCCGGGATTGTCTTCACCCACCTCTTTGCTAAGCTGATCAACTGTTTCAATGTATTTTGAGCAGAATGTCAACGCTTCTATAGCAATGTAGGCCTCTGCAATGGAACCCTCGGGTCTAGCCATGTTCCTGACATAGCCCTTGAAAGTGACTAGCCGCCTTTCAATAGGGTACATCCAGCCATACTGTACTGGACCTCTAAGTAGTGCCTCATTAGGTAGATGAATAGCCAATTGCACCATCACATCAAAGAAGGCTGGAGGATATATCTTCTCAAGGTCGCATAGGATAGTTGGTATCTTGTCTCTAAGACGCTCCAAAGCATCTATCCTGATATTTCTACTACAGAGTTCCCTGAAGAATTGTCCCAACTCTGCAACTACTCTGTATAAGTCAGGGCGGCCCAATCCTCTAAGGATAACAGGTAAAACCCTTTGAAGTAGGACGTGGCAGTCATGAGTTTTCAACCCTTGTACCTTGTTTCCATCTGCACCGACTCTCCTTTCAGGGTTGGAGGCAAATCCATGTGGGAATCTCACATGTGATAGGACCTTGCAGAATTCTTTTCTTTTTACATTGTCCAAGACGTACACAGCTGGTCCCATATCCCATGGTTTACCTTCATATTGCACCTGCAAATCCTTTCTGATACCCAGATATGTCAAATCAATCCTAGATTTTAAGGTATCTTTCGTCTTGCCTTCAATATTAAGAAGTGTTCCGATAATGCTGTCACATATATTTTTCTCGATGTGCATCACATCAAGATTATGCCGCAGATCCAAATCTTTCCAATACTCCAAGTCCCACAAAGTGGACCTGTGGGTAAACAATAATCTCTCTTCTACCCTGCCACGCTTCCTTTTCCTGCTACCATTACCAGGATGGTTTCCTGGTGTAATATGCCTGACCTTCTCTAATTCCACTTGCAACTCATCGGTGGTGAGCCTCTTTGGCGCATCACGGTTTTCATGCTTTGCATTGAACACATGTCTTCGATATTTTGTAGGACACGTCTTGTCCTTCGCAAGAAAAAAACAGTGTCCAATGTAACAGATCTTGTTAAGTATTGTGTATGACAGAGGATTCCTGTCACAGATAACACATGCATTGTAACCATGTGTCGTTCTCCCTGACATAGTGCCCAAAGCTGGATAATCATGGATGCACCAAATTATAACAGCACATAGAAAGAAATCAGCTGGTGGGCTGCTATATAGGTCTCGAGTGAGAACACACTTCCATAGCTGTTGAAGTTCCTCCACAAGAGGCTCCATGAATAAATCAAAATCCTTTCCATGACTTTTTGGACCTAAGATGAGCAAGGCCATCATGTAGTTTAATTCTTTGGTGCAGACATTTGGAGGCATGTTGTAAGGGATAACAAGCACTGGCCACATGTTATATGTGGCGCTCTGGTGGCCAAATGGGTTAAATCCATTTGAAGCTAAGCCAAGTCTAGTGTTTCTCAGGTCAGCAGCAAAATTTTTGTGTTTCTGATTGAAGCTTTGCCACTCACTACCATGAGATGGATGGCTCATTACATTCTGATCTCTATACTCCTGGTTCCTAGAATGCCACGGTACATCCTCTCTTGTTTCAGCATCATGAAACAACCTCTGCAATCTTGGTATAATTGGAAAATGTCTCAGAACATTATGAGGAATCCCCTTCACAGCATTGCCATCTTTCCATCTTGATGATTTGTATTTCGGGCATTCACTTAAGTTGGCATAATCCTTCCAGAACAGAACACAATTATTCTTACAAACATGGATCATATCATATCCAATTCCAACTACGTGAAGGAAATTCTTCATTTTACTGTAGGTGTGTGGTAGCTCAGACGCATCTGGGAAAGATTTGCAAAAAGCAGCCAACATCGCATCGAATGATTTGTTGGTCATCCGCTCAGATGTCTTCACCTAAAGAAAGGTGACCATAGCTGAGAATACTGACAGCTTATTTCCTGGGGTGACAGCCATGTTGCATTGTTCCAACATGCGGGCCCACCATTTTTCATCTGCAGGTGAAAGTTCACGAAGTGCATGAGCATTTCGTAGCATTGTTCCAATGTTGGTCAAACTCACTGGCTCTGCCACCACCACCTCCTCCTCCTCTTCCACCTGAGCATCAGGCAGATCAAGATGGTGATCTGCTGCTTCCACGTAGTCAGTAACATTGATGTTCACAGCTTCACCATGATGAACCCACCTAGTATATGTGACCGACATCCCATACAAGTGTAGATGATTTTGCATAGTTGAATGGGGTCTTGTAACTGAATTCATACAACTGCTACACGGGCAGAGCACATCTGATTTTGGACCACCATACTCAGCTCTGATAAAGTTCATGAAGTTTTCAACCCCCTCGACATATGCAGCGGAGAATCTTCGAGCAGAAGTTATCCAAGTCCCGTCCATCTGTTAGACATACAAATTAGTTCTTCTACTAGATATTATAGGAAAAACATATATGCTTTTTTATGAAGTCCAGAAAAAATACCTAGGTCGATGTCTAAAGCTATGGCAAGATATTTGGATGAGTAGATCTAAGTAACAAGATATATGTAAAGCTAATTCAGCAAACAGGTTTGAGTGCTAAATTATGGCAGGCTGTTTCAGCAGTCAATGAGGCCGAGCACACAACCATCAAACTATCGAAGGCCATCGCAGCAACAAAGATTGAGTATAAAACGGTGTACATCTATTTCACCTAACAGATTGGCTACTAGACCATGGCAATCTACGTCACAATAAATATATGGCAGGATATTTTAGCAACTAATCGAGCTTGGCATGACATCTCAGCTAAGCAGATTGAGTGCAGAACAGGGCAAGGAAGCTTCTTAAGCAGAGCATATTGACTATAAACTACTTTTGCAAATAGTGAGATTAACAGCGTCTATCAGCTAACATTCAGCGCTACACCGACATGCACGGGGCCTCAGTCTAGAATGCGCGTACCCTGGGAAAAGCTGACCGCCGTGCATCTCCACATGAATGTCACTAGCGGTGGCGACGCTGACCACCGTGCGCCTCCACAATAACGTCGCCACCAGTGGCGGCACGGCTAGAGGACGGTAGTCTACGAGAGCATACTGTGGGAGCGAGAGGATCGTTGTGTGTCCCCTCGACGAACCATGGTGCCGACGTATCGAGGCAGCGGGGAGGGCAGCTTTGGC
>NC_041386.1:461639909-461737409 GCF_002162155.2 Triticum dicoccoides | reverse complement strand
GTTTGGGGAATATTATTGACTAGTTGGCCGAAGGGCAGTTGAATTTGGGATTTGGGGGGAATTTTTTTGGGGGGGGGGGATTTTCGCGTGGTCGGTTTCTCCAAGTGCAGTCCCACGTCTCAGCGAAGAGGCAAGCTGAAGCGCGTTCCGTTTGCGTGAGCCGTGTGTAGGACCGAACGTGTGTGGGGTGCAATGCGACCGTGACACGGGTGCTCTGAGTGTACCGCCTTTTTCCTTTTAAACTAGGTGCTTCACCCCCTAAAGAAAACAAAAAACTTGGTGCTTCGCGCGATCCATCGATACTACTACTAGTAATCCGGTAATCCCGACTAAACTGGCGTGGCCAGGTCTTTTCCAGCGCGATATGCTGGGAGGTTGGCTTAGTTGGTTTTTTTAGGACGAGTAATGGTACACCTACGTAATCCCAGTTACGTAATTAATGTAATGTGAAACATGTGATCTGTTGATTGTAGATTGGGGGGAGGGAGGAGCCCACCACCATGAAAATTAAGGAGGAGAGAGAGAGGCAATTTACGTTAACCCTTTTGTAGGTTCTCGTAGATGTAGGAGGATGTGAAATGCGTGAATGTGTAGTGGACGTACTATTGGAGTGACTAAGATAAATTGTGTATGTAGACTATGTGTTTATTTTACTTTGCATGTTAGCTTTGTCTCGGTTCAATAAAAAGCAGAGTTGGTGATGATGGTGTGCCTGTCATCCCGCAACATAGGCCGTCCGATCTATATCTAACGGATAGGAAGGAAACTATGATAATTTACCCGCACTCCTCTCCACATTTGCAGATAAGTCCTTCCCTCGTTCATCCTTTTCTCCCACAAGATCTTGATGTTTTGTGCAACGCACGGGCATCTTGGTAGTACTCCTACAATATACTATATTATTGTGAAAGTTCATATACACCGGCCGAGATTAATGCAAACACAACAGATTTTCAATACATTTCGAACTTTTATAGGATAGAAAAATAAAATAAACCCAACCCTAAACCTATTCTTGGGCAGCGACCGACGTCCTCCATCTGTGATCTCCATGTACAGGGGCGGGGTTCAAGACCCGTGAAGTGAAGGTGCGGTGTCCGGTGAGGAAGAGTAGAACACGGGATACGGACCGGCCAGTTGGCACACCATGCCCTACCGCCTCCCTTGCCCTACTCATCCTCGGATGAGTCCCCCACCTCAGCGGTGCCGGACATTGGACGACGGCAAATAGGACGTGTGGCTGACGGTGCTCCCATCGTTGGCGGTCAACCTGGCCACCGCTTGTGCGGTCGCGTCCGCGTCCGGCTATGCCGCTATTGCGTCGCGAGCGGCGACTTGAGCGAGGGCGGCGACCTCGAGCTTCATCCTCGAAGACAAGCTCTCACGTAGAGCATTCGTGCTCGCGGTCATGGCGGATGTGGTGCTAGGTAGCAGGACGATGCACTAGGTGTGGAGGTTAGCTGGGCGTTACCGCTTTAAGTAGCGCATTCCGGTGAGGCCAAGAGTCCGGGTGCGTCATTAAGTCGCCGAAGTTGGTTCCTCGGGCACCGAGCCTCTTAACGACGGCATATGGATGGACGACATGAATGCGGGCAGCTGGCGCCGACTGGGAAGGCACCACGCGACGACGTGAGGGACGAGGGTTTTTGGTGTGCCAAGATAGTCGGCTGCGGTCGTGGCAATGTTAGAGATGCCCTTTGCTCACATACGACCCCACATGTCATTGAAAAAGCAAGACGACCCGGCATGGTTTCAGGTCGTGGGGATGCAGTTGGCCGCAATACACCACTCCGCGGACGCGTCGCGGCGGGCGCACACTTCGGCGCCCCATGCATCGTCGACGAGCCGGGTGTTGATCTGCTGGTCGTGCCACAACGCTAACGCCACCCTCGGCACACTGAAACCGACTGTGTAAAGCGACGATGAGCGTGTCGCTCCCGCATGCCTCATTTGAACATTCTGCCGAGTATCATTCGCATGTGGGCCTAGACCATGCTTCTATTTCCAATGTTGTAATTTGTCCGACATGCATACAAACAAACGGTTCATTTAAAGTTTCACTTTTCCTCCACTACGTGTCGCTTCCCGTCTTAGTTTTGACATCCCATTCAATTCATGCCCCGACACATCTTCACGAGATCGATTGATGTTGAGAGATCAATTGCGTGTCGTGCAAGGAGATAAATGTTTGGTTTGTTTCTATGATAGAAATGACCGGCAGGGGGTCTGTGGGGATCAGAGGGAGTATATTATACGTTCATAAGAGAAACGAACATATTGTACCCACCCTAGTCCTCTTTCAATCGATCTCCAGACCCCGAGATGAAATTGAGAGAGAACGAGTGGGTGCATGTGTGATACCTAAGGCGGATTCAAAATTTTGAACCGGTGATCATAGCATCCACAAAATCATATATAAAGGGTATTCAATGTTCGTTTTGCTCTTGAACGTACAATATACTCCCTCTGATCCTTTCTAGTAGTTTACATATAAGTTTTATGTGTAGTCAAAGTATCTCTACTTTGATCAAACTTACGGAAAAAAGTATCAACATTCAACAATGCCCAATCAATATTGTTAGATTCGTATGTACTCCTAGATTTGTATTCAAACAAACATGGTTTCCAATTTGTTTTCACCACGTGAATGTGCTTGTTCTCGCGCATGCTCTTCCTACTAGGATTTCGCCACGTATAGCCAGTCCAATAGTAACTTTTTTAAGCTCCATATCCAATAGTACTAGTGGAGTACTGACAGCATCTGTAGTAGAGTATGCAGTGCTCATAGTACTCCCTCCTTCCATTTATATAGGGCCTATGTGGAGGAGAGAGATCTGAAAAAGTAAAGGGAGTGAGCTCTCATGCAAGAGCCTAGCTATATACGCATTCCTAGTTAAATACAATAAATATGAAGAAAGAGATAGAGAGGAGATGGAAAAAAGTACTAATACAATAGCCAACCTTATATTTTTTTGCGGGAAATAGCTCACACTACTGTATGAGTGCATATAGATGATGGCTATATATGACATGGCAGTTCCTTATAGCCATCAACTGGCTATATTATTAACCATTCTCTAATACGTTTTTCAAAACCGCCTTTGACTATTAACAAGATTAATAGTACATGAGATGTATAATGTGAAAATTATATCATTGGAAGCTCATTTCAGATACAAATTTGACCGTATGCTTTGTGTAGGTTGCATGTCATATATTATTACTCTAACATTTGGTCAAAGTTAGCCTCGAAAAATGCATTAGGCCCTATATAGTAGATGGAAGGAGGGAGTAGTAGTGGAAGTGGATCCTCTGACGTAGGTATCCCCGCCTTACCCTTCCTTTCGTTCACTTACTGACGGACCCCATGCTTGCTAGGCCCCACATGTCAGTTACTCAATGGGTTCGGCCACGTCAGGGGATCCTCATCCGTAGTATACTCCCTATGTTGTTATTTACTCCGCATAAAATGGAGGCAGTGGTAGTATAAATGACGCGAGCGGGGGAGGGGGAGGGACGCTGGTTTGCTCTCAACTGCGGTCCCACAAGCGAGCAAAAACGCAAGACGAAGTGCGTTCCATTTGGTGAGCGACATGGAGGGTCCAGCGTGCCGGGGTGCAACGCGAACACGACAAGAGCGATGTACAGTCAAAACCAATTGACCGGTCATCACCGGAACCACTATTCACACCAGAACCTTCGCTACTCGGCCTACGCCAGCCATTGCCCCAAAACCACACCTCCTCTCCAGCCCATCCCCCCACCTTTCGATCCCCTAGCCCGCATCAAGCGTCCCCTACTTCGTCGGAAAGCCATGGTGCGCCGCAAGATCACGTACTACAAGATGCTGACGCTGGAGCATCGCGCAGAAATCGCAGCGGCGGTCGATGCCACAGACCTCCGTTCCCAAGCTCGCTTTGTAGCGGGCTAATCCCCGAGTTCTCTGGAGCCAAGCTACAAGGAGGAGGAAGCCAATCCAATGTTCATGGTGGAGTTCGTGGCGCAGAAGGCCCCCGATGGGTATGAGACGATAGACGTCGACTTCGTGCCGGCGTCCGGGTCCCCCATGGTGCAGGCGGACCAACAGTTCGACCTGGCGATACTAAAGGAGGACCGGGAGGCAGAGGCTCAAGTCGATGCGGAGCACGCGGATGCCGCTGCCATCGAGGCCCTCCTGCAGGCAGAATTGGACGTCCTCGACTTGAACCGGGCGGCGGAGGCTCAACTCGGCGCGAAGCGCGCGGATGCCGCTGCCATCGAGGGCCTCCTGTAGGCGGAACAGGACGTTCTCGACTTGAACCGGGCGGCGGAGGCTCAAGTCGACACGGAGCGCGCGGATGCCGCTACCATTGAGGCCTTCCTGCAGGCGGAACCGGACGTCCTCGACTTGAACCGGGCGGTGCTCTCATCCGTGCAGAGCGCCCGCACACTTCGCATGAATGAGTAGCTGGAGGCCCAGGACAACCATGGTGTAGAGACACACGTCGGCAGCTACGGCTGGTTCGGCGCCGGCAGCCAAAGACGACGAGGCCGTCTCGTTCCACGAGCAGTCGTGGTTTTTCTTTATGTTGTTGTTTTAGGGATCTTTTGCTGTGTAAAAACATATATTGTTATGCAAGTTGCGTGACTTTCATCATTTGGGCCAGTCTACCATTTCAGGTTGTTGGATGAATATCCTACATCTCCTAACCCTTCTTCATCACCTCTTCTTCCCCAACAGACCACCACACGGACCGTATGGATCCTCCCCAACATGCAATTGGATAAGCATACTATATGAACGAAAATTATGTGTCAGTGGTAGGATGGCTGAGTTTGTTTTGTTCATATGTGGTAGCACGTGTCAGTGAGGGTGCGTTCCCTTGGTTAGGTTTGCAGCGTGCATGAGCGACTGTGTGAGGGTGTGGAGCAACCATGTGAGGGTGCGGTGCGACCGCGACAGCCGTGCGCAAGTGTACCTCCTTTTCATTTTGAAAACTTTAGGCAAGCTTGGCAAAAATGTGTGGTGAAGTATGGCAATGCAAGGCCTAGACCCAAACAGGATAAGTACGTACGTTCTAGGAGTACTGGTGTTAATAAAGAAAGGCAGGGTTTTCCTTCACGGGATTAATCAATACAAATCCTCATTTGATGTGTCAATCAATGCGTATTTTTTTCTCCAAATCCCAAAGAGCTAACCATCTCACTCCTCATCGCTTGATTAATGCAGCGCCATGTAAACTAACCTTCTCACTTCCGCATGCATGCAAGGGTATATTAATGTCCTTGGTTGCTAGTACGAGGCAAACCCCATCAATTTTGCCTCGATTAGTGTTAGTAGCCTTTTGCAAATTGTAATTTTGATATATTGGCCTTGTGTACAAAAAATGGAGGTAGTAACTATTTGACTTCCTTCCCCATTGCGGTGACGTTGATGATATCTCGAACGTTGTGGTTTGGCGAAGTGCATTCGACGGAGAACACCGTTGAGGGAGACCACCGGACGCAAGTGCCGCCTGCAAGCCGAGACAACCGCCTTATTTGCATCTAGGAAGTTCGTTGAACCAAAGGACGCGTAAATAATGTACTAGTACTACTAGTACACAATAGCGTCGTCCGTCCAGCTTAGTGCAGTGAGGTGGTTTCTCGAAGAAGATGACGTTGAAGCAGAGTCAGCGAAGAGTGAAATGATGGTTGCTTTGTCCATGCTTTGTGATTTGTCGCCTCAATGCTTTGTGATTTGTGATAGAAGGGACATGGGAGTAGACTCTATGCTCTATAATGTACATGCATCCAAGCATGGGAGCAAGAGGAGAGACGTTGCATTTTTCTTTTCCTTCAATCAATCAATCAGGGAGCTTCGGTTCCATCTTTTTGGCTTTGGCAGCACCATCCACAATGGTTCCCATCGATGCCAAAAGCTATTTTTCACATTTGGCTACACATTGTGGATGCCCTTAACCGTACCACTTGGTTTTGCTCCTGTGTGCTATCTATACAAATCTCAATTATATTGATCTAAAAATTATAGTATCAAGATTAGAAAAAAGGAGGTGATTTTGCCACGCAGATGGCGGGGGAGGTTTCTTATTTTTAGAGGACATTGGCCTGGCGGTTTGCTAACATGCGGTCCCAAGTGTCAGTGCTTTACCAAGCCGATCCGTGTCCCACATGAGGCGAAACAACGGCAGAAGCAACACGTGGTTAACTTGAGGAAGATGTTATAAAAAAAACTTGAAGAAGATGAGGGAGAAGCGGATTCAGCAACGAGTGAAATGATGGTTGCTTCGTCCCTCCACTTCTTTTTTAGCATTATTAGCAAAAATGCACGTGCGTTGCAACGGCAGAAAAATAATAATATCACGGACATCTAGCCTAATAATCATGACTCAAAGACTCCATCTCGCGCGTCGTGCAAGTTCATGTCCTCTATTTTAACACGGCATCCATCTATCACGGATTTTCCTAATTTCCGCCCTCACTAACGGGTAACCCGGTGTCCATTTGATCATAATGCATCTAGATGTGGTCAATCCCAAGGCGATGAGCTTGACCATCACATGACACACCTATCATTGAATCGCACCAGCCTAATGGATTAAACTGCCCCAATGCAAGGGAATGTTTAAATTAATCTGTTGAGGTGGGGTTGAGCGATGCCCTCTGTGTCCCTCGGGCACATGCTCCATACAATTTCTCCTACACAACCCTCGTGCTTCGTTATGGAGAAAACATCCATGGCCCTGTACGAAGGTTGTCCAAAAGGAACTGGGTTACGGTCTAGGTCGCTAATGCAAGAAATGATCGGTCACTCTATGGTAGGGTTCTTTAGGAGGCCAGTTCAGAACATTGGACATGATAATGTGTGGCTAACGACAATGTTGGACACTTATCCCCTACCACATTGAGCGCTAACTCGGTAGCATGCCAGCCGGTCGCCGCCAAGGAAACTCACCTACAACTCCAAGCAACTAATATCAATTGATGATTCTAGGGGATGCGCCCACTCCCATGACATGTTTGCTTCGCTGCATGCGCCCACTGCCGCAACAAGATCTATCATTTGCTAGTTCTGTGGAAACCACGCTTTCTTGCCCTGATTGGCTCTACCAACTTAGCCAAATCAGTAGTTGTCTAATTCTCTCTTCTGCCTGTGTCGCTGAAGTATATATGAACTTAGACTGCACAAGGTTCAGTAAATGAATATGCACACTATCAACTTGTGTGTACTCTTGTCTTAATTTGGATATGTGGCGCCAACATGTTGTTTGAATCCATTAGTAATGGTTGATTGATGAAGCTATAGTTAGATCTCATAGTACTTTCAGGTTGCAATCTAAGTTGAGCCGACAATTACTTGAAGAAAAAACAAAAAGATGCAGTATTGCAAGTGCAAGTGCAAGTGCGAATTGTTTGGGATTGGGACAAAAGATTGTTATCTATTGTAGTGTATAAATACGATATAGCTCATTTTATTCCATGAGAGTCGGCTGGCGTAGTTGGTTAATGTGATGGGATTTGCACCTCATGTAGCCAGTTTGCCTGTATTTTTTGCTCATTTTCCAAAAAATGGAACTCCAGTAGGCCCAGGTCCATGAGAGAAGAGTCTTCACCAAGACTTGTTCGCAGAAGGAATGTCGTACACAAATTGTGACTCAGTGTACGAAATGCTGCCAATTCTATTTGACCCTTGTGAGCATAAAAACATTGTCGCTTCGCTGAAGGTAGCATTTAGATGGCCGACTTTTTCGGACCTTTCATTCAAAATTTCAAAATTTCTTCAAATTTTTAGAAAATGTTTGTATCTTTTTTCAATAGAAGTTAGTAATTCCAAAATTTATTCATGTTCTTAAAAAAATTCACGTAATAAAAAAAGTTCACCGTATAGAAAAAAAAAGTTCGCCATACATTTGAAAACTCATCACTATATATAAGAAAAGTTCATCATGTATAGGAAATTTGTTCAGTGTGCATTTAAACAAATCACTGTATATTTAAAAATGTTCAGTGTGTATTTAAAAAATGTGCACTGTATACTAAAAAAACTTCATTGTGTATTTTTAAATTCACATTTTTCAAACATTTCAGAATTTTGTTGCTAGTTAAAAAATTACATTCGAAAAAAATATTCACCGTATACTACAAAATGTTCAGTGTATATTTATGGCCTAGCACTAATTTTCTCACCACATTGGCCTGCAAACTAAAGGCTCTGTGTTCAATTCTCCCTCGGGCCTCCTATTTTTGGCTGGTTTTCCAAAAAAATATCAGAAATGTCCTATGCACATTTATAGCGTATCGCTGCTTTTCAACATCAAATGTCATAAGGGCGAGTGGCTAGCACCTTAGCCATAAACCCGGAGGTTCAATGTTCGATCCTCCCCGGGTCCCCCTATTTTATACTGTACTTCTTTCTAAAAGGAAAAACTCAGAAAGGACAAGTGGATGGTTTTCAAAAAAATCTGGAGCGTTCAAAAAAAATCTAGAGCGACGTACGAAATTTGTGACTTGACGTACGAAACCACGCTAGACCAAAAAAAATGGAGAAATAATCCTCCCTTTAATATTACGGAAAGATTATTTTGTCCCTCCAACTTAACTATGGGAAAGGTGCAGGTTTGTGATTTGACGCCTCATTGCTCATTACTACGTCGGCGCCATGACTGGGGTGCTTCACCCCTGCTGCTCTGCACTGTATTTTGGTATGGCACGTGGACCAGGTAGCATGATGTCCCACATGTCGGTGAACGGGACTAGAACAATCTAGAGCGTTCAAAAAAAATCTAGAGCGACGTACGAAATTTGTGACTTGACGTATGAAACCACGCTAGACCAAAAAAAATGGAGAAATAATCCTCCCTTTAATATTACGGAAAGATTACTTTGTCCCTCCAACTTAACTATGGGAAAGGTGCAGGTTTGTGATTTGACGCCTCATTGCTCATTACTACGCCGGCGCCATGACTGGGGTGCTTCACCCCTGCTGCTCTGCACTGTATTTCGGTATGGCACGTGGACCAGGTAGCATGATGTCCCACATGTCGGTGAACGGGACTAGAACATTTATGAAAGTGAGCGCTCCACTCTTATGATGGAGGAGTACACGACACAACGGCCCCGTGAACTGTCACTTGTACTGTATAGTACTATAGTTTTGCTGTTTCGCACGATCCATCGATACAAACCTGATTAAATAGGAAAGGGCATGATTTTTCCCGCGTGGTAGATGATACTGGCCATACATTTCAAAGACAATTTTAATGTATGCAAACTGAATAATTAAGTAACAATATGATATCTAGTAAAACTAAAAACACATATGATTTATTGTGTTAGAGTGTAGTAGTAGTAGTGTTGTATTGCATAGTTGTTAGATGTAACACGCGAGAACGTGTAGAGATGTAGTTTTGGAGGGCCTACAGAGAGAAAAGCGTAATAGTCACCGAACTTCACAATACGCTCATTACGGTCACTATATACGTTTTACGGTGATTATACGGTCACTTGCTCACCATTCAGCATCGGATTGCACTCCGTTGACCGGCCAAATAGTCTGCGTGGCACCATGTTGACTAGTTAAATTGACCATGTTCCTTGTGGGTCCCACATGTCAGTTCACATAGGAAAAAGGTCAGATAAACACAAATTTACCCAGGCGCGACAAGAGTCCAACCCGTGCGCGGGAATCACCTGGTTGTGTATGTGTCTATCAGGGCCTGATGTGTGTGCATGTACGTGTAGGTTGAGCACTTGAGCATGAGAATGTGTGTTGGTCGTGTGGTGTGTGCATGCATGCGTGTGTGTGTGTGTGTGCGTGTGAGTGTTGCGTGCGTGCGTGGCTGCTTGTGTACGTGTGAGTGTTGCGTGCGTGCGTGGCTGCATGTGTTCATGTGAGTGTTGTGTGCATGCAGTTCGTGTGCATGTGTGTATAATCACCACACCAGCTCATGTGTGTTATAACAGATGGCTCAACATACCATACAAGGCCACCTTGTCTGCTGTGCCCACGGTCATGACTTTGAACCACCGTCCAATATAATTTTGTCGTTTGTTTTCATTCTTACTAGCAAGATGCCCATGCGTTACACGTAACATCAAGATGCATTTGTATGACTAGTTTATCTTGTGAGAGAAAAGGATGAACGAGGGAAGGCCTTATTTGCAAATGTGGATAAGTGCGTGGGTACCTTTTTGCAAAATTTCCATAGTTTCCTTCCTATCCGTCAGATATAAATCGGACGACCTATATTGCAGGATGGCAGGCACACCATCATCACCAACTCTGTTTTCTATAAGAGTGTAGAAGAGTAGATACAAGCTGATAGGTGGGCCCAATGGTAGTGAGATAATGTGATGCAACACTAGAGGTGCCACGTGGAGCATTTAATTGGTCAACTAGTCATGTTTTGGGAAAATACAGAGCTGTACGGTGAGCCCGTGACTGTATAATAACCACAAAATGTAAATGGTGACCGTAATGAGTGGATTCTAAAGTCCAATGTACATATCGTGCTTTTGCTCCAAATACAATGATCGTCACTGTATATATCGCAAGAGAAAGATGAAACATGCGTGAATGTGCTGGGGGCTTACTTTTAGAGGACCTGGAGATAGTTTGTGTGCGTACGTGAAAGGGGCGTAGAGGGGGTGTATGCGATGGGGAGAGAGATGCTCTTCGTTTCTCATTATTATGAATAACTTTATATATAGTATAAAAATATAAAAATTCACAGTGCGGAATAAATATCATTGTGGGCACCATGCAATGCAAATTAACGTTCATACTCCTCCATATAACTTTGTAATGTTGTATATATGTAGAAATTCTAAAATAATTTTTTGGCCACACTTTATTCAAAAGGAATGTTGTATGCGAAATAAACGTGAAGAGAGGGCTTTTTAGATCAACGGGGTACGTGATGTAACATGTGTGAATGTGTAGTTGATGTATTTGGTAGGGCCTAGAGAGGTATGTGTGTGTATTACGTATTCAAGAGAGGCATGGATAGAGGGGCCGGCGAGGGAGGGGGCGTGGGAGAGATAGCACGAGAAATGAGAAAGGTCTAGAGAGAGAGAGACTAATATGATGTCACGGCGAGAGATTCCCTTGAGTGTGTATATGCAAGGGGGGAGGGGATAGAGGCACGAGGAGATTTTTTTTGTGTGGTGTCTGTGTTGGTATGTGTGGGTGTGAGAAGATAAGGAGACCTGGGGGGGCATAGGTGAGGCCCTTGGTTCAGTTCCGTCTTGCGCCACATTTGTCGGCCTGTGGCGCATTTAGGGATACCCATGGATGACTTGTCGTAAAAGACAACGATAGCAAAATTGTGAAGGACTCTGTGTTCACTGACAAAGCTAGCTAGGATTTGTAACTCTAAGTTATCGGACTAAGGTAACCCGTTATCTCTGATATTACTATTCATCCAACCTAACTTTAAGGGGCATCCTACAGAATGCTCTGCTAGAATCATACTCGTCGATTATGAAGAGAGGTGCGAGACAATGCGTGAGAGACATGCCTAAAGATAATGTGCATACAGGAGACACGTAGGCAGGTCTATGTATATAGAAAGGGTCGATGGGCATTGTGCGTGTGTATGCTTGTGAGAGGAAGAGTGCTTGTGATAAAGGTTAGTGAAAACAGTCGTAAATGGTAATGAGAGGGAGGGAGGGTTATATCAAGAGCATGTCTGCGAGAAAGACACCTCAGGGGAGAGTGTGTGAGCATGTGTGAGAGACCACCGATGAAGAGTGAAACTACACGTAAAAGACTAATGTACACATTGATTAAAGATATAAATTGTATCCAAATATTAGGATGGGATCATGATATTTGCAATTCGCGTAAGGAACGGTCATTGATCCATCAGACATCTAGATTCTACCGAATTTGAGCATGTCTATGTTATTATTCGACATAATTGATCCACATAGCTAGTATTTTGAACTCCAGACAATGCATCGCTTTAGCAATCGAATATAAACGTGAGTATAGTTCATGTTGTGTGTGTAAAGCACATTATACATACGAAAGTTACACAATGAACATTACAAATACCTAGCTATGAACTAGCATACATTTTAATTCAACTTAAGGTGGTTTAAAAAATCGAATTCAACATGAAGTCCATTCAATTATTTGAATTCGATATCATGGCATTTGTAAATCATACCCAAGTTATGGGGGCACCAATCTTTGCTCCGATTTTGTACATAATAGCATATATAGTCATGTACAAAATAGATTCAAATTTAGCTCCTCCATTCCAAAATAATCATAGTTATAGGATTTTCAAGTGTTAAAATTTCAA
The DNA here is from genome assembly GCF_002162155.2 of Triticum dicoccoides. NCBI lineage: Eukaryota > Viridiplantae > Streptophyta > Magnoliopsida > Poales > Poaceae > Triticum > Triticum dicoccoides. The sequence continues at coordinate 461,725,119 of NC_041386.1, read as the reverse complement.
AAAGAAGCAGATAATTTAATGAGGTTTTCAAACATACAAGGTCAAATTTAACGTTGTCTATTTAGGTCAATCCTCAAAGTTCAAGAGTACTCAAAATGTGAATGCTTCTGTTTCAAAATTTCGAATGAAGCACCAAAAGAGCCTCTACTCGCCCGAAACCGCGTGAGACCAATATTTGGTAGTAGAAGGAAATTACTTTTCTAACTCCGACCCGTGAAACCTACTGGCCCGACGTCCAAAGGTCTAAACCGGGGTAGGTTTGTAACTTCATCTAGACGCCACGCAACCGCCTCCGAAAAACATTCATACACAATGGTCGCCTAAGCACACATGCGCGCGGCCGAAATCGCTCCCGCCCACTATTTGGGACACCTGGGATTACCATCCTACCCCGACCCGCAGTAGGTTCGAAATTTAAGAGGGGGTAAAGTTTGTACTTTCCCCAAATTTCAAACAAGCGTGTCACATCTGTTCAAAAAAGCCAAAAACAAGCACATCCCAGACCAAATCATGGTTCTCCCTTAGCTCCCCCCGCCCCCGCCCCCCGTATGATTCCCCATTCATACTCCTTGGGCGCCAAAACTACCTCTCCACTAGCCGCTAAACCCCGGCGTCCTCCGTCCGCCACCCCATCCCACCCATCCACCGCCGCCCTCCTCCATCACACCGGAGCCGATACCCCGACGTCGTTGTCCACCGCAACCTCAACCGCAACGCCCTCCACGGCTAGTAGTTGAAGCCGAGACTGAGCCGTCCGTACTCGAGCCAGTTCAACCACACCGTCCTGCGCCTCACCGCTGCCGCTCCAACTTCGCGACCGTCCACCGCACCGGAGTTGTTCTTGCTACGCCGTCCTTCACCGCCTCGGATCTGCTTCCCCTCCGCCGACATACGGCCAAGGCAACACAGTCAACAATTTGGCCATGGGTTCGTCTAAGCCTGCACCCTCCCCCGAAACATCGGTTCCCTGGCAAAAAGAAGAAGATCACCACGACATATGGAGGAGACCACACTGGCAACCGAAAATGGTACTCCTCTTCCCTTATTCGTGCAAATCTTACGTGTCTTCTTGCACGGTATTAATCCCACAGAAGACACTAATTGACCGCTTCTTCTTGATACTAGATGTTCCTAGTAACTCACGATGCACAAGGTTTCTCCTCGTATACAATTTCACCTTAGCTAGAGGTCCATCGCCCCCTGGATTTCAATTCCTGGTCAGTTGATACCCAATTAACGGAAGCATTCCCCAGCATAATAGGCGCTAGTCCGCCTATTACATCGGGGAAGCAGTGCCTCGGTGTTTATCTTAGGGGCCTGTGGGGCCTAGAGCTGCTGGCGCCCGATCTGGAGGTCGGCCGGGATTAAAGGGATGGCCTGGGGGCGCTACCAAGCACGGTGGTGGTGTGAGGTCAAGGGGAGGGCGGGGCAGAGTGGCAGGGGTCTGGGCCGGTGGTCGCTGACGGTTCAAGAAAGATCATCAACAGTGACTGGCGGGAGGTAAACGAAGGCCATCTGCCTGTTCCTTATAGATCGGATGGTTCATAAAAAACGACTGACCTATTTATTTTCAGTCGACTGTTATCTTGATAGGACCACATGTGGTGGTGTGCTGGAGGAGTACCTGCATTTCCTGTGCTCATATATTACAAAATCATACGGAGTAGAATCTAATTTTGTTTGCCCTGCAATGTTGTAGAGCTATCATTTGTCTCCTATCATTTATTTTCCAGCCACATGCTATCTGCTACTTTTACAGTGCACTAGTTCTGCACACACTTCACCCATACTCTCACTATTGTGTTTTTATGCAAGGGTATTTCAGACCCTGCCTTGACAGAAGTAGAAAAGAGAAGAGAGAAGTCGCTCCAGCGTGGTACGCTAGGCCAGACACGTTTCAAGACTTTAAAGGGTGTAGTGTCAGCAGATGGAGACGGGAAACGTAGCTCTGGAGTTGATGATTTCGCTCGCCATGTACCACCATCCCAGGTGCTTGCTTTAACTTCACGATGTCATATGTGGTTGCATGTTGCATATGGTGTCTAGCTTGTATTCGAAAGGCCGAAGTTGGTCTTTATCAAGATAAGGAAAAATATTTTTACATGAACCACCATCCCGGGAGCACCAGAAGACAAATAGCTAGTCAGGGCATTGGTCGAGCCAGTGACAAGCCCAGCACAGACATGCATTCCTGGAAGCTAACTAAAAAGCCACGATGGTGGCGAAGCAGCCCGCCTCCCACCAGGCTGTCCGGTCCTAGATGATCATTCTCACCACTCCAGCCGGATGTCTAGCTTGTATTGCTTCCAATTTGGTTAAATTGCATCTGCTTAGCTTACACACTATACCTTTGAATATGACACGCCTTCCTATTTTTGGTACATACTAGTACATCTGTCTATTAACCATGTTCTTACATCAAACTAATGTTCTTGTGTATCCCTCATCAATCATTTATGATGAGGCAGTCAGGCCGGTGGACTACTCTGATAAAAGATCCTCATTTAAAGAATGCATCGTCAGCCTCCCCACATTATTCTCAAGAAACAGAAGGCTAGATGAAGATAGTGAACATAGCTCTATAGTTGATTACCGCATTTCCCCTACACTAGCATCGCAGGTGCTTGCTCTAACTTGGCAGCGTGATATGTGGTTGCATGTTGCATATGGTGTCTAGATTGTAATTCTTCTAATATGGTTAAATTGCATGTGCTATTCTGCTTAGTTTATACATTATACCTATTAATGTGACATGCCTTCCTATTTTTAGTACATAGTACATCTGTTTATTAAGCATGTCCTTACATAAAACTATTGTTTTTTTGTATCCCGCGTAAATCAATATGACGAGACACCTTCAGTATATGTAGTGTGATATTAGTTGCATCTTTCATATGATTTATAGCATGCACTGCTTCTAATTTGTTGAAATGCCATTTATGATGGGACGCTTTTAACTTGGCAGAGTCATATTGGTTGCATCTTTCATGTGGTGTCTAGCTTGCGTTGCTTCTTATTTGTTGAAATGGTTTCTGCTTAGTTTACACAAACAGTTGTGAATATACCATGTCGTCCTATTTTTCGTATTATTCCATCCCGGAATCATGTGTTTGCCTTACATCAAAGTAGTGATTGTCAGTATCATGCACGAATGAGTTCCAAAGAGTGAATTTTATTGCTTTTTATTGTCGGTTTTACTTGACAATTCAAATCAATAAAGCGCAAGGGAGTTAGCAAGGCAACAGATGAGGGTGCTCCTTCCAAACGGATGGCCTCTACAGATTCTACTCCTCCATCCCCCCAAGATGATTTCCAAGACAACACATGCATAGACACTCAACATAGCTGTGTTGGTGATGAGCACGTCTACCCTAGTTCACCACCACAGGTGCTCCCTCTAACTTGGCACTGTTATATGTGGTTGCATGTTATGTATGATGTCTAGCTTGTATTGCTTCTAATTTTTTTGAATTTCATTTGCTTACTTTACACATTATACTTGTGACTAAGACACGTGTTCCTGTTTCTAGAACATACAATATCTGTCTATCACGCCATGTTCTTACATCAAAGTACTACTGTTGTGTAACCTGCAACAATCACTTATCATAAGACACATTTGACATGGGAGTGTGATATAGGTTACATCTCACATTCTTTTCTAGCTTGTACTACTTCTAATTTGTTGAAATGACACTTATGCCGAGATAGTTTTAACTTGGTAGAGTGATATTCGTTGCATCTTTCATATGGTGTCTAGATTCCATTGCTTCTAATTTGTTGAAATGCCTTCTGCTTAGTTTACACATCATAGCTGTGAATATACAATGCTGTCCTTTTTTCTTACACATTCAATCATCCTATCATGCGGTCGCCTTACATTAAAGTAGTGCTCATCAGCATCCAGCATCAATGAGTTCTGAAAACAAATTTTTATTCATTTTTCTTGTGGGTTTGACTTGACAAGGCAATACAATTAAGAAAGAGGAAGGAAAAAAATAAGGCACGGACTGATGGCGGTCTTCCGGCGAAACCGGCATCCGAGGTGCTTTCTCTAGCTTGGCAGTGTGATATTGTTACTTGGAAGAGCGATATTTGTAGCATCTTTCATATGGTTATCTACCTTCCATTGCATTACTTCTAATTTAGTGAAATGTCTTCTGCTTAGTTTGCACATCATAGTTCTGGTTATCTCATGCCATCTTGTTTTTCGTACATATTACATCCTCCTATCATGTGGTTGTCTAACATCAAAGTTCAGTTCGTCTATATCACGCATCAATTTGTTTTGAAGAACTAAATTGGTATTCATTTTTCTTGTCGGCTTGACATAACATGGCACAGAGAAAGAGGAAGCAACACAGAACGACAGGGAAAGGGAAGCGGAAGAATCCTGCAGATTCTGCTGGTACTGATGGTGCAATAGAAGGTCAAAGTCCAGCGAAAAATTGTACCCACAGGGTATCCCGTGCTATACGAGCTGCAAAGCAAGCCAAACATAAACAAATAGCTTCCACCAAACAAGCAGAGACAACCCTAGTTGTTGCAACACCTTCCACAGTACCACCAGATGCACGATTTACTCGTTGGTCAACTCAGCTAGCAGCACGTTCCCAAGCTCCCTTGCCACCTGACACTACTTCCGAAGCACTCTTGACACAAGATGAGTTTGCAAGATCAGATGAACTTTGTGAGCTTCAACAGCAAGAAGGTAGTTGCTGGAGTCAAGTTACAGTTGCATGCTTCTTTATATGTGGCCTCACAGTTTGATGTACACTAACACTTCCTATGTTCGATGTTGGACTAGCACCTAGGCGCAAGAGGAAACAAACATCAGGGATAATGCTCGATAGGTTAACTAAATCTAGAGGAGGAAGAATAGAGATCCGTTTTGAGGCAGGTTTAAAAAGGCCACGTGATGCTACAGAGTCAGCCAAGTTAGTATCAAAGGCAGCGGTTGCCGTTAGGTGTCATGTATGTATCCTCCCAACATGGATTCAGTACAGGAATGACAAAGATGAAACTCAGTTCAACACCTTCCTCGACCATTTATTTGTAAGTATGGTTATGTATGGAAACTAGTAATATTTTCTTGCTCTGTCCAGTACTTTCTAGGTTGCTGATAATGTGACTCCCATAATTTTCAACAATGAGGTTCAAGTTGGATAGCCAAGATGATGCAACCAGACAAGCTTGCACCCATGTTTTCAAGTCTGCTCTACGACAGTATCGGTATAACTTGAGGAAAACTCACTTTGAAGGCAAGGCTAACAGTGAACTTGCCCAAACATCTCGAGTGGAAAATATATCGGGTGAAGACTTGAGAGGCCTCGTTAAACACTGGTCTGTTCCGAAGTATCAGGTACATTATATATATGTGATCAGATCACACGTTGAAGTCCTATTTATGCATGTGCCACACAAATCTATCTTCTTGTAGGTGAACTGTTCAAAGAACAAGGCAAACCGTACGAAAGTGAAATTCCAAAAGACGACAGGATCTCATAGCTATATTGCACACTGTGAGGCTCTTGTAATTAGCTGCTACTTCACTCTTTTCGATGTACAATATTATCATATATATATTGACTTGTTCCAAATGCAGAGGAAAGCCCGCAAGGACCAAAAAGTACCTAAACCAAATGCTGTGGAAATCTACAAGGACTGTCACACCAACAAGACGAAGGGCATGACTACACCAGTCAAAGCCGCTATTGTAAGTCCTTAATCCTCATGCCTTTTAACTACTACTTACTCTAACCTGTGCCTTGAACTGCATGGTTTGCAGCCAATGTCTATTACTCTTTTCAATTTTATACACAATTGTCTTAGCGTATCATTGCACCTTACATGGTTTAAAAGAGAGGAGTGATGTTCCTTTGATCTTGACTTGTAATCTAGTTCTGTGCTGGACTTGCCCACACAACGTTACAATTGCATGTTTGTCTGTTCTCAGTTGTTTTGTGGTATGAATGATGTCATACTATGCTTACCGTATTATAAACGTTGTCTCTTTATCCTTAGCTGTCAATACAATGTGAAGAAATAGACAATACCTTAGCCATGGCACATGGTCATATGTTTGGAACCTGGTTTTATTATGTACTTTGCAGTAAAATACAACTAATATTTTACATGGGTTCACCAGAATAAGTTCTGTATATAGACCAAAGCTATTTTGTTTGGTTTTGCTGCCTCCTTAATATCTTATGTTCTAGTACTACTAATGTAAAAACTCAACTTTTCAGCAAGCTATGGAAAAAATGGTGGAACCGCCACCTTCTGAAGGTGGCGAGGCAACTATAACCGCAATGTCAGCTCTTGCTGCAGTGGGTCAGTACCTGTCCACTAACAGTCCAAAAGCACGTTCCTGCGTAATACTGGGTTGGTTGTTAAGGCAATCTCGTCCAAACTACCTCATGATCAAGATATGCAAGCTCAAAACAATGTTATATCTGCGCTCCAGACACAAGTATGTTCCCTAACAGGGACCCTTTGTGAAACAAGGACAGAGATTATGCAATGTCATCAAGATATACATGGTTTTGAAACCAGACTATCAGACATTTGCTATGTTGTTCAGGAGCCTAGGAGAAATGAAGGCGAAGGTTATGGTGCTCCATCGGACAATACATCATGAAAATGTAACAGTCATGTCAAATGAACTAAGCTTCTGAACTTCTGATGGTGCATTTATCTGCCAGACTGTTAACGTTTATGCCAACCTTCCTTTTTTTATAGTTGTAATTTGTTTTTTTGCGATTTAAAATTTGTTCTTAACGTCCAGCCACCAGCTGAAGAAAATAGCAAGCCATTTTTGTATAGTGTAGGGTTTCCCTCTATTTGCACTGGTGGCGATCTTTGACGCCTTAATAGCCTAGCGTTAGTTTAGGGCTTATTTATTTCCTAGTCTTCTTTTCCCCTGGTTTGCTAGTGGCCGCAACAACCATGGGCCATATATGGACCGTGGTAACCTTGACCCTGCTACGAGCCGTAGGATCCATGGGCCTCCTACGGGTCATCTTTAAATGGGCCTCCAACACGGCCATAGAATCGGTGGGCCTTAGGCCGTCAGATAAATGGGTCTACATGGGTGGTAAAAGGGCGTAATTGGTATCGGCCTAGTATGGTAACAGGTCGTTAACAGGCCGGAGGACAACAAATGCTTAATTCTGTCACAGGCATAACGGGTCGTTAATGGGCCAGAATATAGGACGGGCTGGAAACGGCGCAACGGGTTAACAGGCCAGAAACGAGCCGACTCTTGCCACGGGCCGAATTTGGCCCATTAGGGGCACATGCCAGTAATGGGCCGGAAGTAATCGAGTGTGGCACCCCGGCTTAGAGAAACCGGAACGCCCCGTATTCCAGCCCAGAGATCGAGGAGAAGTCTTCTGGAATACGACACTACTTAGCATAGAAAAAATCAGCTCTTTATTACAAGCTATGTGGGTACAAGGGAGATTACATCGGCACGGCGACACTACGCCTGCCACGGTTACTCCATGCAAGCAGCAGAACAACACGATGCAACAGAATAACTCTAGCAGCAGAACAACGACGACGATGATGAACTCCACTCCACAGGGACTCTGGCTGGAACGCTTATCCTAGCTCGCAAACAAGGAATCCACGATAACAAGCAATCAAATCCGGCATGACCTGCAAACTGGCATGACACGCCAGGTCAGTACATTGAATGTACTTGCAAGCTCACAATAACCAGAAGCATTCAAGACAAACAACAACATGGCAATTACAGGTTAAGCACGAATTATCATGAGATCATCAGGATAACATGGCATGAACAACATGAACATGATACCACTAGAACAATATGAGCATGGCATGAACCTATAAATCTGATGATACCAGGATGCAATATGATGACACTATATGCACCATTTATTCTGCTCGAGTTACATCGTAACCATCACATGCATCACTTACCAACCTCATACATCACACGACAACTCAGGATCAAATCATGCTTGGTATAAACAATACCGTAGTAATCATTAAATGACCACAAGGACCTTGATCTTTACCCATGATTCTCGCACACCATCACGAATATCCAACAACTTGGTATCCTCGATACCACCGTGATCATTCACAGATCACAAACGGAACCACTCTTGGCTCAACGGGTTACCTCGTAACCAAACTGTGATCATTCACGGATCACATAACGAACTTATCTCATCATCGAACCAGTGTTGTTATTAATCAAGTTATTATTAATACTGTTGACCCATAGTGTGACCAACTACGAACTGGGCCCTTATCCGCGGGCATGGCTATCGATAGATTCAATATACACTCTGCAGAGGTTAGCACACTGTACCCACACCACGGAACCCATGGCCTTGCACTCCCATTCGGGTGGACCAACGGTGTTCTGACAAAACCGTCCTACTACTATGACACTCTCCCGGCCACTCCAACCAACTCCCCTTTGGGCTAAGTCATGGGTGGCCCCGTGCCTACCAAAGGCACCAACGGCCACCGTCGTGGCAAACATAAACGGTCCCAAACAGGGACAATGGATCCATACTCAACAACGGGCACACAAGGCTTATGCCGTCCTACCTGATCAGGGTAGCGCCCACGCATAAGCTTCCCTCGTTGGAGGCACTGGCGAGAGGCATGATAATAGACCCAGTTAGGACCTTCCCATAAGGCAAGCGTGGTTGCACTGGTCAACTCGATATGGTGGCACGATGACTCAGCCAACAGTTGTTCAAGTTCAATTTAATCCGGTTAAACTTGAATGCAATATGCTGAGCCATGATAAAATAACATGATGCAATTACAATGCATGAGCATGATATCAACATGAGCATGAGCGTACAACATAACTATCAACCATATCAACAATTAATCACATCCAACTGAGCATGGCATAATGACGAGCATGAATATCACAAGTACAACACTACTCATAGCATAACATGACCACTAGCATCAACAATAAATACCATGCAAGAACACATTAATAACATTACCGAGTAAACACTTAACCAACTAGTAGCAAAGGAACAATGCATATTAACAGTACTCGGTAACCGACGTTAGTCATGCACCAAAGAACATGACCACCCCAACAGGTACTATTATCAAGCATGGCAATATGAAAGTAATACTAGCAAGTAGTTCATGATAACAATGTGCAAGAAAGCATAGCATGATGGTAACCACCGATCCATAAGCATAACCGAACTAACGACATCAGTAGCAAAACAAACATACAATTATTAAAGATTCAAGTTGAAACCAAAGCTACTGCATGGCTATCATGCAAATGCTGGTTGTGGCTTGCCTGGGGATGAAGAAGGTTCTGGGAAGAAGTGTGGAATGATCGCGGACGGAATCGCCGGAAAGGTTTCTCTCCCGAAGGGGGCTAATTAGGGGCAAGGGCAAAATGGTCATTTTCAGTATGCCAAAACATAATGAAAGTGACACCAACAGAACAGTCTCGATGAGACGACGAAGTGAGCGTTGGTTTCACCTCAATCAGAGTTACGGTTGCGGAGTTATGAGGTGTAGAAGATGAGGGACCTAGCTATGAATGTTTTCATCACCAACAAGTCCCTGGCGGCTGAAAATAGAAAACGGATTTCTGAAAATATGCTTTTGGAATAGAGAAAGCGAATTCTTGGTGGCAGAAGAAGAGAATACATTCTCCAGAAGAGAAAACGCATTCCAGCCAAAGAAGGAAAGAAATACGCTTTCAGAGTTCTGAAAGTGCATTACAAGAAACCATCTCCACTTAACATATCATGGGCCCGAGGCATGAGAGGCTTACAGGTGGGACCCAGGGGGCAGGGGCCAGGCTGGCGCTCGTCTTCTTCCTCGCTAGCTCTGCCCCGAGCGAGACAGAGACGAGGCAAGGCAAGGCGGCAGGACACGATGGGGCCGGCCGGCTCCAGCGGTCTCCGACCCGGCCGAGGGCACCGACTGGACTGCGGGGCCGCGGGGCACCCGTTCAGAGGGGAAGGGACCGCCGGGGAGGCCCGGGACAGCGGCGGCGGGCGGCGCCATGAGGGGACAGAGAGGCACGGGCGGTGGAGGAACTCGACGGTGCGGCCACTCCCGCGACCAATAGAGGGGTGGGGGAGGATCTACGGGACGTGGGGAAGCTTGTGGTGGCGACGGAAGAGAGGGAGGAGCTCCGGATGGCCGAGACGGGGTAGTGGCCGAGAGGTGGAGGCGGTGGCCGAACGTGGGGAGGCACGGCCAGAGGCGCTCCGGCGAGGGACGATGTGGTGGGGTCACTCTCGGAGACAAGGGGGACTCGTTGGACAGCTCGAAATGACGAGGGGAGGTTTAGTTTGGCCGGAACCAAGCCGAGGCCGAGGCGGCCATGGAGGATGACAGCGAACAACGGCGACTTCAGAGGGCAAATGAGGCGGGGGAGGGATGAATGGGCTGCGGAGGGGTTCGGGGGTCCTATATATATGCCCCGGGAAGGCTCTCGAGCTCACAAGAGAGCTTGAGCAGTGCTATAATGGAGGTCAGTGGCTGGGCATCGCACGGGCATGGAGCTAGCGGAGCATTTATGGCGAACCAGGACGAGGCACCGATGCAGGGCGACGCAGTCCAGCATGTGCGAGCTCCTGGACAACGTTTGAGGTCGAGAAAAGGAGGGAGTGGACAAGCATAGTGGCCGGAACAAGCCAAAGCACGCGTTTAGCCATGATGCAAGCGTGATCACCACGCGCACTGGCACAAGCGGCGCGCTTTGGCATGGCCGACCATGTCCAGTAGATAGACCGTCGTGCCTTGAGTCTAAATGAAGAAATAATTGGGTCCAGGGGCAAAGAATAGATTTGCACTTAGCTCCAAAGTAAATCAACAGAAGGTGTTTGTAACTTACTGTGGTGACACCAGCTTGGTAACATGGTAAATAATTTGTCTGGTGATGGTAACATGCTAAGGTGATTAAGATGGAAAAGTTTCAGCTCAAGAAGAGGAGTTTAGCTAGTGGTTGCTGTAGAAACCACCATAATGGACAGAATTTGAAATTTGGATGATGCACTCGTATGGATAGTCAAGTTGAGCTGAAATTGGGCATGGCCTAATTATTTTAATATATGAGGATGGCCAAAAAGTTTCATGCCATTTGGATGAACAAAAATAGCACTTTCTTCATATAGCTTTGCTCTAGACAAAAACTTGGAAAAATTGCACATGGCAAATGATGTAATGGATTGAATCAAATTTTTGTGGAGAGTGTTTATATGGATAAGAGAATTCCCTGGAAAATTTTCAGCTTAAGTGAAGCAATATAAAATATAGTTGCTTCACAAACTGAAAATCTGACCAGAAACTAATATTTGGAGCTGGGCTCACTTAGATGAGTTACATGAGCTCATATTTGGTGGAGTGTCATGATTAGATCATATGAAAGATCTTTCAAAAATTCAACTCATTTGGATATGCCTAGCTTGTACTTCCTTCACAATCATTTCCCTCGGGCAGGAACTTTGAAAAATTGCTCAGGAATATTTACTTGGCAAATTTAGTTGAATTTTAGCATGGGGCAATTATATGGACAAGAAAAGGTGTCAAAAAGGTTGGGGTCAATTGGGCAAAGATAAATGGCACTTGCTTCACAATCTGCCACTCAGGATAGAATAGGAAAATAATTAATTGAACATGATGGAAAACATGGCAAATGAAATATTTTTCCATATTTTAGGAAGATATGACCCAAAAAATTTATGAGAATTATTTGGGAATTTTGGGAGTGATGGAAATATAGGTTGCTTCACAACCTAGGGCTTAAAGGATTATTCCTTTAATAGAAAAAGGAATATTAATAAAAAGAATATTGGGTTAGGTCAAGGATGGAAATGACAAGGTCTTGGGAATATGAAAGGATCGATATGGTTGACTAGAGGGGGGGTGAATAGGCAACTACCAATTTTTAGCTTTTCTTACCAAATTAAACTTTGCATCAAAGTAGGTTGTCTAGATGTGCAACTAGGTGAACAATCTATATGATGCAACAACAACAAGCACACAAGCAAGCAAGGGAACAAACACTAAAGAGCTTGCACAAGTAAAGGTAAGAGATAACCAAGAGTGGATCCGATGAAGACGAGGATGTGTTACCGAAGTTCCTTCCTTTTGAGGGGAAGTACGTCTCCGTTGGAGCGGTGTGGAGGCACAATGCTCCCCAAGAAGCCACTAGGGCCACCGTATTCTCCTCACGCCCTCACACAATGCGAGATGCCGTGATTCCACTATTGGTGCCCTTGAAGGCGGTGACCGAACCTTTACAAACTAGGTTAGGGCAAACTCCACAACTTAATCGGAGGCTCCCAACAAGACCATGAAGCTTCACCACAATGGAATATGGCTCCGAGGTGACCTCAACCGTCTAGGGTGCTCAAACACCCAAGAGTAACAAGATCCGCTAAGGATGAGTGGGGGAATCAAAAATCTCACGGTGGAAGTGTAGACCGGGGCCTTCTCAACCACTCCCGAGCAAATCAACAAGTTTGGTTGGCTAGGGAGTGAGATCGGGCGAAAATGGAGCTTGGAGCAATAATGGGGCTTTAATGGTGGAAGAGGTAGATCAAAGGGGGGAAGAAGACACCCTTTTATAGTGGGGGGGAACAATCCAACCGTTACCCCCCACTCAGCCCCGCAGAGAGCGGTACTACCGTGGCGGCAGGGCGGAACTACCGCTCATAAGCGGTACTACCGCTCCCCCTCAGCGGTACTGTCGCGCTAGAAGAGAAGGGGCTGGGGCTGGGACCCAGAGCGGTACTACCACAGAGGCAGGGCGGTACTACCGCTCACAAGCAGCACTACCGCCACTACTACCGCAGCTAGTACCGTAAAACCCGACACGAGAAAATGCGCACTCGAGTCGAGGCGGTAGGAGCACGGAGCCACAACGGTACTGTGGCTGAGGCCAACCAGCGGTACTACCGCTTACTGAGCTTCAGCCGTACTACCGCTATACTGCAGCTGGTGCCGTAAAACCTGACACGAGAAAATGCACACTCGAGTCGAGGCGGTAGGAGCACGGAGCCGCAGCGGTACTGCAGCTGAGGCCATAAAGCGGTACTACCGCTCCGAGGAGCGGTACTGCCGCTTAGTGAGCCTCAGCGGTACTACCGCTGTGGCCCGCGGTACTACCGCTGGGTCCAGGAAAAAACACAAAGGGGAGAAAAGAGAAGCTCCAAAGAGACGGAAAGAAACGGTGGGTGTGAGAAGAACGTGTATGTGTTGATTCCACCCAAACCATACCGAAGCAGATCCCCTCTTGATAGTACGGTGACTACTACGAAACTTAGTCCACCAACAAAGTCACGAAGGAAGCTACACCGTCTTAAGTAGAGCGCCGAGGGGAAATAATCGTTTCGTGCCGAAGGATGAATATCTGAAAGAACTCAAAGCACCCGATTAGTCCGCAAATGCATTGTCATCAATCACCAAAACACCGTAGGGATAAATATGCCCTTACAATCTCCCCCTTTTTGTTGGATTGATGACAATACGGGATTTGCACAGAAACGAGTAATGACATAGAATGCAAGAGAACCCACGTCTCTAAAAATAGACGGGCTCCCCCTAGATGTTGTGCACACTAGATAAGTGCTTTGGACTACACGGCACACATACTAGGATCACGACTCCCCCTATATTTTAGAGACCAACAACCTAAGCAAGATGTATGAGAACAACATATATGATAGGATAAGCATGCAAGCTATAAGATACCGAGGTGCATAACACATAGATAAGATAACAAAGGTAGCATATGTCTTACACCATATGTCTGGAACTTAGGTCTCACAAGCACAAAACCAAACAAAACCAACAACGAGAAAGCAAACGAACGACACAAAGACACACTCGCAAACACAAATCCCTAAACTCTCTCCCCCTTTGGCATCGAGACACCAAAAAGGGCAGAGAGGGACACTACGACTCCAGGTGATGGGCGAGGAAGGTCCTGAACATCACATCTCTGCATCTTCATCGTGGGTTGAAAAGTGCTCGGCATCGGAGTCGGTCTAGTGACAGTTCTGATGAATACAGTCCTCCTCTTCAGTGATCTGTCCCTCAGACCCACTGACAACTGTGGCTCCCAACTGATGCATGATCTCCTTGTGGCGCGTCCTGGCATTCTTTTCCGCCACATGAGTCATGTACTGACCATGGGACTCCATGCAGAAGAGCTTCTTCATCTTGCGCTTGAGCTTCTGGGCCCAAGATGGTTCTGCACTGGAGTGGCTAACGTCCTCATCATGGGCATCAGGAGCCGCCTCACCCTCAGTTCCCATGGCAGCAGCAGCAGCAGACGGGCCCCCCGTGGCAGCAGTAGCAGAAGGACCCCCTGTGTGAGGCGCTGACCAGTTGTCCTTCTTCCTCAGATGCTTGATCTCATGTGACACCAACTCTCCAGTTTCTAGCAGCACTCTGGGATAAGTCTGTGCCCAGGCCCTCTCAATGAGCCTCATGATGAAGGGACCATAGATAGGACACTTGCGCTCAGACACAGCAGATACAAGTTCAGACCACATGACATGAGAGATATCCAGGCTCTCTCCAGTGTTTGCTTCCTTCTCATGCTGACAGAAAAGGAGCATGTCCACGAGGTAGGAGTGAACCTGATCCAGATTCCCAATGCGAGGGAAGAGAGTCTCACGGAATATGCGATGAAGAATGTCCAGATACGAACACAGCTCGTAGGTCTTCTTCTCAGTGACAGGGTGAACCTTCACAGTGCAGTAGGGCCAAAGAGCTTGCTTGTGGGTGGAAGTAACATGGCGGTGAGGACGGAAACCGACAGGAGTCTCAAGCCCGTTATCCACCACATCAAGTAACTCCATGAACGCCCGCCACTTGACAGAAAGCCGCTTGCCATTGGTCATCCAAGTCAGAGTCCTGTCGCTATCTGTTCCAAGATGGACGGTGGCATAGAATTGAGCCAACAAATCCGCATTGAAATCCTTGTTGAACTGCATGATCCTGAGAATGTTCAGCTGAGTGCACATCTGAAAGGCTTCTCCAAAGTACTCTGGATCCTTCTCCATAGCATCGGTGTCAATGGAGCGAACATCAACATAGAGATTCTTCTTGGCCTTGATCACATCAAAGTAGATGGCAAACTAAAAATGGTTCCAGAACGGACGGTTGACCAAAGTGGGTTCTTGGTCCACCGTATAGGGGTTGCGGCGACGCTTCTCCCAAAACTCCTTGCTGTTCATCTCAGTCACAGCCTTCCCTTTTGGCTTGTTGGCGGCTCGCTTCGATTGCTGAGGAGGTGGAGGAACAGTTGCAGAAGCACTTTCTGGAGGCGGTTGGGTGCTCGAGGAACCACCGGCAGGCTCTGAGGTCCGGTAGCGCTTGGAGGTGGCACGCCCGGGGTTGATACGGCGACCTTGCTACTCGGAAATGTCATCACCTGGAGCCAAACACAAAAGGAGGCAAAACAACCAGAAGAAACGAGCATAAGCCAACAAACACAACAAAAAGATCAAGGGAAGGTAGGAGAATGATGTAAATTGGCATGCAGCGGTAGTACCATGACCTGCCCGCGGTAGTACCACCCCAAGCGGTAGTACCGCCCCAAAGGTAGTGGTAGTACCGCCCTAGGCCAAGCGGTAGTACCGCTCCAAAGGGAGCGGTAGTACGGCTTGAGGCGGATACACAGCAGTTTCAAAGCGCGAGGCGGTGAAACAGTGGTTTCCTACTACCGTGGACAGATCCGGCACTACCGGCCTACCAAATTCAAAAATATTCCTACCAAACATCAATCTAGATGATCTAGTTGCCTTCTCCAACCAACTCAAGCCTAGATTTAGCCAAAAATCTAGAGATGCAACCACCATTGCCCCTAAGCACAAGATCTAAAAGCAAGACCAAAAGAGAGAAGGAACGTGGGCAATACCGGCATCCATGGCAAGAGGACGAGGTGGGGATTGACTCCACCGAAGGAAATGGAGAGGAACGCCCCGAAGGAGGAGATCCACCGGAGCCCTTCCGCGGCGGAACGATGCTGGAGAGAGGGAGAGGCACGAGGGGGCGAGCGAATGGGTATGGGGGAGAATAAACCTCCCCCTGCCCCGATAAAAACCCCTGGCCCCGCCCCGCAGTAGTAGTACCGCGCTGGGGAGCGGTAGTACCGCTCATAAGCGGTAGTTCCGCACTGGTGTGGCGGTAGTACCGCTTAGCACGGTAGTACCGTCCATCACCAGCAGTAGTACCGCTTATCAGCGGTAGTACCGCTCGCCAGCAGCGGCAGTACCGCCCAGCACACCGCGGCAACTAGACTACATGGCTTAGCTCAAAAAAAACAGAAAACCCGCAACGAAAAGCAAAAGAACACACCAGCAAGAGGCCAAGAAACCTCTCTTCAAGAGAGGGCGGTGGCCGAAGCCACCTATGTTTGAGTCAAGAGGTATGGCGCCGCGAAGATTTTAACCTTGGGCCCATGACTAAAACTCGTCTTTTGAGCACATGTGCCATCAACAATGGCTAAAGTGAAAGACTTGATCAATTTATGCATAATGGGGGAGGGAGAGTTCATTGAGAGAACAACACTCCCCCTATGTCCATGCCTACACCTAAACTAGACAACAAATTGAGCGTGGTAGGGTGTGCACGGGTTCAAGCAACATTGCTCGAATCAATGATATTTAGCTCATGCCTTAACTCGCGAAATCTTGCTTCATCCAAGGGCTTCATGAAAATATCTGCAAGGTTGTCATGAGTGTTGACATAGTTGAGCTCGATCTCTCCTCGCCTAATGTGATCCCGGATGAAGTGATACCGAATCTCAATATGCTTCATCTTGAAGTGTTGCACCGGGTTGAGAGAAATCTTGATGGCACTTTCATTGTCACACCAAAGAGGCACTTTGTCACAAGTGACACCGTAATCCTTTAGAGTTTGCCTCATCCATAAGAGTTGTGCACAACAACTACCGGCCGCAACATACTCCGCTTCGGTGGACGAGAGAGATACACAACTTTGCTTTTTGGAAGACCAACTTACCAACGAACAACCAAGGAATTGGCATCCTCCGAAAGTGTACTTCCTATCCACTTTGTCTCCCTCCCAATTGGAATCCGAGTACCCTACAAGCTTGAAGTTTGATCCTCTTGGGTACCATAAGCCAAAGTTTGGGGTATGAGCCAAATATCGAAAGATTCGTTTGATGGCCACATAGTGACTTTCCTTAGGTGCGGCTTGAAACCGTGCACAAATTCCCACACTCAACATGATGTCCGGTCTAGATGCACAAAGGTAAAGCAAGGATCCAATCATGGAACGGTATACCTTTTGATCCACCACTTTACCATTGGGATCTAGATCAAGTTGGCACTTGGTGGGCATTGGGGTGGAAGCCGGCTTGACGTCACTTAGCTTGAATCTCTTGAGCATGTCTTGAGTGTATTTGGATTGATTGATGAAGGTTCCTTCTCTTCTTTGCTTCACTTTGAACCCTAGAAAGAACTTCAACTCCCCCATGGAGGACATCTCGAACTTTGAGGTCATGAGAGCGGCAAATTCCTCATTGAAAGCTTTGTTAGGAGAACCAAATATAATATCATCAACATATAATTGGCACACAAACAACTCCCCTTTGACCTTCTTAGTAAAAAGAGTGGGGTCGATTATCCCAACTTCAAACCCACGGTCTTGTAACAACTCGGTAAGGTGGTCATACCACGCATGTGGGGCTTGTTTAAGGCCATAGAGTGCCTTATCGAGTTGATACACATGATCGGGAAAGTAGGGATCCTCGAACCCGGGGGGTTGCTTGACGTACACCAATTCATTAATGGGACCATTAAGAAAAGCACTCTTCACATCCATTTGATGTAACTTAAAGTTATGATGAGAAGCAAATGCAATCAACATGCGAATGGATTCAAGACGAGCAACGGGAGCAAAGGTTTCACCGTAGTCGATACCCTCGACTTGGGAGTAGCCTTGTGCTACCAAACGAGCCTTGTTACGAATGATAATCCCATGGGAATCTTGCTTGTTCTTGAATATCCACTTGGTTCCAATGACATTGTGGTTCCCCGTTGGCCTTGGCACCAATCTCCACACTTTGTTGCGCTCGAAGTTGTTGAGTTCTTCATGCATGGCATTGAGCCAATCCGGATCTTTGAGCGCCTCATAGACCTTGTGAGGTTCCACACAAGAGACAAACGCGTGATGCTCACAATAATTTGCTAATTGTCTACGAGTGCTTACCCCCTTTCTTAAGCTTCCAAGCACATTCGTCATGAGATGATCCTTGGTGGAGAGCTTGGAAGCAACTTTGGTGGCACGACGCTCTAATTCCTCCTCAGTGGTGAGTTGAGGAGCGGTTACTTGATCATCTTGAGCGTCGTCATGAGCTTGTTCTTGGTCTTGAACTTGCTCGGGGGAGAGAACTTGACCTTGAGCATCACTTGGTGTGTCAACACCGTCTTGAGTATGATCTTGCCCTAGGTCTTGTTCATGAGGTTGAGGGCCTTCACATTGTTCTTCGGAAGCGTGTGGGCCTTGGGTTGGTGATGGCTCCACTTGAGTGGAGCATTGTCCTTCTCCTTCGGCCACAAGGGGTTCCTCAATGGGTAGGATGAAACCAACACCCATTCTTCTTATGGCTTGAGGAGGAATTTCATCACCTACATCACAAGTGCCACTTTGCTACATTTGGGAGCCGTTATTATCATCAAACTCCACGTTACACGTCTCCTCAATAAGTCCCGTGGATTTATTGAGGACACGGTAAGCATGAGAGTTTGTAGCATAACCAACAAATATGCCCTCATAAGCTCTAGCCTCAAATTTAGACAACTGAACACCTTTCTTGAGAATGAAACACTTACACCCGAATACCCGGAAGTACTTGAGGTTGGGCTTGTTACCGGTGAGTATATCATAAGGAGTCTTGTTCAAACCCTTGCGGAGGTAGAGCCGATTTGATGCATGACACGTGGTGTTGATGGCTTCGGCCCAAAAGTTGTACGGAGACTTGAACTCCGCCATCATGGTCCTTGCCGCATCCATCAACGTCCGGTTCTTCCTCTCCGCAACACCGTTTTGTTGAGGGGTGTATGGTGCGGAATATTGATGCTTGATTCCCTCATCACTAAGAAATTCATCCAAGGTGTAGTTCTTGAACTCGGTGCCGTTGTCACTTCTTATTGTCAAGATCTTTGCATTGTGTTGATGTTGTGCTTCATTGGCAAAGTCAATGACGGTTTGTTGGGTCTCGCTCTTCCTCTTGAAGAAATACACCCACGTGTACCTTGAGTAGTCATCCACAATCACCAAGCAATACTTTCTACCTCCAAGACTATCAAAGGATGGAGGCCCAAAGAGATCCATGTGAAGGAGCTCCAAAGGCCTCTTTGAATAAATGATAGTCGTGGGAGGGTGAGCCTTCTCATGTAGCTTTCCTTCGATACAGGCACTGCAAGCACGATCTTCAGCAAAACTAACATTCGTTAGTCCACGGACATGGTCCCCCTTTAGGAGACTTTGCAAAGATCTCATATTGACATGGGCTAAACGGCGATGCCAAAGCCATCCCACATCAACTTTAGCCATTAGGCATGTCGCGGTCTTAGTGGGTCGCTCCGAAAAGTTAATCACATATAGACCGTTCTCGACATGCCCAACAAAGGCTACTTTAAGAGTCTTGCTCCACAAGAGGGCCACGGTATCGATATCAAAGAAAGTGGCAAAGCCCATGATTGCAAGTTGACGAACGGAAAGTAAATTGTATGCAAGGGACTCAACAAGCATGACCTTCTCGAACGTGAGATCATGAGAGATGACCACCTTGCCAAGTCCCAATACCTTAGAAGATGAGGCGTCACCCCACTCGACATTGGTGGGCATAGATGGAACCTTGTGCACGTCCACCACCAAGTCCTTGCTTCCGGTCATATGATTTGTAGCTCCGCTATCGAGCAACCATGATCCACCACCGGAAGCAAACACCTACAAGAGATCAATGCTTGGTTTTAGGTACCCATTTTGTAATGGGTCCTTTGATGTTAGTAACAAGGGTCTTAGGAACCCAAATAGACCATTCAATGTGCTCATGAAGAGAACCAACAAATTTGGCATAAACATGCCCATCACTAGCACGGCACAACACATAAGAAGGATTAAAATCGCCGACTTTGTTGGGTGAGGTGACATTGCCCTTCTTGACTTTGTTCTTCTTCTTCTCCTCAGGGACACTCTCTCCCGCCCTCACAAAGGTTTGCATGAGGGGAGGAGGTCGTTTGGTCTTGTCATTCTTCTTCTTGTTTTTGGAGTCGGGGACGTACCCAACCCCTTCCTTCGCCACACCTCCCTTTTGGTTGATCAAGAGATCATTGAGGTTCTTCTTGCCTTGTATGCAAGTCGCAAGGCCTCTCTCAAGTTGCTCCTTCAACTTAGCATTTTCCTCAACAAGATGTATATGCTCACAACACGGGTTAGTAGCATTTGCATTATCAATTAAAACCATATGAGGAAAAGTTGCTTTCTCCTTAGTTAGCTTCACTTGGAGTTGATCATGAGACTCCTTGAGACTAGCTTGAATACCCTTCAAGGCCGTGTGGGCCTTGTCAAGTATATCAAACTCCTCTTTGAGTCTAGCAAGATCAACTCCGAGTTTGGCCTTCTCGGAATTTAGCACACGAGAAACAACGAGGGCATGATCATAATCTTTCTCTAACTTAGCATGATCACCGTTGTATGACTCCTCAAGAGCCAAACGAAGACCACGCTCTTCCTCAAGAGCATTGGAAAGATCTGAAATCTCATCGGCATAGTCACGACTATGCCCTTCCATCTTTGAGATGGTGTCTTTGTGAGCCTCGATCATGTCATTGGCCTCACCAAGTTGTTCCAAGAGAGCAACAAAGTGCTTCTTGGATTTTCCCTTGAGTTTGCCCATAAAGGCCTCAAACTCATTAGCCTCCACATTAGCTCCCTCAACTTCATTAATGCTCTCCGATGGGGAAGGATGATTAATGATGGTAGTTTTGATGTTGGAGGTTACCTTGTTGGTGGCTTTCGCCATGAGGCACTTGGCGTTGATGCTCTCGTTAGGTGAGTCGAAGAGAGACACTCGTGACATTGTGGCGATGGCGATGGAGGCCATGGCAACCGACTCATCATCTTCATCATCGTCATCATCCTCATTGTACTCTTCTTGCACAACCAAGGCCTTGGGAGGAGTCTTCTTGGTGAAGTTGTTCTTGTTGGGGAACGACTTGGCCTTGTCCTTCCGGATGAGTTTGCCACCATTGTCTTCCCTCTTCTCATATGGGCATTCTGCAACGAAATGACTCACGTTGCCGCAATTGTAGCAAGTCCTTACACGTTGCTTGCCCCTCGTGCCACTCGAGGTGTTTTTGCCAAAGTTGTTCCTCGAGTTTTTCTTGCTCCAAAATTGCCTTGAAGCAAGTGCCATGTGTTCATGATATGCATACTTTGTATCTTCGGGGTTGCTCTCTTTCTCTTCCTCTTCTTCTTCTTCCACGGCGAGCTTGGCCTTCAAAGCAAGGTTAGGCTTCTTTCCCCGTTGAGAACGGAGCACCGCATTGTCGGCGGTCTTGTCCAAAATGTTCATGGCAACAAACTCATCCAACACCTCGCTTGAGGTCAAAGTGTGGAAGTTCGGTCTTTGGCGGATGACGGAGGACATGGCCTTGTGGTAGGGCATCATTTGCCTTGAGGAATTTGCGCTTGATCCAATTGTCATCCGTGTCCTTGCTCCCGTGATCTCGTAGTGAGACCGCGAGTTTGGTGACTCTCCGATAAAGCTCACGAGGTTCTTCATCTTCCTTCATTGCAAACTCATCGGCCTCATCTTGTACCACTTCATAGTTGGAGCGTTGAATGCTTGCGCTTCCCCGGTAGAGAGACACGACACAATGCCATGCATCTTTGGCCAAGGCGAAGGGACGAAGATGAGGTAGGTCTTCAGGTGGAATTGCATCTTGAATCATGAAGAGAGCATTCTCATTGAATTGATTGTCCGCGGCTTCTCGAGGAGTGAAGTTGCTTGGATCATGTGGGTAGAAACCTTCTTCAATG
The DNA here is from genome assembly GCF_002162155.2 of Triticum dicoccoides. Taxonomy (NCBI): domain Eukaryota; kingdom Viridiplantae; phylum Streptophyta; class Magnoliopsida; order Poales; family Poaceae; genus Triticum; species Triticum dicoccoides. The sequence continues at coordinate 461,703,048 of NC_041386.1, read as the reverse complement.
ATTCTCCAAAGGTTAGTGTTCACATGATTTAAATGACGTTTAAAGTGGTAAAACCAAGAATCAAAATCCTCATTTTTCACAATCTTAGGAGGAGGACCAGCATGATTCAAATGAGTAGAAGGAACAGGTCCACCATACACAAGTGGTGGTTCCACATGGGCAAAGATGCCGGTGCCATTCTTGCCACTAGAAGAAGGAGCCTTTTCACTACTAGCTTCCCCCTTGTCGGGGATAGCATCCGACACCTTGTTGGTGGGATCCCCCACTTTCAACGGTGCGGTGGATAGTTTAAGCCCCTCAAGAAATTTAGTAAACATGTTTTCAACTTTGGTCATCATGGAGGTTTTCAATGTCTCCAAGGCTACATTGAACTCCTCACGAGAGACCGAAGTTCCCCCATCGCCCGTAGACGAGATAGGATTCACACCGGAGTGTTCCTCCGCTCCGTCTATGGTATCAACCATACTCTTTGGACGGTAAAGTCCTTAATAAAGAGACGAGGCTCTGATACCAATTAAAAGGATCGATATGGTTGACTAGAGGGGGAGGTGAATAGGCAACTACCAATTTTTAGCTTTTCTTTACCAAATTAAACTTTGCATCAAAGTAGGTTGTCTAGATGTGCAACTAGGTGAACAATCTATATGATGCAACAACAACAAGCACACAAGCAAGCAAGGGAACAAACACTAAAGAGCTTGCACAAGTAAAGGTAAGAAATAACCAAGAGTGGATCCGGTGAAGACGAGGATGTGTTACCGAAGTTCCTTCCTTTTGAGGGGAAGTACGTCTCCGTTGGAGCGGTGTGGAGGCACAATGCTCCCCAAGAAGCCACTAGGGCCACCGTATTCTCCTCACGCCCTCACACAATGCGAGATGCCGTGATTCCACTATTGGTGCCCTTGAAGGCGGCGACCGACCCTTTACAAACTAGGTTGGGGCAAACTCCACAACTTAATCGGAGGCTCCCAACAAGACCACGAAGCTTCACCACAATGGAATATGGCTCCGAGGTGACCTCAACCGTCTAGGGTGCTCAAACACCCAAGAGTAACAAGATCCGCTAAGGATGAGTGGGGGAATCAAAAATCTCATGGTGGAAGTGTAGATCGGGGCCTTCTCAACCACTCCCGAGCAAATCAACAAGTTTGGTTGGCTAGGGAGTGAGATCGGGTGAAAATGGAGCTTGGAGCAATAATGGGGCTTTAATGGTGGAAGAGGTAGATCAAAGGGGGGAAGAAGACACCCTTTTATAGTGGGGGGGGGGGAACAATCCAACCGTTACCCCCCACTCAGCCCCACAGAGAGCGGTACTACCACGGCGGCAGGGCGGAACTACCGCTCATAAGCGGTACTACCGCTCCCCTCAGCGGTACTGCCGCGCTAGAAGAGAAGGGGCTGGGGCTGGGACCCAAAGCGGTACTACCGCGGAGGCAGGGCGGTACTACCGCTCACAAGCAGCATTACCGGCACTACTACCGCAGCTAGTACCGTAAAACCTGACACGAGAAAATGCGCACTAGAGTCGAGGCGATAGGAGCATGGAGCCACAACGGTACTGCGGCTGAGGCCAACCAGCAGTACTACCGCTCCGAGGAGCGGTACTACCGCTTACTGAGCTTCAGCCGTACTACCGCTATACTGCAGCTAGTGCCGTAAAACCCGACACGAGAAAATGCGCACTCGAGTCGAGGCGGTAGGAGCACGGAGCCGTAGCGGTACTGCAGCTGAGGCCATAAAGCGGTACTACCGCTCCGAGGAGCGGTACTGCCGCTTAGTGAGCCTCAGCGGTACTACCGCTGTGGCCCGCGGTACTACCACTGGGTCCAGGAAAAAACACAAAGGGGAGAAAAGAGAAGCTCCAGAGAGACGGAAAGAAACGGTGGGTGTGAGAAGAACGTGTACGTGTTGATTCTACCCAAACCATACCGAAGCAGATCCCCTCTTGATAGTACGGTGACTACTACGAAACTTAGTCCACCAACAAAGTCACGAAGGAAGCTACACCGTCTTAAGTAGAGCGCCGAGGGGAAATAATCGTTTCGTGCCGAAGGATGAATATCTGAAAGAACTCAAAGCACCCGATTAGTCCGCAAATGCATTGTCATCAATCACCAAAACACCGTAGGGATAAATATGCCCTTACAGAATGTTTTGAGGATGACAAGCCACTCTGGAAAGAAAGAAGCGGTCATCTTCTTCAATTTCCAGACCACATAGCCACGGAAAAAGAAAACTCAAGCAAAAACTTCAGAAAATCAAAAGAAAAAGAAAGGGCCAAAATTCAGGCTGTGACATCAAGGGCCGGAAAGGATCCCAAGAATGTATGGGCCGTTAGTAGGTAGAAAGCTAACACGGGCTGGAAATGAACATGTGAATCATGGGCCATTAACGGGTACAAAGAAATTTACTGTTCATTATGGGCTAGAGTCATCGTGGGCCTCTAAAGGGCCTAAAGATACGAAGGCCTCATATGGGACGAAATACGTTGTGGCCATACATGGGCCGAAAGTGAAATGGGCTGGTGTTATATTCGACGGCCCACATGACGTTGTTGGGCCTATTTCGTGTAGGCCCTGACAGGCCATGAGTTATCGGGCCGTAAAATGGGCTATTTGCGAAGAGACCGTTAATAGGCTTTTCATGGGCCAGCCTGCTATCTTTTGACCAAGTCAAATGGGTCGTCCTTTGTAAGCTAAATGGGCCAGTGGTGGGCCGTCGCACGTGTCGACATATCATTGGCGCCTATCTGACCTGCTGACAAGCTAACACATGTTTCCTCCGGCCAATCAGAATTTTACACGTGGAAATTTCCCATTGGTCCGGGCTGTTAGCGGGTTATCGGATCCAAAACTGGACCCGATAGCTTAACGGCGTCCTGTTACAGTGGATGCCACATGTCGGTCACCCTTGACGAAAGCACTTCTGTGATGCACGATTTATCATCATGGAAGTGGACACTTCTGTGATGATAATTATGGTAATGTCATGGAACACTTCTACGACAGCACAGGTATGACTATCTTGATTCTGTCATGAAATTGTCATGGATGTACATGCATGATAGAAAACGTGACCTACTGTGACAAACACGTATCATCACGAAAGTGTATTTTTTTGTAGTGATGCCAGCGGGCTAGCGTAGTACTGTATCTCGGGGAAGCTGGCTACGACATCAAGCTTGTCGACAGCGACGACTTCACGCGGGCCATGTCAGTGGTTAAGTGATCCATCCCCAACCCCTCTGGTTCAACCGCGTCGATCTCTTCGACGGCCCTGCCGCTGATCTCCTCTGCCAAGTGGTCAAGGATTTGCGATCCTTGTACGCCATCGAGCCCATTTTGTCATTTCTTAAGGACACATTCTACGGGGGCGGCTTGGGATCCTTAATTGCCAATTCAGATCTCATCGACCACGACCACGAGGAGGGCACCCACAAAGGTTCTTCCAAGGTGAAACAACCCATCTATGACATGAGAGAGCACACCATGGGTATGTGCTCTTCCAACTAGAAGGATCTCATCCATGACATGTGAGGCAACATTCTATCAGCAAATCTTACCTTTTCTAGCTTGCCAACCCATACCCTTTGTTGTAGTAGCATTTGCCGTGCGGTGCTTTAACTGTGTCGTGTTTAATTATTTCAGTTATGCAAAAATGTATTGTTCAATAGGGCTATGTGATGTTTAAGTATGAATTGTCCACTTCAGTTTCATGAATGACTATATTTGATTGTTTATAGTGAGTAGATGCCTTGTTTATATGTATTTGGTTGTTAGGTTGGTTGCAGTGAGCATTTTTCCAGTTATCGAGCAGATGCCTTGTTTATATCTATTTGGTTCTTAGGTTGGCTGTAGTGAGCATTTGTCCAGTAATCAAGCAGATGCCTTGTTTATCTTATTTGGTTGTTAGGTTGGTTGCAGTGAGCATTTGTCCAGTTTTTAAGCAGATGCCTTGTTTATCTATATTTGCTTGTTAGGTTGGTTGCAGTGAGCATTTGTCCAGTTTTCAAGCATATGCCCTGTTTATCGGTATTTTCTTGTTAGGTTGGTTGTAGTGAGACTCTGTACAGTTTTCAATGGCTATATTTGGCTGTTATACTAATCATTTATGGCTTGTTTATTTTAGTCATTCACAATGTGATGTTCATTATGTGCAAGTCAGAACCGTGGCGCTCGACTGCATCAATACCAGTTTGAACGGCTATATTTGGTTCTAGTTATGCCTGGTGTAGTTAATACATACCCTTTATTTCAGTTTTACACATTTATCCAGTGTGATGTTTAAGCATTACCTATGTTATATTCATTTTCAACAATACCAGTTTGAAATGCAATATTTGATGGTTGTTAAGCCTGTTGTCGGTAATTGCCTTCCATTTTATATCTGCTTTAACAGCATGGTGAAACCAACACATTCAAGCAATCATTTGGAGATGATGTTGTTTACCTTTGCTATATTTGTTTGATGTTAAGGTTGCTGTACTTATCATGCCTTTCCACTACTTATGCAGGACAACAACGGGAGTGGCCACCATTTTTCGCCAAGGTTAGTTTCACCCCTCGGCTTGTACTCCCCCCGTCGTTCCATAATGTAGTGCATATAGATCCAGGCCTGGACACTTGTTAGCTTCTAATATTGACTTGTTGCTTGTATGTACATATGCCCTTGGCAAGGATCCATGCATCGACCCTTTTTGCGTATGGGGCAATGAGATATTCATGAACAAGCATCAAGTGAGGAAACTGATAAGGATTATTAGCAAAAAGATACGAATGGTGGCAAGCAAATTATTTTTTATGCTCTATCCAACACAAAAGTGAGCTGTAGGATGGTAACTACAAACTCTGCAACCTTCTCTTTTTACCGTCCATAATGAGTTGTTAGACAACAATGTCTGAATATTTTTCGTTCGCAGTGGTTCCCGAAGCAGTTCACTCAAGATTACCTTGCAAAGTACATGATTGGTGGACACACAATGAAGGTTAAAGTATTTCATCCAGACTACGATGAGCATCGAGAAATCCTAATGAAGACAGTGAAGGATGGATGGGCAACCATCACAAGGGGTTGGCCTAGAGTCGTGCGCGCATTACGCATGGAGGAGGGCACAATATGGGCATTCCGCTTCACCTTCTCCAGCAACCAGAATGTCTTTAGCCACTCTCTTTACAGTCTTTAGTACAACTGTGGTTCATCATTCTTTACTTGATGCTTCTGTAGTTCTTCAATATATGTACATGTGCATCGAATTATGCATTCGTGGTTGAACCTATATTTGTAATAAACATGGTTGGATATGAAATAAGTGATTGCCTACTTTCAAATTCAAAACATGTGATTTTTAAATTAGGGATTAATTAGGGATTACACTGCACATGGTTTGCGAAAGCGAAATGTCTGTGATAGATGTAGAGATCAGACACGTTTCTAGGATCCACTACGTGTGTGATCAATCTCTAATGCACACACGGCCAACCAAGAAAACCGTGTGCGATTAACAACAGCATCGCACATAGTTCTTTCTTATTAAATGTTTGCGATGGTTACCTTATCACACACGCTTCGCAATTATGGACTGTTTGTGATGTTGTGCGCATCGTAAACGTTTGGTCATAGTAGAACATGTGCGATAGGTCGATCATCCGACGCGGGTACGACGGATGAATCGTGTGGGATGTATTCAACCTTCGCATACAGTTTTATAGCGACAACCGTGTGCGCTCTAACATTGAATCGCACACAGTCGAGGAAAAGTAAATGTGTCTGATTGTCTACTTCTATAATTGTAAACTATTTGTGATGGGTTGTGCATCGTAAACATAGCACCACAGAATACCGACCGTGATGGCAATGTGAGCACAAACGAGTAGGGAGTGTTGTATATGCATCGAGGCTCCCTATCGTTGACGGTTTCTGGGTCGTGTGGGAAGAACCCCCTACCGCAGTCACTCACTTGGTGACGGTTCAGAACACCATCGCGGAAAGGGGTTAAAAACCATTTGTATAGCACCTCGCTGTACCAATGATATGTTCAAGAATTACATAAGCACCAAATAAAGAATGATGAACCACAGTTGTATACTTGTACTATTAAAGTCGGTAAAGAAAGAGGCGAAATACATTCTGGTTGCTGAACAAGGTGAAGCGGAAAGCCCATATTGTTCCCTCCTCCGTGCAGAAGGCACGCACGACTCTAGCACATCCTTCACTGCCTTCATGAACACATCTAGATAGTCATCGTGTTCTGGTAGAAATACTTTAACCTTTGCATGCCCACCAATCATGTATAATTTGAGATGTAATCTTGAGTAAACCGCTATGGGAACCACTACAAAGGAAAAAATATTCAGACATTGTCATCTAACACAACTCATTATGGGCGTTAAAAAGAAGGCTGCAGAGTTATGACTTACCATCCTGCAGTTCATTGTTGTCTTGGATAAAGCGTAAACAAATAGTTTAATTGCCATCTTTTGACCCATTTTACTAACAATCTTTATCAGCTTCCTCACTTGATGCTGGTTGATCAATATCTCATTTCCCCATACGCAGAAAGGGTCGAACCACAGATCTTTACCAATGACATATGTACCTAAAAGCACCAACTTAATATTAGAAGCTAACACTGGTGCGCGTCGGTCCTAAACAAACGGTTTAAAACCCCTTTCCGCGATGCATTCAGAACCGTCGCCAAGTGAGTGTAGGCGATAGGGGGGTCCTTCCCACACGACCCACAAACCGTCGGGGATAGGGCCCCTACAGTACTCCTACTCGTTTCTGCTTGCATTGCCATCGCAGTCGGTATTCCGTGGTGCTACGTTTACGTTGCGCGACCCATCACAAACGGTTCACCGTTAAGAAGATTAGTTAATTGTAGTACGAGTGTCGGACAGGATTACAAAACGTCAGATCATCGTAACATCATCGTACACGACAACTATCGCACACAGTATTTTGTGGTGCAACATTTACGATGCATACTTCATCAGAAACATATCATGGTTGCGAATCGTGTACGATAAGGCAACTAACACAAACGTTTAGCTTGCCCGCACCGTTTGTGATATTGTCTGACATCGCACATGCTTTGCAAACGGCAATTGTGTGCATGCTTGCACACGTTTCCTTTCTGTGAACCATCTCCGATTATGATGCATATCGCAAATGTTTCTATTTTACCAACCGTGTGTGCCGTAACAACTTGGAGAGTGTAATTTCATCATAATTTAATTGCTGCATTTCCAAATTGTACCGGATTTGGACTTGAATTTGAATGTATGCTACATCTTTATTCATATCCATTAGGTTCAAACAACCAATGCATTATTCGATTCATAGGTGCATATGTTCAAGAATTACATAAGAATCAAATAAAGAATGATGAACCACAGTTGTATACTTGTACTATTAAAGACGGTTAAGAAAGAGGCAAAAATATTCTGGTTGCTGAACAAGGTGAAGCAGAATGCCCATCTGTAGGATCAAAAGTATGTCTAGAGGGGGGGGGGGTGATTAGACTACTTGACCAAATAAAACTTAACCTTTTCCCAATTTTAGTTCTTGGCAGATTTTAGCTATTGTAGGACAAGTCAAGCAATCATCACACAATTCAAGCAAGCATGCAAAGAGTATATTGGCAGCGGAAAGTAAAGCATGCAACTTGCAAGAATGTAAAGGGAAGGGTTTGGAGAATTCAAACGCAATTGGAGACACGGATGTTTTTCCCGTGGTTCGGATAGGTGGTGCTATCCTACATCCACGTTGATGGAGACTTCAACCCACGAAGGGTAACGGTTGCGCGAGTCCACGGAGGGCTCCACCCACGAAGGGTAATGGTTGCGCGAGTCCACGGAGGGCTCCACCCACGAAGGGTCCACGAAGAAGCAACCACCCACGAAGGGTCCACGAAGAAGCAACCTTGTCTATCCCACCATGACCATCGCCCACGAAGGACTTGCCCCACTAGCGGTAGATCTTCACGAAGTAGGCGATCTCCTTGCCCTTACAAACTCCTTGGTTCAACTCCACAATCTTGTCGGAGGCTCCCAAGTGACACCTAGCCAATCTAGGAGACACCACTCTCCAAGAAGTAACAAATGGTGTGTAGGTAATGAACTCCTTGCTCTTTTGCTTCAAATGATAGTCTCCCCAACACTCAACTCTCTCTCATAGGATTTGGATTTGGTGGAAAGAAGGTTTGAGTGGAAAGCAACTTGGGGAAAGCTAGAGATCAAGATTAATATGATAGGAATGGAATATCTTGGTCTCAACACATGAGTAGGTGGTTCTCTCTCAGAACATATGAGTTGGAATTGTGTATGTGTTCTGATGGCTCTCTCCACGAATGAAGAGGAGGTGGAGGGGTATATATAGCCTCCACACAAAATCCAACCGTTACACACAGTTTTCCAATCTCGGTGGGACCGAATCAACAAACTCGGTCGGACCGAAGAGGTAAACCTAGTGACCGTTAGAGATTTTCGGTGGGACTGACATGCAACTCGGTAGGACCGATATGGTTAGGGTTTGGGCATAATGTAATCTCGGTGAGACCGATTACACAAACTCGGTGAGACCGAGTATGGTAATAAGCTAACCAGAGAGTTGGTCAGGCAAACTCGGTGGGACCGATTTGCTCTTTCGGTGAGACCGAAAAGTTACAAAAGGGAAACATAGAGTTTACATTGCAATCTCGGTGGGACCGATTCGCTCTTTCAGTGAGACCGAAAAGTTACGAAAGGGAAACAGAGAGTTTGCAATCCCATCTCGGTGAGACCGAGATCCCTATCGGTAGAACCGAATTGCTAGGGTTTGGCAGTGGCTTATGACAAGTGAAACTCGGTGGCACCGGATAGAAAGAATCGGTAGGACCAAGTTTGGCTTAGGGTTTAGGTCATATGTGGATATGGGAAAGTAGTTGAGGGTTTTGGAGCATATCACTAAGCACATGAAGCAAGAGACTCATTAAGCAACACCTCATCCCTCCTTGATAGTATTGGCTTTTCCTAAAGACTCAATGTGATCTTGGATCACTAAAATATAAATGAAGAGTCTTGAGCTTTTGAGCTTGAGCCAATCCTTTGTCCTTAGCATTTTGAGGGTTCCACTTTCACATCCATGCCATGCCAATCATTGAGCTTTCCTGAAATAGTCATCTTGGAATAGCATTAGCTCAATGAGCTATATGTTGTTATGAATTACCAAAACCACCTAGGGATAGTTGCACTTTCAATCTCCCCCCTTTTAGTAATTGATGACAACATATAGATCAAAGCTTCAACAAATGATAATAAGCATGAAATATATCGTCGCTTTGAGAAGTATGTGACAAGTAAGAGCTCCCCCTAAATTTGTGCATATTTAAAATTTGCTTTGGACTGCAAATGCACAAAGAGTTAGAGTCATGGGTTACTCTTCCATGTCACATACATCTTGGTGGAGCGCTTAAAATGATAAGAATGAAATACATGCACTCATCACCAAGAATAGTGAATGATCACATAAGATAGATAAGATGATAATATTAAGCAAACATTAAGTGTAGCTTATGATCAAACACATGATCATCAATGTCTCACGAGCAATGACATAGTATCTCACACAAAAGCAAACAAAGTTCGAAAAACCACCAAATAAAACAAGAGAGAATAAAAGCAACACTCTCTCTCGAAGCCTACGATCTATACATTTTCTCCCCCTTTGGCAACAAGTTACCAAAAAGTTCCTAGAAAATGCATAGTGCTAAGTCGACACTCAGGCTTGATCTTCAGGTGGTGGTGGAGTCCGGAGCACTCCAAGGACGAAGCCTTCTGTAGACGTGGTCGGAGTCGAGGCTGAAGTGGACGCTGGAGCGGTGGAACTGAGGCTGTAGCTGGTGCAGACGCCTCTTCTTCTTCATCCTCATCAGAAGAATCTCTCCTCATGGAAGGCTTGCCAACAACTCTGGCAGTGGTAGTTCTGGCCCTCTTCTTTTTCTTGTCCTGGCAAATTTCTTCCTCTTCACATTCCATAGTGAGTTTCATAGTTTCCTCAGGAACAGCCTTCCTAGGCTTGGAGGTAGGAACTCTCCTAGTAGGTGCCTTTTTGTGCATTCCTGGCTTGATGGCTGCAGCTGAGCCATACTCTTTCTTGAGCACAACTCTCTTGGAAGTTGCTTCCTCTTCTGCCACATAATCCTCATCTTCTGAGTCTGAGGTTCTCTTCTTTCTCTGTCTTGTGGCAGCTTTAGGCAGATTGCTAGGGGTGCTCCTGCTGCCATCATCTGAGGAACTTGAGGGACTAGTGCCCTCACTCATCTGCACTTGCTGCTTTGACAAGTTCTGGCTATCACTTTGGTCTGACATGATGCAAACTCTGACTGCTGACCCTGTGAATAGGTTATAGATGAGATAGAGTGGATAAGCATCACAAAATGCAGAGATTTTTGCAAAAGAATAATTCAAACACTTAGTTTTAGTTTCCCACTGAAAGCATCTCGGATCTACCGATTTCTAAAACTCGGTGATACCAAAGCAGTTTTGGCACCTAAACTAGTGAACTCGGGTAGACCGAGTCATAGTTCGGTGGCACCGAGACTGCTAGGGTTTCACAGAGTTCCAAAATCGGTCACACCAATAAGTAATTCTCGGTCAGACCGAGTCTCACTTGTGCAATGGCATAAGCCAAATCGGTGGGACCGAGTTTTTCAACTCGGTGGGTCCGAGATGGTTTCGGCGGAAACCTAACCCTAAAATTTTCGAATTAAACCTAATCTACGAGTTCATTGACTGGATAGAAGTTTAACAAACGTGGCAAGAATCATGATGATCACAATGTGCTAAGAATCGGATTGGGGAATAGCACAAAGATCGAGTCCATACCCTAGTTCGGCGGAGACTCGCTACGGCGGCAACGGCGGGGTTGAATTTCCGTTGACGGCGACGGAGACCAGCGACTGGAGGCGGCTAGCGGCGAGGAGACGATCCGAAGACCAAGTTGGCAGAGCAGGCTATCGCGCGGGCGAAGGGGTTCGGAGAAATTTCCAAATTTTTGCCCGTGACTATATATAGCCCGACCCTGTCGGTGTGACCGAGTGGAACAACTCGCTGGCACCGAGATGCAAAACTGTATATAGTTGTTGCAACTCGGTGTGACCGAATGGTTCAAATCGGTTGCACCGAGATCGAAAACCTAGATCAACTTAATGATCTCGGTAGGACCAAAAGTAGGGTATCGGTCAGACCGAGAATCATAAAGAGGTTTTGGAAGTTTAAGTCTATGACGAATCGGGGACTCGGAGCGCTCCTCACACAGAGTGGTTCGAATCTGACTTGATCAAATTTTGTGATGTAGCATGAATAGAGTTTGAGACGAGAAAAGCATAGATAGCCAAAGGAGGTTCTTAGGCATTCTTGTCCCTCCACTTGGCAAAAGGAAATAAAACCAAACAATCAAAACAACAAGTGGATGTCCTCGAATGAGTAAAATATGCAACCAGCATGCTCACACAATAAGATGGCAAATGAAATATGTGACAAGGCATGCACAACCAATTCTAGCATCTATCAAGCAATTTGCGATGACAAGGTCATCTATATATGAGTATATTGACTTAGGAGTCAAGTGAGAACACTTGATCATAGGTCATACTCATCGTTTAAGCTCAAGTGGGGTTACCACTTTTACATAAAGCATTGTTGTGTTCACATCTTTAGAGTTGCTTTAGCTCAAGTCTTAGAGTAAAGCTCCCCCTAGATGTGATATCCCCCCTTAGTGGGATGAACTAACCTCGGGTTTTGTCGATGATGACTTCATGTAGATGTTGAAGATGTGGATGCTCAATGTTGATGTAGATCACTTGGAGCTATCCATTTGAGTGAATTGCACTTTCAATACCTACATGGGTTAGTCCCACAAGGAACAAACAAGGATATCCATAGACATAGAGTGATGCACACACAAGATGATGTCCATGAAAACTTTTAGGTTACCTTGTCCCTTGTCTTACCAACAAGAGGGTTTGTGACTCCTTGAACTAGTGCAAGATGTGGAAGTTGATTGCACTTGTTCTTGCCAAAATGATAAGAGTGAAGTATGTTGGTGGAGTCACCCTCAAGAACTCTCTAGTTCTTGTTCTTTTGGATCCACACCATCTTGATGGGAATCCTTGGAGTTGTAGTCGTACTTGATGAAGTGGAACTTGGAGTAGTCTTGGGAATCCACTTGACTAAGGTCTTAGGAGCTTCTTCAAATGCATCAATTTCCTCTTGAAGCTTGTCCTTGCCTTTTTGCTTGTAGACTTGTGGTGGAAGATCATCTTGAGCTTGTGTCCCCTTCAAAGAAGTATCATACTTCTCTTGTTGAGGAACAAACTTTGTCTTGGGGTATTGATCTTCTTCCCACTCAACTCCATTGGCATTGAACTTTCGTTCAAAACCAACACCTTGATTCTTCCGGTGCATTCCTTGCTTGCGCACAATTTCCTCAAATTGCTTACTCCCGGCAAGGCTTTTGTACACTCCTTTCTCTATAATTCCCTTCAATAAGCTATTTTCTTGCTCAAGTGTAACTTGGCTAAGAGAATCATTAGTGGAATCAAGAGAACTACTAGAAGCAACAATATTGGATTTAGCATGATCATTGTTACTGCTAGAGGAAGAATCTTTCTTGTTCTTGTTACTAGACTTGACTTGAGGCATGTAAGTGGATAAGAGTAAACGCTTGGCAATGTAAGAAGAACTTTTCTTGCGGAGATCATCATTGATTGCTTTTAAGAACTCATGCTCTTGCTCAAGATTGAGCTTTTCAAAGCGTAATTTCTCATGAGCTCTTAAAAGTTCTCGATGATCTTCGAAGATAGTTTCATGAGCTAACTTAAGAGTGTTTAGTTCTTTAGTTAGAGCCTCAATCTTCTCCTTATCATTGTCATTCGTTTTATCTTGATTAGCATGATTAATTGACGTTTCATCATAGTATTAATCACTAGAGTTGTCAACAAGCAAATCATCACCTAACAGGTCATCTTCATCACTATTGAAATCAACATACTCGGGGTGTGTTACCTTAGGACCTTTGGCCATGAAGCATCTTCCAATTCCTTCATTTGGTGAGTCAAATATGTCGTAGGAGTTGGTTGACACAAGTGCTAGACCGGCAACACCTTCATCTTGAGTATCTTCGGAGTCGGAGTGATAACTTCTCTCGGAGTGGCTGTCGGAGTCGGAGCCGGATACCCATTCACCAACATGAGCTTGATGTCTTCGTTTTGTGTAGCTCCTTGATAATTTTTCCTTCCTTTCCGAATCCTTGCTTCTCCGTGAGTATCTTTGTTCATAACGATCATCTCTACTCCTTCTCTCTCTTGGTGGTGATTCTTTGCTTCTTCTTTTTGGAGAATCTTCTCTTCTCTTGTAGGGAGCCGTACACTCATTGGAATAGTGTCCGGGTCTTCCACAACTGTAGCAGTTTCGCTCTCGACTAGAAGATCTTTTGTCATTGTAGGACTTTGACTTGAAGCTTCTATCTTTGCTTCTACTCTTGTAGAACTTGTTGAAGTTCTTCACCATTAAGCTCAATTCTTCATTGAAGTTTTGTTTCTCACTTGATGATGTAGGGGCTTCACATGAGGCTTTGTAGGCACCACTTGATTTGTTGTGAAGTTCCTCTTTATCCTTAAGTGACATCTCATGAGCAACAATTCTTCCAATCACCTCCGTTGGCTTGAGATCTTTGTAATTGGGCATCATTTGGATCAATGTGCACACGGTATCATATTTTCCATCCAAGGCTCTTAGAATCTTCTTGATGATGAATCTATCGGTCATCTCTTCACTTCCTAAGCCGGCAATCTCATTTGTGATGAGAGCAAGCCTAGAGTACATTTCAGCGACACCTTCACCATCCTTCATTTTGAACTTGTCAAGTTGACTTTGAAGCACATCCAACTTGGATTCCTTGATGGAGTCGGTACCTTCGTGCATATCAATCAAAGTGTCCCAAATTTCCTTTGCATTCTCAAGACGGCTGATTTTGTTAAATTCTTCGGGGCACAATCCGTTGAAGAGAATATCACAAGCTTGAGCGTTGTATTGCAACATCTTCAACTCATCCGCGGTAGCTTCATGGTTTGGTTCTTTCCCATCAAAGGAGTCACCTTGCAAACCAACACACACAATAGCCCAAACGGTGGGGTTATGTCCAAGAATATGCATTTTCATTTTATGCTTCCAACTAGCAAAATTAGTACCATCAAAGTAAGGACCTCTACAGTGATAATTTCCCTCGCTAGACGCCATACTCTCCTAGGTTGTGAAACCAAGGCTATGACCACCAAAAGCTATGGAGATCAAAGCAAATGGAGACCAAAGCTCTGATACCACTTGTAGGATCGAAAGTATGTCTAGAGGGGGGGTGATTAGACTACTTGACCAAATAAAACTTAACCTTTTCCCAATTTTAGTTCTTGGCAGATTTTAGCTATTGTAGGACAAGTCAAGCAACCATCAAAGAATTCAAGCAAGCATGCAAAGAGTATATTGGTAGCGGAAAGTAAAGCATGCAACTTGCAAGAATGTAAAGGGAAGGGTTTGGAGAATTCAAACGCAATTGGAGACACGGATGTTTTTCCCGTGGTTCGGATAGGTGGTGCTATCCTACATCCACGTTGATGGAGACTTCAACCCACGAAGGGTAACGGTTGCGCGAGTCCACGGAGGGCTCCACCCATGAAGGGTAATGGTTGCGCGAGTCCACGGAGGGCTCCACCCACGAAGGGTCCACGAAGAAGCAACCACCCACGAAGGGTCCATGAAGAAGCAACCTTGTCTATCCCCCCATGGCCATCGCCCACGAAGGACTTGCCTCACTAGCGGTAGATCTTCACGAAGTAGGCGATCTCCTTGCCCTTACAAACTCCTTGGTTCAACTCCACAATCTTGTCGGAGGCTCCCAAGTGACACCTAGCCAATCTAGGAGACACCACTCTCCAAGAAGTAACAAATGGTGTGTAGGTAATGAACTCCTTGCTCTTGTGCTTCAAATGATAGTCTCCCCAACACTCAACTCTCTCTCATAGGATTTGGATCTGGTGGAAAGAAGGTTTGAGTGGAAAGCAACTTGGGGAAAGCTAGAGATCAAGATTCATATGATAGGAATGCAATATCTTGGTCTCAACACATGAGTAGGTGGTTCTCTCTCAGAACATATGAGTTGGAATTGTGTATGTGTTCTGATGGCTCTCTCCACGAATGAAGAGGAGGTGGAGGGGTATATATAGCCTCCACACAAAATCCAACCGTTACACATAGTTTTGCAATCTCGGTGGGACCGAATCAACAAACTCGGTCGGACCGAAGAGGTAAACCTAGTGACCGTTAGAGATTTTCGATGGGACTTACATGCAACTCGGTAGGACCGATATGGTTAGGGTTTGGGCATAACATAATCTCGGTGAGACCGATTACACAAACTCGGTGAGACCGAGTTTTGTAATAAGCTAACCAGAGAGTTGGTCAGGCAAACTCGGTGGGACCGATTTGCTCTTTCGGTGAGACCGAAAAGTTACAAAAGGGAAACACAGAGTTTACATTGCAATCTCGGTGGGACCGATTCGCTCTTTCGGTGAGACCGAAAAGTTATGAAAGGGAAACAGAGAGTTTGCAATCCCATCTCGGTGAGACCAAGATCCCTATAGGTAGAACCGAATTGCTAGGGTTTGGCAGTGGCTTATGACAAGTGAAACTCGGTGGCACCGGATAGAAAGAATCGGTAGGACCGAGTTTGGCTTAGGGTTTAGGTCATATGTGGATATGGGAAAGTAGTTGAGGGTTTTGGAGCATATCACTAAGCACATGAAGCAAGAGGCTCATTAAGCAACACCTCATCCCTCCTTGATAGTATTGTCTTTTCCTAAAGACTCAATGTGATCTTGGATCACTAAAATATAAATGAAGAGTCTTGAGCTTTTGAGCTTGAGCCAATCCTTTGTCCTTAGCATTTTGAGGGTTCCACTTTCACATCCATGCCATGCCAATCATTGAGCTTTCCTGAAATAGTCATCTTGGAATAGCATTAGCTCAATGAGCTATATGTTGTTATGAATTACCAAAACCACCTAGGGATAGTTGCTCTTTCACCATCTTGTGCCCTCCTCCATGCAGAAGGCACCCACGACTCTAGTCCAACCCCTTGTGATGGCCGACCGCCCATCCTTCACGATCTTCATGAAAACATCTAGATAATGATCGTGTTCTGGCAGAAATACTTTAACCTTTGCCTGCCCACCAATCATGTAGTTTGAGAGGTAATCTTGAGTAAACTGCTTTGGCAACCACTACAAAGGAAAAAAGATTCAGACATTGTCATCTAACACAACTCATTATGGGCAGTAAAAAGAAGGCTGCAGAGTTCTTACTTACCATCCCGCAGTTCGTCGTTGTCTTGGATAAAGTGTAAACAAATAGTTTAATTACCATCTTTGGACCCATTTTACTAACAATCTTTATCAGCTTCCTCACTTGATGATGGTTCACCGATATCTCATTGCCCCATACGCAGAAAGGGTCGAAATGCGGATCTTTACCAATAACATATGTACCTAAAAGCACCAAGTTAATATTAGAAGCTAAACAACAATTACACAATGATGTAGTACAACACTCTTTTATAATATGTCTATATACATCCGTATGTGGTAGTCCATTTGAAATCTCTAAAAAGATAAATATTTAGGAATGGAGGGAGTATCTTATAACATCTAATATACTCACATATTAGATGAATTAACATCTTACATTATGGGCCGGAAGGAGTTTAGTTCATTCTTACAAATTATCTGCTGTTGTATCCACGGGTTACAATTAGTTTGAGCTAGTTCAGGCTCAAATATCCCTAAAGTATATCTAAACAAGAGGGCTAGTTTAAGCTAGTTGCATCTATAACCCACCCAAAAAAACTAGTATCCAACCCAAGAGGTGGTAATTGGAGCTAGTTCTCCTAGTGCATTTATTGTCAATCTAACCCTGCCATCCAAACAACTCTTTGGATGGATTTAGTTCAGGGTTAGTAATGAGCTAGAAACTAACTCTAACCTCTAGCTAAGTTGAGTATCCAAACAAGGTTGTGTTGTTATTGTTGCTGCTATTGCTCTTCTACGTATATCTAGACATCATTAGAACACTAATGTAACACTCTTCCTATTTGCTATGTAGCCTAGGATTACATATTTAGACATTAAGTACAGTGCATGTTGCTATGTAGCCTCAGATATATTACATATGGCCCTAGTTAACCTTGGGAAAAATGGGTTGCAGATATATTCAATTAAAAGTCTGATTCACCGATTAGTCCCTTATCAGCCACCGGCCTGTATGGTACCATCTACCGATATCCTGAATAGTGAGCAGATATAAGCCATGGGATGAAACCAACCTCGATGGAAAACAATAGTCGTTCCCAAAATTGTCCTGTGTAGGTACATCAAAAAGCATGTTAAGCACAACAGGCTAAACATCAACCAAAATTACACATGGCAGACAAAATAATCTCCAAAAGATAGCTTGAGTGTGCAGGTTTAAGCATGCTAGTAAAGCAAAACAAGTGGAAAGGTGTGCTAACTGCAACAGGCCAAACATTTAACAACAAGCAAACATGGTCATTCAAACTGGTATTGTGCCGATCTAAGTACACTGGTTATGGTTAAATAAAAATGGAAAGGCGTGTTAACTACAAGATGCAGCAAGCAAACGTAGTCATTCATAGTGGTATTGTTGAAACTAGTACTGATGAAATCGAACTACACAGTTCATACTTGCACATATAGAACATCACGCTGTGAATAACTGGAATAAACAAGGCATACTACGAACAACCAAAGATAGCATTTGAAACTGAACATATGCTAACTACAAACAACCGAACAATCAAAAAACTTTAAAAGAGGCATATGCTAGCTATAACAGCCTTAACATCAAGCAAATATACGCATTCCAATCGGTATGTTTAAAACTAGATTGATGAAATGTACTGCACAGTAAATAATTGCATATATAGAGCATCACATTGTGAACAACTGAAATAAACAAGTCATACTGCAAACAACCAGATATAGCAATTAAAACTAGACATATTCTCACTACACTACAAAAGGGACTCGACAAAACAAATCATGGGTTTCCCGCTATGAAGAGGCACGACAAAACAAATCATGGGTTTCCTTACTTGTCATGGATGGGCTCATTCCCGTGGGAAGAGCACGGACCCTGGATGCACTCCATGTTGTCGCAGATGGGCTCCTTCCCCTTGGAAGAGCACGACTGTAGGGTGCCCTCCCTGATGTCGTAGAAGGGCGCTTTCCCCTTGGAAGAGAAGTGCTACGTCTTGAGCTTGCGTTGGTTTTCTCCGAAGAGGAAGGGATGATGCAGCAGAGTAGCGTAAGTATTTCCCTCAGTTTTTGAGAACCAAGGTATCAATCTAGTAGGAGGCCACGCTCAAGTCCCTCGTACCTGCACAAAACGATAGCTACTCGCAACCAACGCGATTAGGGGTTGTCAAGCCCTTCATGGTCACTTACGAGAGTGAGATCTGATAGATAGAATATTTTTGGTATTTTTGATCTAAAGATGCAAGGTAAAAAGTAAAGGCAAAGTAAATAGCAAAACAATATTAAAGTGATGGAGATTGATATGATGAGAATAGACCGGGGGCCATAGGTTTCACTAGTGGCTTCTCTCAAGAGCATAAGTATTCTATGGTGGGTGAACAAATTACTGTTGAGCAATTGATAGAATTGTGCATAATTATGAGAATATCTAGGCATGAGCATGTATATAGGCATCACATCCGTGACAAGTAGATCGAAACAATTCTGCATCTACTACTATTACTCCACTCATCGACCGCTATCCAACATGCATCTAGAGTATAAGTTAAAAACAGAGTAATGCCTTAAGCAAGATGACATGATGTAGAGAGATAAATTCATGCAATATGAAATAAACCCCATCTTGTTATCCTCGATGGCAACGATACAATACGTGCCTTGCTGCCCCTTCTGTCATTGGGTAAGGACACCACAAGATCGAACCCAAATCTAAGCACTTCTCCCATAGCAAGAACTACCAATCTAGTTGGCCAAACCAAACGGATAATTCGAAGAGACTTGCAAAGATAACCAATCATACATAAAATAATTCAGAGAAGATTCAAATATTATTCATAGATAGACTTGATCATAAACCCACAATTCATCGGTCTCAACAAACACACAGCAAAAAGAAGATTACATCGAATAGATCTCCATGAGAGAGGGGGAGAACTTTGTATTGAGATTCAAAGAGAGAGAAGAAGCCATCTAGCTACTAACTATGGACCCGAAGGTCTGAGGTAAACTACTCACACTTCATCGGAGAGGCTATGATGATGTAGAAGCCCTCCGTGATGACGTCCCTCTTCCAGTGGAGCTCCGGAACAGGCCCCAAGATGGGATCTCGTGGATACAGAAAGTTGCGGCAGTGGAATTAGGTTTTTGGCTCCTGTTCTGATCGTTTGGGGGTACGTGTGTATATATAGGAGGAAGAAGTACGCCGGAGGAGCAACGAGGGGCCGAGGTAGGGGGCGCACCCTAGGGGGGCGCCCCCACCCTCGTGACCGCCTCTTTTGTTCCTTGGAGCAGGGTCCAAGTCTCCTGGATCACGTTCGGTGAGAAAATCACGTTCCCGAAGATTTTATTCCGTTTGGACTCCGTTTGATATTCCGTTTCTTCGAAACACTGAAATAGGCAAAAAAACAGCAATTCTGGGCTGGGCCTCCGGTTAATAGGTTAGTCCCAAAAATAATATAAAAGTGGAAAATAAAGCCCAATATAGTCCAAAACAGTAGATAATATAGCATGGAGCAATCAAAAATTATAGATACGTTGGAGACGTATCAGGCATGCCCAAGCTTAATTCCTGCTCGTCCTCGAGTAGGTAAATGATAAAAAGAGAATTTTTTATGCTGAGTGCTACTTGGCATAATTTCAATGTAAATCTTCTTAATTGTGGTATGAATATTCAGATTAGAAAGATTCAAGACAAAAGTTTATATTGACATAGAAAATAATAATACTTCAAGCATACTAACAAAGCAATTATATATTCTCAAAAAAACATGGCTAAATAAAGTTATCCCTACAAAATCATATAGTCTGGCTATGCTCCATCTTCCCCACACAAAGTATTTAAATCATACAAAACCCCGATGACAAGCCAAGCAATTGTTTCATACTCCAAGAAATTGTTTCATACTCTAACTTTTTCAAAACTTTTTCAATCTTCAGGCAATACATGAGCGTGAGCCATGGATATAGCACTATAGGTGGAATATAATGGTGGTTGTGGAGAAGACAAAAAGGGAGAAGATAGTCTCACATCAACTAGGCGTATCAACGGGCTATGGAGATGCCCATTAATAGATATCAATGTGAGTGAGTAGGGATTGCCATGCAACGGATGCACTAGAGCTATAAATATATGAAAGCTCAACAAAGGAAACTAGTAGGTGTGCATCCAACTTGCTTGCTCATGAAGACCTAGGGCAATTTGAGGAAGCCCATCATTGGAATATACAAGCCAAGTTCTATAATGAAAGATTCCCACTAGTATATGAAAGTGATAACATGAGAGACTCTCTACTATGAAGATCATGGTGCTACTTTGAAGCACAAGTGTGGTAAAAGGATAGTAACATTGTCCCTTCTCTCTTTTTCTCTCATTTTTTATTTTTTTTATTTTTTATATGGCCTTTTTTTTATTTGGGCTTCTTTGGCCTCCTTTTTTATTTTTCGTCCGGAGTCTCATCCCGACTTATGGGGGAATCATAGTCTCCATCATTCTTTCCTCACCGGGACAATGCTCTAATAATGATGATCATCACACTTTTATTTTTCTTACAACTCAACAATTATAAGTCGATACTTAGAACAAAATATGACTCTATGTGAATGCATCCGGCGGTGTACCGGGATATGCAATATGAAAATGATGAATGTGTCATGATGAACTAGATGGTGGAAAGTTGCATGGCAATATATCTCGGAATGGCTATGGAAATGCCATAATAGGTAGGTATGGTGGCTGTTTTGAGGAAGGTATATGGTAGGTGTATGATACCGGCGAAAGTTGCGCGGTATTAGAGAGGCTAGCAAGGGTGGAAGGGTGAGAGTGCGTATAATCCATGGACTCAACATTAGTCATAAAGAACTCATATACTTATTGCAAAAAATTAGAAGCTATCAAAGCAAAGTATTACGCGCATGCTCCTAGAGGGATAGATTGGTAGGAAAAGACCATCGCTCGTCCCCAACCGCCACTCATAAGGAAGACAATCAATAAATAAATCATGCTCTGACTTCATCACATAACGGTTCACCATACGTGCATGCTACGGGAATCACAAACTTCAACACAAGTATTCTTTAAATTCACAACTACTCAACTAGCATGACTTTAATATTATCACCTCCATATCTCAAAACAATTATCATGCTTCAATCTTTTCTTAGTATTCAGCACACTCAAAAGAAAGTTTCAAAAATCTTGAATACCAAGCATATTATTATTAGGCAAATTACCATGCTATTTAAGAGACTCTCAAATTAATTTAAGTGAAGCATGAGATATCAATAGTTTCTTTAAAACGAATCCACCACTGTGCTCTAAAAGATCTAAGTGAAGCACATAGAGCAAAATTATCTAACTCGAAGGATATAAATGAAGCACATAGAGTAAAATTATCTAGCTCAAAAGATATAAGTGAAGCACACAGAGAAAAATTATCTAGCTCGAAGGATATAAGTGAAGCACATAGAGCAAAATTACCTAGCTCAAAAGATATAAGTGAAGCACATAGAGTATTCTATCAAATTTTAATTCATGTATGGCTCTCTCAAAAGGTGTGTACAGCAAGGATGATTGTGGTATACTAGCTAACAAAGACACAAATAATACAAGACGCTCCAAGCAAAACACATATCATGTTGGTGAATAAAAATATAGCTCCAAGTAAATTACCGATGGAAGTGGACGAAAAGAGGGGATGCCTTCCGGGGCATCCCCAAGCTTTAACTTTTTGGTGTCCTTGGATTATATTGGGGGTGCCATGGGAATCCCCAAGCTTAGGCTCTTGCCACTCCTTGTTCCATGATCCATCAAAAGAATTCACCCAAAACTTGAAAACTTCACAACACAAAACTCAAAATAGAAAACTCGTGAGCTCCGTTAGCGAAAGAAAACAAAAGACCAGTTCAAGGTACTGTAATGAACTCATTCTTTATTTATATTGGTGTTAAACCTACTTTATTCCAACTTCTCTATGGATTATAAACTATTTTACTAGCCATAGATTCATCAAAATAAGCAAACAACACACGGAAAACAGAATCTGTCAAAAACAGAACAGTCTGTAGTAATCTGTAGCTAGCGCAAGATCTGGAACCCCAAAAATTCTAAAATAAATTCATGGACGTGAGGAATTTACCTATTAATAATCTTCAAAAATAATTAACTAAATAGCACTCTTCAAATAAAAATGACAGCAGTTCTCGTGAGCGCTAATGTTTCTGTTTTTTACAGCAAGTTCAACAAGACTTTCCCCAAGTCTTCCCAACGGTTCTACTTGGCACAAACACTAATTAAATACAAAAAACACAACCAAAACATAGGCTAAATAATTTATTTATTACTAAACAGTATCCAATAGCAAGGAATAAAAATAAAATTGGGTTGCCTCCCAACAAGCGCTATCGTTTAACGCCCCTAGCTAGGCATAACAAGCAAGAATAGATCTAGGTATAGCCATCTTTGGTAGGCAATCCATAAGTGGCTCTCATGATAGTTTCATATGGTAATTTTATTTAATTTCTTGGAAAGTGTTCCATGCCCTTTTTTAATGGAAATTGAGATCTATTATTCCCTTCCTTCATATCAATAATTGCACCAACCATTCTAAGGAAAGGTCTACCAAGAATAATAGGGCAAGAAGGATTGCAATCTATATCAAGAACAATGAAATCTACGGGCACATAATTCCTATTTGCAACAATAAGAACATCATTAATTCTTCCCATAGGTTTATTAATAGTGGAATCCACAAGATGCAAGTTTAGAGAGCAATCATCAAAATTACGGAAATCTAGTAAATCACACAAAGTCTAGGGAATAGTAGAGACACTAGCACCCAAATCACATAAAGCATAAAACTCATAATCTTTAATTTTAATTTTAATAGTTGGTTCCCACTCATCATAGAGTTTTCTAGGGATAGAAACTTTCAACTCAAGTTTTTCTTCATAGGATTGCATCAAGGCATCAACAATATGTTCGGTAAAGGCTTTATTTCGACTATAAGCATGTGGAGAATTTAGCACGGATTGCAACAAGGAAATACAATCAATTAAAGAGCAATTTTTGTAATTAAATTCCTTGAAATACAATATAGTGGGTTTAGCAACATCTAGATTTTTATTTCTTTCCATCCCACTTTCATCAATTTCATCATTAAGATCTAAACACTCCAAATTTTTAGAACGCCTTCTAGGTAAAGGAAGATCATATCCAGTTTCATCAAGATTCATATTGCAAAACAAAGATTTAATTAGAGACAGATCAATAACTTTTAGATCTTCATCATTAATTTCATAGGAATTAGAAGAACACGCTTTAATAAAGGCATCTTTGGAAGCACGCATCCTAGCGGTTCTTTCTTTACACTCATCAATTGAAATTCTCATGGCTTTTAGAGACTCATTAATATCATGCTTAGGTGGAATAGATCTAAGTTTCAAAGCATCAACATCAAGAGCAATTCTATCAACGTTCCTAGCCAAATCATCAATCTTAAGCAATTTTTCTTCAATCATAGCATTACAATTCTTTTGCGAAGAAATAAATTCTTTAATATTTGATTCAAAATCAGAGGGCATCTTATTATAATTTCCATAAGAGTTGTTGTAGGAATTCCCATAATTATTAGAAGGATTACTAGGATATGGTCTAGGATTAAAATTCCCTCTATAAGCGTTGTTACCAAAATTATTCCTACCAACAAAATTCACATCCATAGATTCATTGTTATTCTCAATCAAAGTAGACAAAGGCATATCATTAGGATCAGAGGAAACACTCTTAGTAGCAAATAATTTCATAAGTTCATCCATCTTTCCACTCAACACATTAATTTCTTCTATCGCATGCACTTTTTATTAGATGTTCTTTCAGTATGCCACTGAGAATAATTAACCATAATATTATCTAGGAGTTTAGTAGCATCTCCTAAAGTGATTTCCATAAAAGTGCCTCCCGCGGCCGAATCTAAAAGATTTCTAGAAGCAAAATTCAATCCGGCATAAATTTTTTGTATAATCATCCACAAATTCAAACCATGAGTCGGGAAATTACGTATCATTAATTTCATTCTCTCCCAAGCTTGTGCAACATGTTCATGATCAAGTTTTTTAAAGTTCATGATATCGTTTCTAAGAGAGATGATCTTAGCGGGAGGAAAATACATAGAGATAAAAGCATCTTTGCACTTGTTCCATGAATCAATACTATTCTTAGGCAAAGACGAAAACCAAGCTTTAGCACGATCTCTAAGCGAAAAAGGAAATAGCTTCAATTTAACGACATCATTATTGACATCTTTTTTACTTTGCATATCACATAAATCAATGAAGCTATTCATATGAGTAGCGGCATCTTCACTAGGAAGGCCGGCGAATTGATCTTGCATAACAAGATTCAACAAAGCAGTATTAATTTCACAAGATTCAGCATCGGTAAGAGGAGCAATTGGAGTGCTAAGGAAATCATTATTATTGATATTGGTGAAGTCACACAATTTGGTAGTATCTTGAGCCATCGCAACGAACAAGCAATCTAACACACGAGCAAACAAAAAGGCAAATAGAGAGGGAGGATAGGGAGAGAGAGAGGGCGAATAAAACGACAAGGGTGAATTGGGGGAGAGGAAAACGAGAGGCAAATGGCAAATAATGTAATGCGAAAGATAGGGATTGTGATGGGTACTTGGTATATTGACTTTTTGCGTAGACTCCCCGGCAACGGCGCCAGAAATGGCTCGTTGTCGGGAGTAAATCTTGACTTGCGCGAACCTCCCCGGCAACGGTGCCAGAAATCCTTCTTGATACGTCTTGAGCTTGCGTTGGTTTTCCCCGAAGAGAAAGGGATGATGCAGCAGAGTAATGTAAGTATTTCCCTCATTTTTTTAGAACCAAGGTATCAATCCAGTAGGAGGCCACGCTCAAGTCCCTTGTACCTGCACAAAACGATAGCTACTCGCAACCAACGCGATTAGGGGTTGTCAAGCCCTTCACAGTCACTTACGAGAGTGAGATCTGATAGATAGAATATTTTTGGTATTTTTGATATAAAGATGCAAGGTAAAAAGTAAAGGCAAAGTAAATAGCAAAACAATATTAAAGTGATGGAGATTGATATGATGAGAATAGACTCGGGGGCCATAGGTTTCACTAGTGGCTTCTCTCAAGAGCATAAGTATTCTACGGTGGTGAACAAATTACTATTGAGAAATTGATAGAATTGTGCATAATTATGAGAATATCTAGGCATGATCATGTATATATGCATCACGTCTGTGACAAGTAGATCGAAACGATTCTGCATCTACTACTATTACTCCACTCATCGACCGCTATCCAACATGCATCTAGAGTATTAAGTTAAAAATAGAGTAACGCCTTAAGCAAGATGACATGATGTAGAGAGATAAATTCATGCAATATGAAATAAACCCCATCTTGTTATCCTCGATGGCAACGATGCAATACGTGCCTTGCTGCCCCTTCTATCACTGGGTAAGGACACCGCAAGATCGAACCCAAAGCTAAGCACTTCCCCATGGCAAGAACTACCAATCATACATAAAAGAATTCAAAGAAGATTCAAATATTATTCATAGATAGACTTGATCATAAACCCACAATTCATCGGTCTCAACAAACACACCGCAAAAAGAAGATTACATCGAATAGATCTCCACGAGAGAGGGGGAGAACTTTGTGTTGAGATTCAAAGAGAGAGAAGAAGCCATCTAGCTACTAACTATGGACCCGAAGGTCTAAGGTAAACTACTCACACTTCATAGGAGAGGCTATGATGATGTAGAAGCCCTCCGTGATGACGGCCCTCTTCCGGCGGAGCTCCGGAACAGGCCCCAAGATGGGATCTCGTGGATACAGAAAGTTGCAGCGGTGGAATTAGGTTTTTAGCTCTTGTTCTGATCGTTTGGGGGTACGTGTGTGTATATATAGGAGGAAGAAGTACACTGGAGGAGAAACAAGGGGCCCACGAGGCAGGGGGGCGCGCCCTAGGGGGGGCGCCCCCCCACCCTCGTGACCGCCTCTTTTGTTCCTTGGAACAGGGTCCAAGTCTCCTGGATCATGTTCGGTGAGAAAATCACGTTCCCAAAGATTTTATTCCATTTGGACTCCGTTGATATTTCGTTTCTTCGAAACACTCTGTCGGTGTCAAAAACCGGCGGATCTCGGGTAGGGGGTCCCGAACTGTGCGTCTAGGCAGATGGTAACAGGAGACAGGGGACACAATGTTTTACCCAGGTTCGGGCCCTCTTGATGGAGGCAAAACCCTACGTCCTGCTTGATTAATATTGATGATATGGGTAGTACAAGAGTAGATCTACCACGAGATCAAGGAGGCTAAACCGTAGAAGCTAGCCTATGGTATGATTGTTGTCCGTCCTACGGACTAAAACCCTCTGGTTTATATAGACACTGGAGAGGGCTAGGGTTACACAGAGTCTGTTACAATGGTAGGAGATCTACATATCCGTATCGCCAAGCTTGCCTTCCACACCAAGGAAAGTCCCTTCCGGACATGGGACGAAGTCTTCAATCTTGTATCTTCATAGTCCAGGAGTCCGGCTGAAGGTATAGTCCGGCTATCCAGACACCCCCTAATCCAGGACTCCCTCAGTAGCCCCTGAACCAGGCTTCAATGACGACGAGTCCGGCGCACAAATTGTCTTCGACATTGCAAGGCGGGTTCCTCCTCCAAGTACTTCATAGAAGATTTTGAACACAAAGGTAGTGTCCGGCTCTGCAAAATAAGTTTCCACATATTGCCATAGAGAAAATAATATTTCACAAATCTAATCTGCTGACGTATTCCATAGCGTGACATCACACCACGGCCAAGTCTTTATTCGAATCGTTTTACTGTTCTACCTCAGCGCGTTTAGCGAGGCGGTTTCCTTGGCACGTCTTGTCAAAGCAGAGATCGTGTCCCCTTATTCCGGGATTCTCATCAATACGGGTGTGGGTAACCCAACCGCGCCATTGATTATGGCACTTGGGAGATAAGCGAGTTTTACCAGGCTGGTGGGGACGCATAGTCGCGTCCACCCATATAAGGGGATAGGGATCCACCTTTTCATCCACGCCTTCTTCCTCCTTTGCCTATCAATTTCCGCGCACTCGAGCTCCAGCGCCCAAGTCCGCACACCCCACCTCAACCTTCTCCAGCCATGTCCAGAGCGGGAGGCAAGTGGATGGTCTCCTCCGTTACGGAGGGACACATCAAAAAACTGAGGAAGGCCGGATACTTGTCTAACGACATTGCGCACCGGCTTCCAGAAGAGGGGCAGCTCATCCCCACCCCTAGGCCCCATGAGAGGGTGGTGTTCCTCCCCCATTTCCTCCGCGGACTGGGCTTTCCTCTCCACCCATTTGTCCGGGGGCTCATGTTCTACTACGGCCTGGATTTCCACGATCTGGCCCCGAACTTTGTCCTCAACATCTCGGCGTTTATCGTCATGTGCGAGGCTTTCTTCCGCATCCGCCCCCATTTCGGCCTATGGCTCAAGACTTCCAATGTCAAGCCGAAGGTGGTGCACGGCACCCAAGCAGAGTGCGGAGGCGCCATGGTGGGCAAGATGCCCAACTTCCTATGGCTCGAGGGCTCCTTCGTGGAGTCCCTAAAGGGGTGGCAGTCGGGGTGGTTTTACATCACCGAGCCGCGCGACCCTGAATGGGTCGCAGCCCCCGAGTTCCGATCCGGACCCCCTATGCGGCTCGCCTCCTGGAAAGAGACGGGCCTGTCGTGGGGTAAAAAAGGAGAGCTGACCAGACTCCAAACATGCGTCCAAACCCTGGTGGACAAGAAGCTCAAACTTGTCAACGTAGTCCAGGTTATGCTCATCCGCCAGATCCTCCCGTGTCAACAACGGGCTTTCCGCTACCGAGGATCGCGGATTCAGCACGCAGCGTCACGCTCGTGCGGTAAGCTGTTTTTACCTTTTACAG
Organism: Triticum dicoccoides; assembly: GCF_002162155.2. Classification (NCBI taxonomy): domain Eukaryota; kingdom Viridiplantae; phylum Streptophyta; class Magnoliopsida; order Poales; family Poaceae; genus Triticum; species Triticum dicoccoides. The sequence continues at coordinate 461,674,730 of NC_041386.1, read as the reverse complement.
GGTATTAGTCTTTCATAATTTGACTCCATGCGGGATCTAAGCTCCCTTACCTTTGACAGGATTGGCAGGAGACCTCCGGACAGATCAACTGTCCGGCTCCTTTGCCAGAAGGCCCAGCGGATGTTCGCTTGGCGAAGCTGTTGGTTCCGGCACCCTACGTGGTGCCGGAGAAGAAGGCCAAGAAGAAGGCCACGGGGACTCGAAAGAGTGCCCGGCGCCAAGAGGTGTCGGATTCATCATCCGACGACTCCAAGGCGCACTCCTCCCATGAAGACGAGGAGGAGGAAGAAGAGACCTCTCCCCCTCCAGCGGGGGGAGGGAAGAAAAGGAAGGCCGCCCCAACCGGGGAGGCCGAAGGGTCCAAGAGGGGAAATACCCCTCCTCCGGACTACTCCACCAACGCCGACGACGACGAAGAGGAGTGGCCGCACATGGCCAAGCCCCTGGCGAGATCGTAAGTATCCGGATACCAGAGTGATTCATAGTATTCCCCCATTGCACAGCTTTTCCTTACGTCGAACATGTCTATGCAGTCCGCCCAAGGCCGGGCTCGACGAGTCATCGAGCAGCTCCCTGGATTCGTCGGATGTGAATTCGCTTCTGGCGGCTACCTCCCCCCACCCTACGGACGACGCCGAGGTGGCGTCCCAACAGGTTCCAAGCCAGGAGGAGGTGGTCCTGGAGGCGCCGCAAGGCAACCTCCCGGACTCCAGGCATGAAGGGGATATAACCCCCAAGGGCTCTAAGTCCAGCTTTGAGCCGGACACCGCGCCAGAACCTTCAACGGTTCCGGACTCCGGTAGGCATCCTCCTTCCAAGAGGAGCAAGCCTACCGAGCCGGTGACCTCCGCCCAACTGGAGGCATCGGACAATTTGCTGGAGGTGCTTAACGGCGCCTCCATCGACAAGGAGCACCGCACTATTATGAGTGCGGTGATCTAGAAGGTTCAGTCCGCCAAGAGCGGACTGACTGAAGCCTGTGCCAGCCTTCTAACAGGCTTTGAGGTAAGTAAGGAATATGTAAAAATATTACCGCATAGACAGTAGCCCCTGATGCTCTGTTTGGTGTTCGGAAAGAAAAGCCGAATAGAGGATCTAATAACATTCGCAGGAGTCTAACAAAAGTAAGTCAATATGCGTATGCAGGCTTCGCAGCTAGCATCCGCCGCACAGACAGCGGAGGTGGGCACGCTGAAGCAGAACCTCGAGCGGTCCGAGCAAGAGCTCGGCCTAGCCAAGTAGCAGCTCGAGGAGAAGGAAGGTAAGAAATACCTTATTGAAATATGTGAAAGGTTCAATTGCAAAAAGTGACAGGATTAACGCGGCTATTGTAGGAGCCACAACTGAGGTGGCGACCCTTAAGCAAGCGCTGTCCGAGGCCGAGAAGAGGGCGGCCACGGGGCGCACCGAGCGGGAGAAGCATGAGATGCAGGTTGGCGAGGTGCGGCAAGAGCTCCAGGCTCTCATGAAAAAACATAAGAGTTTGGAGCTTGACTCGAAGACGCGAGAGTCTGAGCTCGTGACGGCCATTGAAGATGCCAAGTCTGCCAAGGCCAAAGCCCAGAAGGCCCTCCAGGAGGTTGAGGCAATAAAAAAGATAGCGGCGGGTAAGGCATTCTTTATGCAAAGCAAGCACATAAAAGTGAATTACTTGTTACTTACCCAAATCCGGAGCTCTCCAGGAGCATTCGCAGACTTGCCCCATAGCGTGTTGGATGCCGCCGCCTTCTACCGAGCCGAGGAGGGAAGCTCGACGGAGAAGGTGTTCTGGTCTCAGTATGCTAAGGCCGAACACCCGGTGCCCTTAAGCAACCAGCTGAAACAGCTGGTCGAGCTCCATAAGGTGGACGAACAGGCCATGAAGGGCCTCATAGTCCGGCTGTGGCCTGGAGAGGCCATGCCTGGGAGCTACTTCGGGCTGGTGAGGTGGCTGGTGGAGGCTTATCCAAGGCTCGAAGTCATCAAGTGCTCCGTATGCATCGAGGGTGCCCGTAGGGCGCTTGCCCGTGCGAAGGTGCACTGGGGCAAGCTGGATGCTGAGAAGCTTGTGAAAGACGGGCCACAACTGGGCAAGGAGCATCGCAAGCCCGAGATGTATTATGAGGGCGTTCTGAAGGGTGCCCGCCTTGTGGCGGATGAATGTTCCATGGATGTAATTTTTCAGTAAACTCGCCCATTTTGTCCTGTGCGCTGAAAACTTGTTCATGTGTGCTAAGCAATGCTTTTTGAATTTAAAATATTACCTTCTGTGCGGCCGTTTATCAAATTTGAGAGATGGCGAGTCGTCGGCTTCTGCCCCCATGGCACGAGTGCTGGGGTGTTCGGGATAAACATGAGCGCTTTTTTTCCCATTCTTGGGTCCTTCGAGGGAGGCGCTCAACACAATGAACAAGGCAATCGGACTATAATGCTTGAACACTCTCGCTTAGCCATATAATTCTATAATTTTAAATTTCGGCGAAGCCCCTAGTGTTCGGAAGACCGAGTTCGGGGCGCTATCCACACCTAGGACGGACAAAGCCAACTCCTCGCTCTAAGCGGCATAAGTCTTTAGGGACTCGAAAACCTCTCGAACAGCGACCAGCCCTCGCCTCATCATGACGGTCAGTTTTAGCTTTCTCTACTGAGGTGCTTAGCCCAGCTCAACTGGGGCATAATCGCAGTAGTTCTCCTAGTGCTACCTTAGCCGATATAACGGAACGTAAGGTACCAAAACATAGGAGCCGGGTAAACCCAACTATTGAGCCAAGACATGATTCGGAGCCGATGCATATAATGCTATAAGTTCGGGGTGCCGCGCTTGTGAAAGTGTTCGGACTTCTCACACCGTATTGTGGGGTACTTAAGCCCCTGGTGTATTGGCCGTACCAAAGTGTACGGGTGCAACATGTCATTAATGAACATATATTCGTAAAAAAGAGTAATGCAATAATAGACGGAAGCTATGCATTGTTTATTTAAAAAAGGCTGCGATCAAAGCAGGATGATACAAATAGTGCGATAAGCAAAAGATGGGACTATCAAATATGTCCTTTCCAGGGGCGAGTTGCGGAATGTTATGCGAAACAGGTATACTGCTCGTTATAGAGACCACCTTAGAGTTCCGTAGTGCGGCGTAGCTTTCTGCTCCCCTGGTTGTTGTATCTTTTGTGCGGCAATTGTACTGCCGGGCATGCCTTCCGAAGAGTGGAGTCCTGAAAGTAAGAGAAATTGAAAAAGTCGGCAGCCCCTAGTGCGGTTTAAGCCGTGTTTCGGGCGTGCCGTGATTGTGCCCCTCCCCTTTTGCCCATGGTATTTCCAGAGTGTAGTTATGTACGCGCAACACTGGTTTCGCAAGTTCGCGAGGGCTAGGGTTGGGGCCGCATTGCTACGCTTGCTCGGAACGTGCCCGGTGGTCTTGTTGTAGGTTACTCCGGGCGCGCTTGACGGTGTCCAGACGTTTAATGGCCGGACTGGAGAATTGCCTTGAGAGGCTGCTTTGTACTTCCGCTGCGATAGCCGCCGTATGCTCCTCCGTTCGGAGAGAGCATTCGGTGTTTCCATTGACCGTGATGACTCCTCGAGGGCCTGGCATTTTGAGCTTGAGGTATGCGTAGTGCGGCACCGCATTGAACTTGGCAAATGCGGTTCGCCCTAGCAGTGCGTGATAGCCACTGCGGAACGGAACTATGTCGAAGATTAACTCCTCGCTTCGGAAATTATCCGGAGATCCGAAGACTACTTCAAGTGTAACTGATCCTGTACAGTTGGCCTCTACACCTGGTATGACGCCTTTAAAGGTCGTTTTAGTGGGTTCAATCCTCGAGGGACCGATGCCCATTTTCCGCACTGTATCCTGGTAAAGCAGGTTCAGGCTGCTGCCGCCGTCTATAAGGACTCTAGTGAGGTGAAATCCGTCAATAATTGGGTCTAGAACCAACGCGGCGAATCCGCCATGACGGGTGCTAGTGGGGTGGTCCCTTCGATCAAAAGTGATCGGGCAGGAAGACCATGGGTCTAACTTTGGGGCGACTGGCTCCATCGCATATACGTCCCTTAGCGCACGCTTCCGCTCCCTCTTGGGGACGTGGGTTGCGTATATCATGTTCACCGTCCGCACTTGTGGGGGAAAACCTTTCTGTCCACTGTTGTTCAGCGGCCGGGGCTCGTCCTCGTCATCGCTATGCAGCCCCTTGTCTCTGCTTTCGGCATTTAACTTGCCTGCCTGCTTGAACACCCAACAATCCCTGTTGGTGTGATTGGCTGGTTTTTCGGGGGTGCCATGTATCTGGCATGAGCGGTCGAGTATTCGGTCCAAACTGGACGGGCCCGGAGTATTTCTTTTGAATGGCTTTTTCCGCTGACCGGGTTTAGAGCCTCTTAATCCGGCATTAACTGCCGTATCCTCAGCATTGTCGCCGTTAATGCAGCGCTTTTGCTTGTTGCGACGCGACCTGCCACTGCTATCCTTGGTATCCGAATTACCAGGGCTCTTGGTCATGTTATTGATGCGAGCTAGCCAGCTATCTTCTCCCGCGCAAAAGCGGGTCATAAGTGTCGTGAGGGCTGCCATAAATTTTGGCTTTTCCTGTCCTAGGTGCCGTGCAAGCCACTCGTCGCGGATGTTATGCTTGAAGGCTGCTAGGGCCTCTGCGTCCGGACAGTCGACGATTTGATTTTTCTTGGTTAGGAACCGTGTCCAGAATTGTCTGGCCGATTCTTTTGGCTGCTGAATTATGTGGCTAAGGTCATCGGCATCTGGTGGTCGCACATAAGTTCCTTGGAAATTGTTGAGGAATGCGGCTTCCAGGTCCTCCCAACAACCAATTGATTCTGCTGGCAAGCTGTTAAGCCAATGCCGAGCTGGTACTTTAAGCTTGAGTGGGAGGTATTTGATGGCGTGTAGGTCATCACCGCGGGCCATGTGGATATGAAGGAGATAGTCCTTGATCCATACCGCAAGATCTGTTGTGCCATTATATGATTCGATGTTTACGGGTTTGAAACCCTTAGGGATTTGATGATCCATTACTTCATTTGTGAAGCATAGGGGGTGTGCGGCGCCTCTGTATTGGGCTATATCACGACGCATCTCAAATGAGCTTTGTCTACTGTGTTCGGCCCTGCCGGATTGACTATATCCGTAGTGACGATTACCGTCTCATGTCGTGGGGCGCCCACGTGATCCGTAGATTGATCTTGTTTGCCTTGCCTTGTCCTCCAATATATCTCGCAGGTCTGGCGCATTTTCCCGTGCCTTGGTATTTTTTGAGCGGCACCGGGGTGCGGCTTGAGTGAAGGGCCAAGAGGCCTCTCTGTCGCGGCCACGGGGTGGCCGGTCGGCCGCATCATGTGCTGGTGATGTAGGTTTAGGTGCTTCCTCCTCTAATCGAGGTAGCAGCCTGTGCTTTGGGTAGCTCTTGGAGGGGCGTTCGCGTTCATACTCTTCGGCCGCAAGGACCTCAGTCCATCTGTCGGCTAGCAAATCTTGATCAGCTCTAAGCTGTTGCTATTTTTTTGAGGCTGCTCGCCGTGGCCATAAGCCTGTGTTTGAAACGCTCTTGTTCAACGGGATCCTCTGGCACGACAAATTCGTCGTCGTCGAGGCTTGCCTCGTCTTCGGAGGGAGGCATATAATTATCGTCCTCAACCTCTCTGTCTGCCGCTCTCTCATGAGGGCTGGCTTCTCCATCCTCCTGTGCTGAATCTTGCTGCAGGTGGTTGTCTTCGGCACTGTCCGGGGTGTTATTATCTCCCGTGCCGGAATCACCATTTTTTCTTTGGCGGTATTTAGAGCGGCGCCATTGACGCCGGCGCTTAGGCTGCTTCTTGGAGGGGTCATCCTCCGCTGTTCCATCGCCATTGCCTTCTTTTGGGGTGTCCACCATGTATATATCATACGACGAGGTGGCTTTCCAGTGCCCTATAGGTGCTGGTTCTTAATTGTCTCCTGCATCGGCGTCCACACCGTCGATGTCTTCGGAGTCGAAGTCGAGCATGTCGGTTAAATCATCGACAATGGCTACGAAGTGGGTGGTGGGTGGGCTTTGAATTTCTTCATCATCCGCATCCCAACCTTGCTAACCATAGTCTGGCCAGGGCTCTCCTAATAAAGAGAGAGACTTTAGTGAATTCAGAATATCGCCGAAGGGCGAGTGCTGAAAGATGTCCGCGGCGGTGAACTCCATGATCGGCGCCCAATCGGGTTCGATCGGTAGGGGCGCGGAGGGCTCGGAGTTTGGAGAGGAGTCCGGCTCCTTGGAGTCACGGGCTTCGCAGAGAATAGGGCTGGTGTTCGGCTCGATCGCCGTAGAGATTGCAGCCCTCGAGGCGGTGTCTAACCACCCATCCTCGATTGGCGCAGTTGGTTCCGAATTAAGGGTCGGAGCTGATGCGGGTGCAGCCTCCAGGGCACTGTTCGGCAGCAGAGCTAGATCATGCCCATCGTGACAGTGCGGCGCGCTCGGCTGCGGCTCGAATCCGTCGAAGATCAAGTCTCCGCGGAGGTCCACTGTGTAGTTTAAACTTCCAAATCTGACCTGGCGGCCAGGGGCGTAGCTTTCGATCTGCTCTAGATGGCCAAGCGAATTGGCCCGTAGTGCAAAGCCGCCAAATATGAAGATCTGTCTGGGAAGAAAAGTCTCACCCTGGATCGCATCGTCGTTGATGATCGGAGGAGCCATCGGGCCTAAAAGTGACGACATAGAGGAACTCTCAATGAAAGCACCAATGTCGGTGTCAAAACCGGCGGATCTCGGGTAGGGGGTCCCGAACTGTGCGTCTGGGCGGATGGTAACAGGAGGCAGGGGACACAATGTTTTACCCAGGTTCGGGCCCTCTTGATGGAGGTAAAACCCTACGTCCTGCTTGATTAATATTGATGATATGGGTAGTACAAGAGTAGATCTACCACGAGATCAAGGAGGCTAAACCCTAGAAGCTAGCCTATGGTATGATTGTTGTCCGTCCTACGGACTAAAACCCTCCGGTTTATATAGACACCGGAGAGGGCTAGGGTTACAGAGAGTCGGTTACAATGGTAGGAGATCTACATATCCGTATTGCCAAGCTTGCCTTCCACGCCAAGGAAAGTCCCTTCCGGACACGGGACGAAGTCTTCAATCTTGTATCTTCATAGTCCAGGAGTCCGGCCGAAGGTATAGTCTGGCTATCCGGACACCCCCTAATCCAGGACTCCCTCACACTGAAATAGGCAAAAAACAACAATTTTGGGTTGGGCCTCCGGTTAATAGGCTAGTCCCAAAAATAATATAAAAGTGGAAAATAAAGCACAATATAGTCCAAAATAGTAGATAATATAGCATGGAGCAATCAAAAATTATAGATACGTTGGAGACGTATCAAGGAGCTGGGCTCTTTCCCCTTGGAAGAGCTGGAGAGGGTGCCCTCCTCGTGGTCGTCGTCGATGAGGTCTCACTTGGAAGCTATGGATCCCAAGCCAGAATAGCAGAACGTGTCCTTCAGAAATGACAAAAGGGGCTCGATGGCGATGTAGAATGGCAAATTGTTGACAGCGAGCCAGAGGAGATCAACAGCGGGGCCATGGATGAGATCGACGGTGGTTAAACCTGAGGGGTTGGGGTGGGCCACTTAACCTATCACACAGCCCGCCTCAGGGCGTCGCTGTTGATGACCTCGATGTCATACCGGCGGACGAGACATGCCCGCATACTCTAGCCCGCTGCTTGAGTGCCTGCCGCCAGTAATGGTCGTCAGCTTCCTCGGCGATGTCGGGCGAAGAGATGGCTATACACCTCTTTTGGGCCAGTCGCTCCTCGAGCTCCACGGGAAGCGTAGCCGGGCTGAGGCTGCGATGCTCTGGAGTGGGCGATGGGGATGGGGATCTGTGGGTAAGGGGCGTTTGGCAGGCGTCATCTAAGAAACTCAGGGCGCCCTGGATATGGAGATCGGTGGGTAAGCTGCACGCACTACAAAAAAAGACACATCCATGACATTTTGGGCCGAACGAATTTTTTTTCTATCATACATATGACACTTCTATGACGATAATTGTGTCAAAACCCGGTATCATCATAGATGTGGTGGGCTCCTACTTCTATGACAAAAATCATGACAGAAAATGGGCTTTTTATCCTGGGCGGGCCGGAGACGCAGCTGCATGACATTCTTTGGGCCGTCCATGACGGAAAAAACCGTGGTAGAAGCAAGGGCGAGGAAAATTTCGGGGAGTTCCCGGTTACGGTGGGAGGTCGGGGGCTGAGCGATGCACGTTTCTCTCGTACACGTACGCGCGTGTGTGCGAGGCGTTGGCTCTAAATGAACCCGAGCGAGGCGTTGGGCTCTAACTGAACCCGAGAGATTGCACTGCAGGCTATGCGTTATTGAACCCGAGCGATCGATCGGTGGCTGTTAACTGAACCCGATCGAGCGATTCCTTCGCTACTGCTGCTAACTGAAGCCGATCGATTGGATGAACAGTGAGCGTTGGGGGGGGGTGGATGAACAGTGAGTGGTGGCGTTGCCTCTGGATGAACAGTACCCCGTGCTGTGGTGGAGGGCTGGATGAACAGTAGACGGTGGAGGGGTGCCCGTGGAGGGGTGGTTGAACAGGACCTCGTGGTGTGGAGGGCTGGATGAATAGTAGATGGTGGAGGGGTGGTTGAACAATAGCCGGTGGAGTAGCGCGCGGTGGAGGCTAGATGAACAGGAGCCCGTGGAGGCTGGAGGAGGTCGACGGTGGAGATGAACAGTATCCCGTGGAGTCCCGTTTTGCGGTACGCCACACCCCTCCCGATGAACAGGACCCTCGTTTCGACCGTAGGAGGTCCGTTTCATCCGTTTTGAGGTACGCCACACCCCTCCCGATCAACAGGACCCCCGTTTCGACCGTAGGAGGTCCGTTTCCTTTGTTTTGCGGTACGCCACACCCCTCCCGACCAACATGACCCCCATTTCGACCGTAGGAGGTCAGTTTCCTCCGTTCTGCGGTACGCCAGGCCTTGTTTCCATCGCCTGTTCCGTCCAAGCCCTCCTGATGAACACGACCACGCATTCCGTTCCAACCCAGCCGGTTGGCTCCCACGCGTTCCGTTGCCTCCCGATGAACACGATGCATTCCGTTGCCTCCCCATGAACACGACGCATTCCGTTGCCTCCCCATGAACACGACGCATTCCGTTGCCTCCCCATGAACACGACGCATTCCGTTGCCTCCCCATGAACACGACGACGACGTTGTTTCTCCGTTCCGTCCCAGCCATGTACACGAGCCATGGCCGTACGTATGCGCGAGTAGGCATTCGAGACCCCGCCCGTATGTACACATACGTGGCCGTATTTTCTTTCTTGCACCCTAGTCGCTGTACGTACGTGTACATGCTACGTGTGCGCCTCTACTACGACACGTTCGCGACCAGAATGACAATGCTACGTACGCTTCGACCAGGTGGGTCCCGACTGTCAGGCACTTCCTTGCCTGCGAAGATGTAGCTGGTGGGTCCCAGCAGTCAGGGGGGCGAATCGTTTTTTTGCCTGGATGCACTTCCTTGCGTGCGAAGGTGTAGCTGCTGGGTCCCAACAGTCAGGGGGGGCGAATCGTTTTTTTTCTTTCGGACGCACTTCCTTGCGTGCGAAGGTGTAGCTGGTGGGTCCCAGCAGTCGGGGGGTGAAACGTTTTTTTTCGGATGCACTTCCTTGCGTGCGAAGATGTAGCTGGTGGGTCCCAGCAGTCAGGGGGGCGAATCATTTTTTTCCCGGACGCACTTCCTTGCGTGCGAAGATGTAGCTCGTGGGTCCCAGCAGTTAGGGGGCGAATCATTTTTTTCGCGAAATACGGTGGCCCGTCCGGTGGGTCCCCACTATCAGGTGGAGGTATAATTATTTTGCGCGTAATAAGGAGGCACTTCCTTGCGACTGCCGTGGACCCAGCTGTCAGCCTCTCCACGTACAGTCCATGTCCGATGGAAGTCGTTCCTTGACCACGTTGACCACGCCGTGCGGAGAGCACCAGGGCGGTGGACGATGGCGAGGCCTAGGAAGGGGACGACGCGGAGCCGGGGAAGACGCTGCAGTGGATGCACACGCGGAGAGGAGTATGAGGGTTCACTGGTTCGGCTGCGCTGTCGTCGCCGCAGAATAACAGGGGGTGTGGGTGAGTGGAGGGATGGCCTGGCCAGCGGTGGGAGTAGTAGGGGGCGGTGAGGCCTCCACGGCAGCACAGCCGGCCATGGGAGGCAGGAGCAGGCGGCACGACTGGTGCTGCTTTGGGCGGCTGGAGCAAAAGAAGACCAGAGGTTGAAGAAGCACGACGGCCGTTGGATTGACATCGTACGGTCACTGCAGCTAGAATCATTTATATTGACTAAGTTGACAAAGCCCTTGGTATGTCAACTTAGTAGGCCACAGGTCATCTTCCGGAATGGTGCGCCCCAGATGTCAGGGGGAGGAATCATTTTTTGGGCGGGTGAAGCTAGAATATCCGAGATTGAAGAAGAAGCACGGCATCCGTTGGATGGACATCCAACGGCCACTACTACTAGAACCGTGTGTTGACTATAAGTTGACAAAGCCTTGCATACGTGTCAACTCTGTTTTTTTAGGGGACGCGCCAACTTAGTAAGGCCAGAAGTGTGTGGCAGAGCACTTATAGCCCATTTGAGATTTGTAAGAATGTGTAGCCCATTTTTGAATTCTAATGGAATTTACTACATCCCATTTATAGTTTGTTAAAAGTACAGCCCATTTCAACCAACCGTTCAAAACAGAATTCAATAAAATTTCCCACATTTTGATGGGATCCGAAATATTTTTATCCCAAAATTTCTAGTCAGATTAAATACAATTTCAATATAAATTTGTATTACGTAAAAATCCAACGAAACATTGCGCTCACAACAATTAATGAAATTAAAATTTTCAATATCCAAAAATAACATTTTATAAAGTAATCACGTGTTTGGTGCATTTTTTTATAGTTACTGCCCAGTTTTTATAATTACAACCCATTTATTATTTCTTAAAGCCCATTTTCTTGTTAAGCCTAATGCATCCCTCCTAGGAAAGATTTGCAGCCCAGCGGGGCGGAGAATAACAACTTGACCTTGCCTGGGTATTCCTAAAAAATGTATAGCTGGGCTAGCCATTTTCAACTTGAAAAAAATTAATATCTGGGCTGGATATCTGGCCTAGGCTAGACGGGCCATAGCCCGCCCAGTTAATACCTGCAGCGATGTTTTCGTTGTTGTTCAGAGGAGAAAAATTAATATCTAGGCTAAACATCGAAAAACTCTGCAGTGCTCACACCTCAAAAACACAAATACTACTCGAGCTGCTTGGTCCTAGCTGTCGGCCGCTTCTTGTGCAATTCTCTCGTTTATTGACTACTCCCTCCTTTCCGGTTTATAAGGCTCAATTCAAAAATCTCTCCAACCAAGGTAGATGATGAGTGGTGGAATATTTTTTGTAGTTTGCAAAAGCACCCAATTAATGCTCTTGTTTTCCTCAAAAAATTATGTTTACGAATGCATTAATTGCAATGCATGCATGCATGCATAAAGTGCATGCATTGGTCATTTTTCTCTTAATACTTGCATGCAATGATTTAATGCACCATGAAGTCTGAACATGTAATGGGGAACAACCAAATTGAGTGTTATAAAATGGAAAAACTAAAATTTTGAGATAAGCCCTATAAACCGGAAAGGAGGGAGTACCACATAGGTTGACAATGGTGTGGGACCGTGATGTCAGGAAACCAGGAGGAAGCAAAATAAATTATAGTTATATATATATATAATAAGGAGGCACTTGCGTACGTGAGGCTATGGACCTGGTGGGTCCCCATTGTCATCCTCTCCAAGTAAAGTCATCTCCTCGCCGCGCGCGCTTTCCGCCCGAAACAGTCAGCGCCGCCCTCCCCGCTTCCCGGTGCAGGCGATTGCTCCGCCTTCAAACGACACAAGCGTCGTCCGTCCGTCCATCTGCCGCCCACATTAATGATACACGGCTGCCGAGGCGGCTACTCCGGCGCCACACGTCCGTCCCTCCGCCTACCCACCATTGCTATATAAATTGCTGCGCCGGCCATAGCTGCAGTCATCCGCATCCGTTCCCTTTCTCCTGTCCACACCACTACTGCCCACCATGGCTTCCTCACGCTCCAGCGCTCTTCAGCACGGGCGGACGACGGACCACAAGGAGGTGGCAGCCATTGCTGTCGACCGGCTGGCCGGCAGGTAGCCGGAGGACAACGACGTCCCAATGGAGAACATGGTAGTCGACGATCCGGCGCCAACCCCCTCCTCCGCGCCATCCTCGACGGTGCATTGAACCATGACCATCGGCGAGGCCCATGCCCAATATATGGACAGGGTGAGGCAGATGCGTGAGGAGCAGTTCCGGGAGGCGCAAGCCGACGCCACCTACAACCACCATCTCCTCGACGAGCACCTACAGGTGGAGGAGCAAATCACCACGGAGCGGGCGGAGCAGGAGGCGCTGCTCGACTCGTACCGCTCCGCCCGCAAGGGACGCCTCGAGCGCTGGCGGTACCGCATGCAGGTGGCAGAGGCTGCGGCCGCCTACAAAGAGGCTAGCAAAGAGGGCGATGAAGCGGGCAAGGCGCTGTTTGGCGAGACCGAGGATGAGGCAGAGGACAATGCCGGCTCCGACGAGTCCCCGCTCCGCTGGCGTCGACGAGGCCCCGCAGTGCCAACAACAAGGCAGAGGACATCGCCGGCTCCGCCGAGGCCCCACCCCACCAACAACGAGGCATAGGACACCGCCGGCTCCGCCGAGGCCCCGCCCCGCCAACAACGAGGTAGAGGACATCGCTGGCTCCACCGAGGCCCCGCCCCGCTGCCAACGAGGCCGCGCCACACAGAAAACGAGGAAGAGTAGAACACGGTAGGTCGCCGCCGCTCGGGTCCAAGTAAGGCCACCGATGCTACCCTCTGGTTGATGCCAAACTAGGTGGGTTGACCATTGACGGCCGGTTAGCTTCTTGGCGGCGACATGGAGTCGGAGAGCTGCGCTGGAGAAGAACGCTGCTTCTACTTAACTGCTGGTACAGTTGGCTGACTGACACATGGGCCCAACAGGCCACATGTCAGTTACGCAACTGCACCTGTGATACGTCTCCAATGTATCTACTTTTCCAAACACTTTTGCCCTTGTTTTCGACTCTAACTTGCATGATTTGAATGGAACTAACCCGAACTGACGCTGTTTTCAGCAGAACTACCATGGTGTTATTTATGTGCAGGAGCAAATGTTCTCGGAATGACCTGAAACTTCACGGAGACACTTTTCAGAAAATAAGAAAAATACCTGGCAAAGATGAAGTCCAGGGGGGCCACCGTCTTGCCACGAGGGTGGGGGCGCGCCTGCCCCCCTAGGGCGCGCCCCCTACCTCGTCAGCCCCCTGTTGCATCTCCGACTCCAACTCCACCTCCATATATTGAGTTTCAATGAGAAAAAAATCAGAGAGAAGAAATCATCACGTTTTACGATACGGAGCCGCCGCCAGGCCCTAAAACCTCTCGGGAGGGCTGATCTGGAGTCCGTTCGAGGCTTCGGAGAGGGGAATCCGTCGCCATCGTCATCATCAACCATCCTCCATCACCAATTTCATGATGCTCACTGCCGTGCGTGAGTAATTCCATCGTAGGCTTGCTGGACGGTGATGGGTTGGATGGGATCTATCATGTAATTGAGTTAGTTTTGTTAGGGTTTGATCCCTAGTGTCCACTATGTTCTGAGATTGATGTTGCTATGACTTTGCTATGCTTAATGCTTGTCACTAGGGCCCGAGTGCCATGATTTCAGATCTGAACCTATTATGTTTTCATCAATATATGAGCGTTCTTGATCCTGTCTTGCAAGTCTATAGTCACCTATTATGTGTTATGATCCATTAACCCCGAAGTGACAATAATCGGGATACTTACCGGTGATGACCGTAGTTTGAGGAGTTCATGTATTCACTATGTGTTAATGCTTTGTTCCGGTACTCTATTAAAAGAAGGCCTTAATATCCCTTAGTTTCTGTAAGGACCCCGCTGCCACGGGAGGGTAGGATAAAAGATGTCATGCAAGTTCTTTTCCATAAGCATGTATGACTATGTTCGGAATACATGCCTACATTATATCAATGAACTGGAGCTAGTTCTGTGTCACCCTAGGTTATGATTGTTACATGATGAACCGCATCCGGCATAATTCTCCATCATCGATCCATTGCCTACGAGCTTTCCATATATTGTTCTTCGCTTATTTACTTTTCCGTTGCTATTGCTATCATCACTACAAAATACCAAAAACATTACTTTTACTATTGTTACCTTTTGCTACCGTTATCACTACTATCATATTACTTTGCTACTAAATACTTTGCTACAGATATTAATTTTCCAGGTGTGGTTGAATTGACAACTCAGCTGCTAATACTCGAGAGTATTCTTTGGCTCCCCTTGTGTCGAATCAATAAATTTGGGTTGAATACTCTACCCTCGAAAACTGTTGCAATCCCCTATACTTGTGGGTTATCAAGACTATTTTCTGGCGCCGTTGCCGGGGAGCATAGCTCTATTCTTTGAGTCACTTGGGATATATATCTGCTTATCATTATGAAGAACTTGAGAGATCCAAAAACCAAGATCTATCCCTCAACTACGAGGGTAGGTAAGGAATTGCCATCTAGCTCTTCACTTGATTCACCTTCTGTTATGAGTAAGTTTGCGACACCTACACCTGCTTCTGCTATTCGTTCCGATATGTCGCATGTTATTGATGATGCCACTTCTGCTATGCATGATACTTATGATGAAACTACCTCTATGTCTGATACTACTATGCCACTTAGTGATTTTCTTGATGAATAACTTGCTAGGGCTAGAGAAATTGAAATTATTGAATCTGATGACACTGATGAAAGTGATGATGAAGAACCACTTGCTATACCTAAGGCTTATGTATTTGATCAAGATGCTTCTTTAGCCATTTTAGCTTGCAGAAATAGAACTGAACTTAAAAAATTATTAGCTAAATGGAGTAAGCAATCCCTAAATGATAGAATGAAACCTGACCCTACTTTGGCTACTTCACCTATCTTTGTTACTGATAAGGATTATGAATTCTCTGTTGATCCTGATATAATTACTTTGGTTGAATCTGATCCTTTTCATGGTTATGAATCTAAAACTGTTGTGGCGCATCTTACTAAATTAAATGATATAGCCACCCTATTCACTAAAGATGAGAGAACTCGCTACTTTTATATCCTTAAAATATTTCTGTTTCTCATTAAAGGGTGATGCTAAGATATGGTTTAATTCTCTTGATCCTAGTTGTGTGCGTAGTCCCCAGGATATGATTTATTACTTCTCTGCTAAATATTTCCCTGCTCATAAGAAACAAGCTGCTTTAAGGGATATATATAATTTTGTGCAAATTGAAGAAGAGAGTCTCCCACAAGCTTGGGGTATGCTTCTCCAATTACTTAATGCTTTGCCTGATCATCCTCTTAAGGAAAATCAAATACTTGATATCTTTTATAATGGACTAACCGATGCCTCCAGAGATTACCTGGATAGTTGTGCTGGTTCTGTTTTCAGGGAAAGAACACCAGATGAAGCTGAAATTCTATTGAATGATATGTTGACAAATGAAAATAATTGGACACCTCCGGAGCCAATTCCTGAGCCTATTCCTAAACCAACTCTGAAGAAGAGGGGTATTCTATTTCTGAGTCCTGAAGATATGCAAGAGGCAAAGAAATCTATGAAAGAAAAAGGTATTAAAGTTGAAGATGTTAAGAATTTACCTCCTATTGAAGAAATACATGGTCTTAATTTACCGCCTGTTGAAGAAACATATAATCCAAATCCTTCACCTATTGAAGAAACTCATGGTCTTGATAACCCGACACAGGTAGTAAAGGTAAATTCTCTCTATAGATACGATAATGCTGAAATCCCATTTACTAAATTTATGGCTAAGCAAGAAGATTTTAATGCTTATTTTGGTATACAATTGAAATACAATTCAAATATGCTTGAACACTTAGGTGATTATATGGCTAATGTTAAAGGTGAACTTAAACTTATTACTAAACATGCTTCTATGGTTACCACTCAAGTAGAACAAGTACTTAAAGCTCAAAATGATTTGATCAATGAATTGAATAGTAAGAATAATGATTATCCTATTAGAGTGGCTACTAGAACTGGTAGAATGACTTAGGAACCTTTGTATCCAGAAGGCCATCCTAAGAGAATTGAGCAAGATTCTCAGAGAAATAATATAGATGTACCTAGTTCTTCTAAAAAGAAGAAAAAGAAAAACGATAGGACTTTGCATGCTTCTAGTGATCCTATTGTTGAAACACCTGAGAATCCAAATGATATTTCTATTTCTGATGCTGAAACACAATCTGGTAATGAACCTGAAACTAGTGGTAATGTTAATGATAATGTTCATGATGATGCTCAACCTAGTAATGATAATGATATATAAATTGAACCTGTTGTTGATCTTGATAACCCACAATCAAAGAATCAACATTATGATAAGAAAGACTTTGTTGCTAGGAAACATGGTAAAGAAAGAGAAAGAGAACCGTGGGTTCAGAAACCCATGCCTTTTCCTCCCAAACCATCCAAGAAAAGGGATGATGAGGATTTTGAGTGCTTTGCTGAAATGATTAGACCTATCTTTTTGCGTATGCGATTAACTGATATGCTCAAAACCAATCCTTATGTTAAGTATATGAAAGATATCACTACAAATAAAAGAAAGATACCGGAAGCTGAAATTTCCACCATGCTTGCTAATTATACTTTTAAGGGTGGAATACCAAAGAAACTTGGAGATCCCAGTGTACCAACTATACCATGCTCCATTAAAAGAAATTATGTTAAAAACTGCTTTATGTGATCTTGGAGCCGGTGTTAGTGTTATACCTCTCTCTTTATATCGTAGACTTGATTTGAATAAGTTGACACCTACTGAAATATCTTTGCAAATGGCTGATAAATCAACTGCTATACCTGTTGGTATTTGTGAGGATGTGCCTGTTGTAGTTGCAAACATTACTATTTTAACGGACTTTGTTATTCTTGATATTCCCGAGGACGATAGTATGTCTATTATTCTTGGAAGACCCTTTTTGAATACTACAGGGGCTGTTATTGATTGCACTAAAGGCAATGTCACTTTTCATGTTAATGGTAATGAGCACATGGTACACTTTCCGAGGAAACAACCTCAAGTTCATAGTATCAACTCTATTGGAAAAATTCCATCGATTATATTTGGAGGTTTTGAATTTCCTATTCCTACTGTCAAGAAGAAATATGATATTCTTATTATTGGGGATGTGCATATCCCCGTTGAGGTAACATGGTGTTATTCGAAATTTCTCCAGTTCCATGTTATTCGGAATGAGTTCGTTAACAAGACTTGATCAACCTTGTTAGTGGATTCCTTTTGATGATCATGAGATGGATGAAACTAGAAGGCACAACCTTCTGTATCCTACTTTTACTTTCTGTTATTTATATTAAATAAAATAAAAATAAATAATTTTCTGCCTGTTATCTGATTATCCGTGCAATATAAAAATACCTCGAAAATAAAAGTTCTCCAAATGCCCTGAAAATTAAATATGATTTTTTCTAGAATATTTGAGGATTTATGGAACAAAGAACACACCAGGGGGGCCAACCACCTTGCCACGAGGGTGGAGGGCGCGCCCCCTGCCTCGTGGGCCCATGATAGCCCTCCTCCACTTATTCCTGCACCCACACACTTCATCTTCCTCCCACAAACACGAATAACCAGCTCAAGCACGAGTTCTAGCTCATCTTGCTGCCATTTCCTATCTCCTTGCTCAAAGCACCTCTCACAAAACTGCTTGGGGAGATTGTTCCTTGGTATGTGACTCCTCCACTGGTCCAATTAGTTTTTGTTCTAGTGCTTTATTCATTGCAAATTTTTGCTGCTTAGGTGACCTTGTTCTTGAGCTTGCATGTCAAATTTATATGGTTAAAAGTAGTTTTGATGCATGATATAGGCCCTAGGCACTTCTAGGAGTAGTTGTTATCAATATTATTGAGTTTGATTTACTTTTATTTTGAAGTTACTAAAAATTTCAGAATTTTTCAGAAATGATGAGGAGACTTTGGAGGGGCTCATCGAGCCAAAGCTCGAAGGAAAAGGCCCCGAAGCCTAAGTATAATTTGCCTCGCACCGCGGAGGTTCGGGCGTGTGAATTTTCTTCCGAGGATTTCTTAAGAGCAGCCGGGATTTATGAAGATTTTCATGAGTTGGCTCAAACTGCAGGCCTTACCGCTTTCCTCCACGACCAATGCGATCAGTATCTCTTTCTCACAAATAGCTTTGTGCAAAACTTTCATTTCCATTCTAGGAACTCACCACTTATGGTGGAGTTTCATTTATATGATGAGCATAAGGAGATGTCACTTTATGATTTTTGTCGGATCTGTTTAGTCCCTTTTGTGGGCAAAACAGAAGAACCACATCGTGATGATGTGGAGGGATTTATTTACACTATCACTGTAGGGGAAACAAGGAAGGTTTCCGATGCATGAATCACTAGCATACATTTTCCTGTTCTATGCTACTTTGCATTATTTGCTAGTCCTTGCTGAATTGGTCACGAAAACTATGGAAACCTGAGTATACCTGATATTATTATTTTGCACCATGGTTTATACGGTGATAACTCTTTTAGTATGGGCATCATTATTGCCAAACGGTTAAGTCTGAACCGTACCAAGGGCCCCATCTTTGGAGGCATCTATGCTACACGCCTAGCTTCACATTTTAACATACCTATTAGGCATGCTGAGAAGGAAGAAAAATTGCTGCCTCGTGTTTATCTAGATTATAAAAGTATGGTATCACATGATTTTATTGTTAATAATAGGGAAGGAGAGCTTAAATATCAATTGTTCTTTAATAAACATAATCCTGAGACTATTACCTTGCCTGCTCCTTCTTTGTTTGATTTGACTGTAGGCACGTACCTTATTCTATTGACGGCTATCCACGCCTACCGGAACCCTGCACCAGCCGAGGAGCCAGAGCCGAAACCACAATTTGATCCTTCACGACAGTCTAATTACCAGTGGGATCCGGAGATGATTGTCAGCCGGTGGCAATCTGAGCCTTCTTCTTCCTCATCACAGTACGACCCCAACAACTATTATTATGGATATCCGCCAGGCCAGCCGTGGCCATAGACCAACTTAGGCCAAAAGCCTAAGCTTGGGGGAGTACGTATTTCTCACCGACATTACATTTATGCTCACACACTCATTGCTAGATGTCGGTGCTCATACTTTTTCATTGTATCATCCATGCTAGTTTATTTTCCTTTTCATGCTTTCTTCCTGTTTGTTTAGTAAACCTTAAGTGAAACCAAAAAAATTAGTTGTAGCTTTTAATTAATTTACCTTCCCATGCTTGCAGTAGTAATTAAAAAGAAAACCCAAAAAGATTTCCTGTTCTTCTTTTGCTTGTTGGGAGCTTTCTCGTGTAAATAGTTTTATTTCTTTTCTTTTCTTTGGGGGTCGATAGGAGAAGACCATAATTAAATTGTTGAAGTGGTTCTTATATGCATTATTGTTTATCTGACAAAAGAGCCCATATTGCCTTGTCTTCTCCTGTTTATTGAATGCTTGCAGATTCCAGCTTAGTCCAATGCACATGCACTATTATTATTATTCACATCGTTCGGTCGTGGAAGTGAAAGGCAATTATGATGATATATGATGGACTGGCTGAGATGAGAAAAGCTGGTATGAACTCGACCTCTTTTGTTTTTGTAAATATGATTAGTTCATCGTTCCTGATTCAGCCTATTATGAATAAACATGTTCGCAGTGACAATTAGAGATCATAGTTTCTTGTGCCATGCTTGATTATCTATGAGTTGTAATGGTTGACCTTGCGTGCCAACATGCTATTAAAATGGTTATGATGTGGTATGATAGGGTGGTATCCTCCTCTGAGTGATTTAAGTGACTTGACTTGGCGCATGTTCACACATGTAGTTGAAACAAAATCAACATAGCCTTCATGATATTTATGTTCATGGTGGATTATATCCTACTCATGCTTGCATTCAGTGTTGATTAATTTTAATGCATGTTCATGACTATTGTCACTCTCTAGCTGGTCGCTTCCCAGTCTTTTGCTAGCCTTCACCTGTACTAAGCGGGAATATCGCTTGTGCATCCAAACTCCTTAAACGCCAAAGTTATTCCACATGAGTCCACTATACCTACCTATATACGGTATCTACCTGCTGCTCCAAGTAAATTTATATGTGCCAAACTCTAAACCTTCAAATAAATATCATGTTTTGTATGATCGAATAGCTCATGTATCAACTAGGGTTATTTGTATCTTCCATGTTAGGCGGGTTATTCTCAAGAGGAGTGGACTCCGCTTCTCACTCACGAGATAAATGGCTGGTCACCGGGATGCCCAGTCCCATGCTTTATGCAAACTAAATCAAAATAATTGCAAACAAAACTCCCCCTGGGACTCTTGTTAGTTGGAGGCACTCGTTGTTTCAAGCAAGCCATGGATTGATGCTTGTGGTGGAAGGGGGAGCATAAACTTTACCATTCTGTTTGGGAATCGCCTATAATGTGTGTAGCATGGAAGATATCGCCATCTCTTGGTTGTTATGTTGACAATGAAAGTATACCGCTCAAAATATTATTCACCTCTGTTTCAAAACCGAGCTCTGGCACCTCTACAAATCCATGCTTCCCTCTGCGAAGGGCCTATCTATTTACTTTTATGCTGAGTCATCATCCTCTTATTAAAAAGCACCAGTTGGAGAGCACCACTGTTATTTGCATTCATTACGGTTAGTTTACATTGAGTATGACTTGACTGGATCTTTTTTACCATGAATTACAATGTCTAGTCAGTCCTTGGTCTTTAAAGGTGCTCTGCATTTATGTTTTGCGGTCTCAGAAAGGGCTAGCGAGATACCATCCTGTTATATCATATTATGATTGTTTTGATAAAGTATTGTCATCCGAGCTTTATTATTATGGCTCGCTAGTTGATTATGCTATTGATATGAGTAAACTTGAGACCTATGCATTATTGCAAATGTGGTTAGTTATAATCTTTGCTGAAAACTTGAATGCTGGCTTTACATATTTACAACAACAAGAGCAAATAGAGTTTGTAAAAGTTTTTCTTTATCACTTTTAGTTTGTCAACTGAATTGCTTGAGGACAAGCAAAGGTTTAAGCTTGGGGAGTTGATATGTCTCGAACGTATCTACTTTTCCAAACACTTTTGCCCTTGTTTTGGACTCTAACTTGCATGATTTGAATGGACCTAACCCGGACTGACGATGTTTTCAGCAGAACTACCATGGTGTTATTTATGTGCAGGAGCAAACGTTCTTGGAATGACCTGAAACTTCACGGAGACACTTTTCAGAAAATAAGAAAAATACCTGCCAAAGATGAAGGCCAGGGGGCCCACCGTCTTGCCACGAGGGTGGGGGGTGCGCCCCCCCACGTCGTGGGCCCCCTGTTGCGTCTCCGACTCCAACTCCACCTCCATATATTGAGTTTCGATGAGAAAAAATCAGAGAGAAGAAATCATCGCGTTTTACGATACGGAGCCACCGCCAAGCCCTAAAACCTCTCGGGAGGGCTGATCTGGAGTCCGTTCGGGGCTCCGGAGAGGGGAATCCGTCGCCATCGTCATCATCAACCATCCTCCATCACCAATTTCATGATGCTCACCGCCGTGCGTGAGTAATTCCATCGTAGGCTTGCTGGACGGTGATGGGTCGGATGGGATCTATCATGTAATCGAGTTAGTTTTGTTAGGGTTTGATCCCTAGTGTCCACTATGTTCTGAGATTGATGTTGCTATGACTTTGCTATGCTTAATGCTTGTCACTAGGGCCCGAGTGCCATGATTTCAGATCTGAACCTATTATGTTTTCATCAATATATGAGCGTTCTTGATCCTGTCTTGCAAGTCTATAGTCACCTATTATGTGTTATGCTCTGTTAACCCTGAAGTGACAATAATCGGGATACTTACCGGTGATGACTGTAGTTTGAGGAGTTCATGTATTCACTATGTGTTAATGCTTTCTTCCGGTACTCTATTGAAAGGAGGCCTTAATATCCCTTAGTTTTTGTAAGGACCCCGCTGCCACGGGAGGGTAGGGCAAAAGATGTCATGCAAGTTCTTTTCCATAAGCACGTATGACTATGTTCGGAATACATGCATACATTATATCAATGGGCTGGAGCTAGTTCTGTGTCACCCTAGGTTATGACTGTTACATGATGAACCGCATCCGGCATAATTCTCCATCATCGATCCATTGCCTACGAGCTTTCCATATATTGTTCTTCGCTTATTTACTTTTCCGTTGCTATTGCTATCATCACTACAAAATACCAAAAACATTACTTTTACTATTGTTACCTTTTGCTACCGTTATCACTACTATCATATTACTTTGCTACTAAATACTTTGTTGCAGATATTAAGTTTCCAGGTGTGGTTGAATTGAAAACTCAGCTGCTAATACTCGAGAGTATTCTTTGGCTCCCCTTGTGTCGAATCAATAAATTTGGGTTGAATACTCTACCCTCAAAAACTGTTGCGATCCCCTATACTTGTGGGTTATCAACCTGCAGTTAAGTCACTGAAGCTTCTGTTCGGCTCAGCGGGACACAGGTGGGTAGCTTTGGTTAATTAATTATACCTCCAGCGCACCCCTTTTTAGTTGAAGAATGTATGAAATGTAATGAAATCTGACATGTTTATATGAAATCCGACCGTGTATGAATGGATTTATTTCGATTAGTTCGAATTCCTGTATACTGGCATTGGATGAACATGCAAAACAATACATACTAGCATTATTCCCAGGGTGATCACCTTGTTTGTAGCAGTTTCACATGTACTCCCTCCGGTCCTTTCTAGTCTGCATACAAGTTTTGTCTGCAGTCAAAGTATCTCTACTTTGACCAATCTTATACAAAAAAGTATGCACTTTCACAATGTGTGAAGTAAAAAGGAACAGAAGGAGTACAAGAAGTTTGAGCAGCTTTTTAGCGTTTCTGTACATTGCAAGCAAACACACAGGCCTGACAATTCATAGAGAACATTCAAAACAATCTATGATTATGCATCTCAGCGACTCACATGTCAGAGGCAATATTTACTTCACAACTAAAGAATAAAGAAAAAATTGATTGACGCTGCTGACAGCAAAGGGGTCCCATTCGAAAATATCAAATGCATGTGTTGCTAAAATCAATGAGAAAATTTTGACAAGGTTGTCCCATTCCAAAATATCAAATGCCTACGATTGTGGAATGGGTAGGGTTTGCCATCAGTTCGGACATTGACATGGCACCTCGTGCTAAATAAACCAGTTGTTCTTTTAGTGCAGTTCCACCAAAATCAACCAAATTCGCGCGTAGCTTGTATGATTTTGCCCTTATATGTTGCAACGCCTTGAACTTATCGATACCTCCTTTCTTGTGGTGGAAATGAATGATTTGATGTATTCATGAACATTTTGTGCAGTTCCCATTGAAATCAAGCTGAGCACCCCTGTTTGCACAAATACAAAAAAGTGATTAGTATAAAGCAAACTGTACTATGAATTGACAGTTTGAACAGGCACATACATGGTCCATGTAGAGCACACTTTTAGAAAAATGGAACTCACTAGAAAGAATCCTAGAACAACATTGTACTCGCGCATCACAGCAAAAAGATGGAGATTTGTCAGTCCTTCTGAGCTGAAGTTAGTTTGGTCTTGTGGGGAGTAATGTAACCATCCTTCAACTGCTCCTTCTGATGATAAGATAGACATGGCTTCTTCATCCTGGCATAATCGGAACTAGTCACTTCACGTACTCCATATTCTTCTTCATAGGAAGATGATCCTGTTGTGCAAAGACAGGAGGACTACTAAATGCTAGCATCCCTGTTTTCTCGAAAAAAAGGAAAGGAAATATTTAAAATAGCACATATGAAGCACTTCTCAAGGACAATACCACTTCTTCATGATAGTATCTAAACAGTTGCACAACACCAATAGAGATGACAAAGCTCAATCATATGGATGAAATCAGTGGGCGAGTACCAACCTTTGTTAGGAGGCTTATTGTGTAGAGCATACAGCTGAAGCACTTCTCCGGAACCATCTGTTGCTATCTATGGTGGTGGCCATGCTTACTATATACTCCTCGATTAGTTTAATGTTTCCAACATCTTCTTGTGCAGTTCCACTAAAATATATGGTATCTTCAAAGAAGATCCCTGTTTGCACAAGTTGAGATAATTACATATTACATTAAGAGTGGCATCAAATCAGTGGCAAAACAATTGCTCGTTCCAGCCATAGCAATAAATTAAGATGCAAAACTATATCATTACTTGTGTCATCACAGTTCCAATGCTTCATTGCAGCACTGGGAGTTGATTTTTGTTTTTCTTCCGCTTGTTCTTCCCCTTCATCACTTGGTTCAATAACAGACAAGCTTCACCTTCAATGTAAGATTTGGCATGTCAATTAGGGAGCACAAGTATAGTACTAAACTTATTTTTTTGATGAAAGTGGCAAAATACACGCCAGCAGTTGTGAAATATCCTTATCTTACCTCAATGGGATATTACGGTGCACATACAAATTGGAAGTCTTGTCTCCATTTGTGCAGTTCACTAAAATCAAGCAACATTATCATACAAGTAGCACGACATATGAAAGCACACTCCAGAATCATGTGAAAGAAGGCTAGTACTGACCTGCATGATGTGGAATTCAAACAACTCACAAGAAGAAGATCTGAACCAAATTCACCTTAACGGATAGGAAGTAAGATCTCCTCTTGTGCAGTTCCACTAAGATCAAGCAATCAAGCAACGTTGTCGGTGTGACATTTTGGTTGAACTACACAAAACACTCATAAAATAGAAGTGTTTTGTGCAGTGCAACAAAAGGTCACAATGACAACAAGGTGAAGTAGATAACCCTGTTTACACAGAGGTGCAAAGGAAACAATTAGTGGTCAATAATGGTGGATGACACAGAAGCCAACAAAAAGAAGCATCTACCTTATCTAAATGGGAAAGAAAGCAAGACAGTAGCATTTCTTAACGGTGGCATTGATTAATATTAACATAGAGATTATATTAACAATAAAATTTGTTAAACATGTAATTTGCTTTTAACTGTGGCATTGCATCAATTTTCCAGTGGCATTATTAGAGGGTGTTTGTTTACAGGGACATTTTGGTGTAGGGACTAAAAAAAACTCTGTGTCAGTCCCATCTAAACCAAATAGTAGGGACTTTTAGGACTAAAAGTGGGCATGTGGGACTAAAGAAAGAAGACCCCGAGGGAGTCTTTTTGGGACTTTTTCCAACAGTTGCCCCTGCCACGCATCACACCTTGTCTCTATTAGTTCATTACTAGGGGTAACATGGTCTTTTAGCATGTCATTTAATAACCTCTAGTCCATGTTTAGTCCATGGAACCAAGCAGGTAGGGACTAGGTAGTTTTTAACCAAACATGGCCTTAGATTAACAACAGCTAATGAGTTGCACGGGACAGTGGACGCACCAGCACCATGTGCATCTACCGATGTACTGTGGTCATGCACAGTCTATTGCAACAAAGAACAAACAACCAAGGAGCATATTTGTGTTGGTCCCAGTTTTGTTATCTTTAGACACCTTTCCCTATGTGAGCGCAACAAATCTAGTCCTGCTCAAACTCTACAGCCTTGTCCATTCCTTTCCTCTTTGAACCACATCCTAGATTTATGCGATACAACCTTCCCCACTACTTTCCCCCATTCCTTTCCTCTTTGAACCACGTCCTAGATTCATGCTATACAACTTTCCCCTTTCATTTCCTCTTTGAACCATGTCCTAGATTCATGCTATATACAACTTTTCCCACTACTTTCCCCCACTCCTTTCCTCTTTGAACCACGTCCTAGATTCATGGTATACATGTAGCTAGAGCAATGCATGTGGAGTAAGTAAATTATACCTTAAGGTTCTTGGGGCATGGTTCGGTGGGCGACGGGACGACGGCGAAGAAGAAGGGGTCGGAGGCCCTCCCGCGCCGCCGCTGGGTGGAAAGTGAACAGCTGTGCCGGTAGTCCCTCGCCGATGGCGACATCATTAAGCCTCCTTCACTTCCCGGCGGACGGATCCTGCTGGCTCTTTGAGCAGCATTGAGGGGAGAGAGAGGCCAACGAAGTCTTGTTTAGATCTGGAGAGGGCGAGAGAGTGTGAAGAGAGCAACAACTCCCTCCGTTCCAAATTACTCGTCGAAGAAATGGATGTATCTAGAACTAAAATACATCTAGATACATCCATACCTGCGACAAGTAATTCGGAAGGGAGGGAGAGGGCGAGAGAGTGTGAAGAGAGGAACTACAAGCACTGAGGCTCCAGCGTGTATATATATACTAGAGAGAGAGAGTGTGAAGCGTGCAAACCTAGAAAACATTTTGACCAGTCAAAGAATCCTCCTGGCACAAATTATGCTCAAGTGTAGTTATTGAACCCGAGACCTCAAGTTAGAAGGTGCAACGGGACCAAGGTGCGTGTGTGTGTGCATGTGTGTGTGTATAACAGCATGTGTGTGTTAGAGAGAGCAACAGATCGACCTACTCCTACAGAGAGATGTTGTGTAGTGTACGATTTTAGCCGCGAGAGTCGGTGCATCCTCTCGTTTCCGGGCGTGTCCTGTAGGGACATGCGAATAGCTGCCACGCCCGCTCCTGTCGGGGAAGCTGATCCACCAACACCTATGGGGACCGGGCCCCTTTCGGTTCGGAGGGGGGCGGAGGCCGCACAAAGAGCGGATCGAGGCAGTACACGCGAGCAGTTTTACCCAGCTTTGGGCCGCACGGATGCGTAAAACCCTACTCCTGCTTGTTTGTGTGTATTGAATTCTTGCTCAGGAGCGATGGACGCTGCCAGACCGAGCGTGAGAGTGTTCCTGATGTTTCGAACGAGCCGAACCTCCTCTACGTTGCGCCTGGGCCTCCTTTTATACTTTCAAGGGGTCACCGACAGGTGGCAACGTAGACTAGAAGGGTAAAAATGGAAAAGGATGCGGTAGGTGTAGCTACCGCTGCTGTGGACACAGTGCACCCTACCTAACTCTGACGGCAGGGGACAAGGTCATTAAATGCCCATCTGAGTTGCCTAAACAGTGCAAAACGTGACCGTTAGGAGCGCCACCGTTTGCCACGATGGCCTTCTCTTCATCTCCGCTTGCCACCGCGCACCCCTAGCTGCGCAGCCTCCTGCCACGTGTGCTTGGGAGAGTCCTAGAGCGACACGTTAGCAGGTGTGCTGGAGCGTGGGCACGAAGTGGGGGTTTCCCGCGGCAAGCTCCTTGCCGCGGTCGTCGTCTTGTCGTGTTTGGGAGCTTGTTGCTCACCGGGCCTTGCCGGGACGCAGGGCGCGTCGCGGCAAGCTTTCTTGGTATGCCTTGAGTGGCCTTCCCGGCAAGCTCCTCTTGCCGGGGTCTTGTCTCTTCCCAGCAAGATCCTCTTGCCGGGGCCTGGGTTGGCCTTCCCGGCAAGCTCCTCTTGCCGGGGCCTTGGTTGGCCTTCCCGGCAAGCTCCTCTTGCCGGGGCCTTGGTTTGAGTACTTTGTTCTTGAATGGTCTTCAAGGGAACCACGGAGGGTCTTGGCGGTCACCCGGCAAGCCTTGCCGCGGGATGCTGCGACCGCCTGTGCACAAGTTCGGGGTACTAGGGTACCCCTACTCTAGTACACCGACAGGAGCCCCCGGGCCTGGGCCAGACACGGTGCCGGCCGCTGTTGGGCCAGGCCCAAAACAGTGCACGGGCACGCGCGGCCCAGGTCACGCCGCATATCTCTCCGCTCCCACCGCGCACGCCCAGAACGGCACGCGTCAAATGCGGCGTCGTGGGTGACGCGGGCGGCATGCGCGGGGCTAAGCCCCTCGAGCATGCGTCAGGCCACGATGATGGGGACGGTTCACGCCCTCCTCCCTAAACGGAGGTAGGCGTGGGGGCGTGGTGCATTTACTGGACGGGGCCGGTGCGCGGTTTTCGGGACGTCCACTCCCCGCGATCACGAGGCGGAGCGAGGCCGCCTCATCCGTCGCCTTGGTTCTGCATCCCCGCCACGCGGCTCCCATGCGCTTGGGGTCACGGACGGTGGAAGTGGGAAACTGGGCCGTCGCGAGCAGAGGCAGCGGGTTGGCCCCGACTCCCTGCTCTTCCCGTGCCTTGATTCGCTGAGCGGGGCGGCCGAGCCCGGGGTGGAAGGCTTCGGGTACTCTTCCGACGAGGAACTCCAACCCAGCGCCAAGCTCACTCTGTTCTTCAAAGGCGTGGCGGCGGCGCTCCAGCAACTCCGGGAACGGATCCCAAAGCAGTTGGCCGACGAGTCACGCTCGATTTGTGCCGGAGTTCTGGAGAAGGTGCTGGTGAAGGTGGCCTTCTGCAATCCGGGCCTCAACCTCACCAACGTCCTCAAGAGGCTGCCGGCGGACGCCGATCTTGACGCACTTAAGGCCCTCGTCGCACCCATTGTGGACAGGGTGAACGAGGTCAAAAGGGTTGACGGCGGTCGCGTAGATTAGGCCGTCCGTTTTCTTCTTTTCTTGTCGCTGCCAGTCATGTCATGGGAACACTTTATTAGAGGCGCGACAAGTTATTTTTGTAATATAACTCTATCTTAGGCAAAAAATTGCTATGTTACTTCCTTTACTCGACTCTTGGCTTTGTATGGTTCTGCCCTACACTTTCTAGGGAAACTTGCCGGTGCAGGCACCCTTGCCGCCAGCGCCGAGTGTGGAACTTCAGCAGCCTGCTGGCGGGGTCGCTACCGACAAGCAACCTTGTCGCAACTAGTTGCAGCTCACTTAAGTTGTTGAGCGGACTCGAAACAAAGTAAGGGCGCTAGCGGCTCACTTAAGTTGCTGAGCGGACTCGAAGCAAAGTAAGGGCGCTAGCAGCTCACTTAAGTTGTTGAGCAGACTCGAAACAAAGTAAAGGTGCAACTAGCTACGAGTTGGTTCCTCCGCGCACAGGTTTTCCATACAAAGCACGGTCGTTCAAGGAAAATAACTCAAAAACTTAAAAAACTGATTGCTCAAGCTTTAGCAACTTAGCTTTTCTGTCGTCTGCTTCCCGGCAAGGAGAAACTTTCTTGAACGGCCTGGTCCACACCATTATCTTCTCCTTCCCCCCCGGTAAACCTTGTGGACAAGGGAACCTTCCTTCTTTTGAGAAAGAAACAGAGAAATAAAGTAATGATATGGAGCCTTGGGCTCGTTATTGCTTACCGGGGTCTGGTGCTGCACAAAGTGTCAGATAACATATGCGAAAAAGGATTATAGCATAAAGAAAAACTGACAAGATGTGCGGGGCACATGAACTTTACTGGTGCACGGGGTCTGCGCCCGGCTTTGTACAAAGGATTACATGCAACAGCGGCAAGACTTGTACAAAAGGTGGTTGCCGGAAAAGCTTCTGGCAACCGCGCCCTACGGGTAAAACTTACGAAGATGTTCAATGTTCCAGGAGTTGCTCACCAGAATGCCATCTTCGGTCTCAAGGCGGACAGCGCCGGGCCTAGTGACTCGTTTCACCCGATAAGGGCCTTCCCACTTCGGCGTCAACTTGTTGGAATTCTTGGCAGACTGAACACGCCGAAGAACAAGGTCGCCTTCCTCGAAGCTTCTGGCCTTAACTTTGCGGCTATGGTAGCGACGCAAAGCTTGCTGGTAGCGAGCGGCTCGCACAGCAGCCTGAAGATGGTCTTCCTCAAGGAGCAGCGCGTCATCTTGTCGCATCTGCTCTTGCTCGAGCTCATCATAAGCGAGCACTCGAGGCGACCCGTAAACGAGTTCCGTGGGGAGAACTGCCTCCGCTCCGTAGATTAGAGCGAAGGGTGTCTGGCCAGTGGCTCGATTTGGCGTCGTCCTGATCGACCAAAGAACCACCGGCAGCTCCTCGATCCAGTTTCTTCCGCACTTGTGCAGCTTGTCGAAAGTTCTGGTCTTGAGGCCTCGCAGCACTTCAGCATTTGCCCTCTCCGCTTGACCGTTGCTTCTCGGATGAGCAACAGAAGCGAAGCAGACCTTGGCGCCAAGATCTTGGACGTACTGCATGAAGGTGCGGCTCGTAAATTGCGTGCCGTTGTCGGTGATGATCCTGTTAGGGATCCCGAAACGGCAAACAATCGACCTGAAGAACTTGACTGCTGACTGTGCTGTCACCTTCCTCACTGGTTCCACTTCCGGCCACTTTGTGAACTTGTCGATGGCTACGTACAAGAACTCAAAGCCCCCGACAGCTCGGGGAAAGGGGCCGAGGATGTCGAGCCCCCAGACCGAAAATGGCCAGGATAAAGGGATCGTCTGGAGAGCTTGAGCTGGCTGGTGTATCTGTTTGGAATGGAACTGTCATGCTTCACACTTGGTTACTTGTGCAGTTGCATCCTGGAGGGCTGTCGGCCAGAAGAAGCCTTGTCGGAATGCTTTGCCGGCAAGTGCTCTTGCGCCAATGTGGTGACCACATATGCCTCCATGTATCTCTGCCAACAGCTGTTGTCCATCTTCCCGGCGAATGCACTTCAATTTCACACCATTGAGTCTTATTCTGTACAGTGTGTTGTCGACAAACTTGTACATACTTGACTGTCGGGCTACTCTTTCCGCTTCTTCTTGCTCTTCGGGAAGCTCTCCTGTCTGAAGGAAACGGACAATCTGCTGCGCCCATGCTGGAGCTTGTGGCTCGACAACAAGGACTAAAGGCGTATCTGTTGCTGTGGGAACATCCGCTTCTACGGCAAGAACCTGCGGTTCGGCCGGAGCGTGATATTCCCCGGCAAGCTTGCCGGAGCAAAACTTGTTGGGAGCGTCTGCTTCAACGGAACAAACCAAGAGGTTCGCCGGAGCAGACTGCTCCTCAGCACTCTTGGCGTCGATCTTGGGGACCTTCTTGGCGGCGGCTTCGAGAAGCTCTGCCGGAAAGTAGTCACCAGAAACCAACTTCCTCTTCTTATTCTGTGCATTTGATGGTGTCACGGATGGTTGAGTCAGCTTGAGCACAAAGGTCCCTGGTTCCACAGGCAACTTTAGTGCAGCGCACTTTGACATGCCATCAGCAATGTCGTTCTGAGCTCGTGGAACGTGTTCCATTTGCAGGCCGTCAAAGTGTGCTTCTAGCTTTCTCACTTCATCAACATAAGCTTCCATCAATGGACTCTGGTAGTTCTTGTTCACTTGGCGGACGACAAGCTGCGAGTCACCCCTTACAATGAGTTTCTTGATCCCAAGGTCGGCTGCGATTCTGAGGCCGGCAAGCAAACCCTCATACTCTGCAGTATTGTTCGTTGCTTGCTCCTTGGGAAAGTGCATCTGGACTACGTACTTGAGGTGCTCTCCGGTGGGTGCGATAAGCAGCACGCCAACACCGGCGCCTTGCAGCGAGAAGGCACCATCAAAGTACATCAGCCACTCTTTGCTTGTCTCCTTGACGGGGATGCTCGTCTCTGGAATTTCTTCGTCTGGGGTTGGCGTCCACTCTGCTATGAACTCTGCCAATGTTCTGCTCTGTATAGTGGAAGTACTCTCAAACTTGATGCCAAAGCTTGACAGTTCCAGTGCCCACTCGACAATCCTGCCGGTTGCTTCTGGATTTTGCAGTATCCTCTTTAACGGAAAGCGAGTGACAACTATTATCTCATGTGCCTGGAAGTAATGGCGCAGCTTTCTCGAGGCCATGAGAAGGCCGAAAAGCAATTTTTGCACACCAGAGTACCTCGACCTAGCCCCCTGGAGAAGGGAGCTGACAAAGTAAACTGGGCGCTGCACCATCTTCTTCTGCACCTCCTTGCACGTTTGCGCAGCTTCATCTTTGTCGGGACCAGAGCTTGTCGGAGAAGCCCCCTGCTTGTCGCTGGATTCACTTGTCACGGTCGCTGGCTCATCATCCGCCTCCCTCTCCGCTACTAACGCAGCACTAACCACTTGATTGGTTGCCGCTAGGTACAGCAGCAACTTCTCTTGTGGCTTAGGTGCGACAAGTATTGGAGTGGAGGACAGGTACCTCTTCAAGTCCTGCAGCGCATCCTCCGCTTCCGGAGTCCATTTCATTGGACCTGCCGGGGCTCCCTCGTCGACGCCCATTCTTCCGCCGGCGTCCACTCTACCACCCGTTTGCTCCGGAGGCGGTGAAAGCGACGCAGACGGAACAGCTGCCTCCGAATCCTTCTTCTTCGGTGGCATGTCGATGAAGACGATGAAGATTTAGCTCGCGTGCACGCCGGATCGGGTTCACACAATCTCGACGCCCCCTACCTGGCGCGCCAAAGATGTCGGGGAAGCTGTCCACCAACACCTATGGGGACCGGGCCCCTTTCGGTTCGGAGGGGGGCGAAGGCCGCACAAAGAGCGGATCGAGGCAGTACACGCGAGCAGTTTTACCCAGCTTCGGGCCGCACGGATGCGTAAAACCCTACTCCTGCTTGTTTGTGTGTATTGAATTCTTGCTCAGGAGCGATGGACGCTGCCAGACCGAGCGTGAGAGTGTTCCTGATGTTTTGAACGAGCCGAACCTCCTCTACGTTACGCCTGGGCCTCCTTTTATACTTTCAAGGGGTCACCGACAGGTGGCAACGTAGACTAGAAGGGTAAAAATGGAAAAGGATGCGGTAGGTGCAGCTACCGTTGCTGTGGACACAGTGCACCCTACCTAACTCTGACGGCAGGGGACAAGGTCATTAAATGCCCATCTGAGTTGCCTAAACAGTGCAAAAAGTGACCGTTAGGAGCGCCACCGTTTGCCACGATGGCCTTCTCTTCATCTCCGCTTGCCACCGCGCACCCCTAGCTGCGCGGCCTCCTGCCACGTGTGCTTGGGAGAGTCCTAGAGCGACACGTTAGCAGGTGTGCTGGAGCGCGGGCACGAAGTGGGGGTTTCCCGCGGCAAGCTCCTTGCCGCGGTCGTCGTCTTGTCGTGTTTGGGAGCTTGTTGCTCACCGGGCCTTGCCGGGACGCAGGGCACGTCGCGGCAAGCTTTCTTGGTATGCCTTGAGTGGCCTTCCCGGCAAGCTCCTCTTGCCGGGGTCTTGTCTCTTCCCGGCAAGATCCTCTTGCCGGGGCCTGGGTTGGCCTTCCCGGCAAGCTCCTCTTGCCGGGGCCTTGGTTGGCCTTCCCGGCAAGCTCCTATTGCCGGGGCCTTGGTTGGCCTTCCCGGCAAGCTCCTCTTGCCGGGGCCTTGGTTTGAGTACTTTGTTCTTGAATGGTCTTCAAGGGAACCACGGAGGGTCTTGGCGGTCACCCGGCAAGCCTTGCCGCGGGATGCTGCGACCGCCCGTGCACAAGTTCAGGGTACTAGGGTACCCCTACTCTAGTACACCGACAGCTCCTAACCAGCTTAGCCCACCCAAAGCCCCTCCATCGCCCGTGCGCGCTTCCCGCCCGAAACAGTCAGCGCCACTCCAAAGAATCAGTGCCGCATTCATGCCCGGGCAGAGCGGACGCGACCTCTCACTGGCGCAAGAGTGATGGTTACTGTTGGGTCTATGTGATTTGACGGCTCATTGGTCTTTATTACTGAGGTGGTAGGACTGCTGGATGTCCCACGCTTTCGGCGAAAGGAGGTACTACTACTAGATTACAATTTTCTCCATTTTTACAGCGGAGGCGTGCAAGAGCAGTGAAAACAGGCACGCTCAATGATTACATGGCCCACCTCACACTATCACCATGCGACACCTAACTCTTTACATAGTACTCCCTCCGTTCCTAAATATTACTAGATGAGTCCCCGCGCGTTGCCGCAGAACAGCGATATATCTCTCTGCGCAAAATTATCGATTTCATAGAACTAGAAAAACTCTATAACCACATGACAAATGTGGTAGCCAAACTAAATAAACTCCCATCATCATTTAGATCATCCCACGTAAGGAAAAAAGATCAGCCAACTCCTACTGTATAATGGGATTATATTTTTCTTTTTGACATGTTAATGGGACTTAAAAGCTCACTTACATGCATGCTACCGGTGCATGCGTGCATGCAGACATGTTGATGTGATTTAAAACCCACTCACATGCATGTGCCATGGTATTTCTGCATGCTTGCATGTGGCTTAGTGCGGAGCCTCTCAACGTCTAGATCAGACGGCTATTATGGACTGATTTACTTCATCTAATGGCTACATCAATTTTGATGATGTGGCTCAAGGAGAGGATAGAGAATTCCTAGTAGTGGGGGCTAGCTATTACTAGTAGATAAGTCTTTGTAGAGATTCCACTACATACAGAACAAAATGAATGAATCTACACTTAAAATGCATCTATATTCATCCGCATGTGGTTCATGGTGAAATCTCTACAAAGACTTATATTTAGGAACGGGGGAGATGGCGTACTAAGCAAGCTTCTCCTCATTCTGCGAGTTGATGGGACACATCAAAAGTACTCCAGTGTATAGAGCCTTGCCTCTAAGGTAGGCCCCACATGGTTTGCCTCTTTTTTAACATAACACGTCAAGTCGCAATTTGTTTGTTCACCCGTGGTAGACGATCCTCACTCCACCAAGTGGACAACCAATACACGTGCCAAATTACCACATGGGATGCCTTTTTCGTGCAGAAATGAGGTCCATAGTGTACCCGCACGGGCGTGGTTGGGAAAGAGACGGGAGTACGTGCGCCGTGCATGCACCTCTTCTCTTCATGCACGTCCCCCACCTACGTGGGTGCGTGTGAGAGATACAAACCGCGTTCGTGAGTGTTTTTTGTTTT
>NC_041386.1:461629286-461639494 GCF_002162155.2 Triticum dicoccoides | reverse complement strand
AATGCTCGATGTATCGGTGTGTGTGTGGGGGGGAGGGGGTGGGGGGAGGGGTAGGAAGAGGCCTAACTATAGAGGTAGAACGACTCATATATGTGTTGAGAAGGAGAGACCCAGCTATGTCTTGAGGGAGATCAGTCGACATCCATACATAACTGAAGGACAGGAAATATGATGGGACAAAGAGAGAGAGGAGAGAGAGAGGGAGGGAGAGGGAGGGAGAGGGGTAGAGTGCTGGATGGGTGATGGAGTTGCTTCTCGAAGATGGTGGGAGAGGCCTACTAGACAAACTGAGGGTGGAACTGCAATGTTATCAATAAGAGTGGGGATGAGTTTCTGTGTGTGCCTGTGCGTGATAGATCTGTCGGGACGCATCCATGGATGATGAAGGGGAACCATGTGTTTGGTAAGCAAACCTAACTAGATCGGTAGATCAATTGTTGTTTGTCGGAGGAAGGGAGAGACACAACTAATGAGGTAGATCGATTGACGTGTGGGTAAAAACGAGTTATAAAGACCTAGCTAGCTATATGTATAGCAAGAGATCGGTCGGTGTATATCCATTTGTTAGAGGCAAATAAGGCCCAGTGAGACGGATAGATAGAGAGAATGGAGCTAGGAGGTGGTGCAAGAGGCCCAACTACTAGCTAGATACGGGGAGGAGTGTGCGGTTGTGAGATCGATGAAAAGAGGGGCGAGAGTTTACATGTGTGTCTGACCGTATGAGAGACACGAGGCAAGGACACATAAAGGAGGAGATTGAAGGTGTGTGTGTATGTTGTAGGCAGGCATCGCTGGAGAGGTTTATCGATCGGT
Organism: Triticum dicoccoides; assembly: GCF_002162155.2. NCBI lineage: Eukaryota > Viridiplantae > Streptophyta > Magnoliopsida > Poales > Poaceae > Triticum > Triticum dicoccoides. Next base: position 461,638,681 of record NC_041386.1, on the reverse strand, counting down.
GTGTGTCGGAAAGGAGTTGTGGAGACTCTGGGAGAATGACCTAAAGAAGAAGAAAAATGAATGTGCCCGGTGTATAGAATGCCGAGGGAGGGGGAGGGCGAGGAGGGCGTGTGCATGCACGAGAGAAAGTTAGTGGTAGCTACAAAGGTTAGAGGATTGTGTGGGTGTAAGAAACTAACAAAGATCATAATTTGGTATGAAAGCGGATTCATATATTTGAATAGGAGATCATAGTGTTTTAAACATTGCATGCATGAATATAGCGGTGATACACGTGCTGTGCACATGTTATACCATAATGTAATAATGCATGGCATTTGCAACTCACAGCTAAATGCCGAACAATCTAAACCATACTATACATCAAACAATCTCACATTTTATTTGAATTTGTGATAATGTGTGGCATTTACAGCTTACAACTAAATATCGAACAATCTAAACAATACTATATATCGAACATTCTCACATTTTATTTGAATTTGTGGTAATATGTGGTGTTTGCAACTCACATCTAAATACTTGTAGGCGTAGGGGGCGGGGCACCATACATAATGTGATAAACATATTATACATATGAGACATGGTTTAGATTATGAAGATCTAGCTAGAGCTAGAAATGTAATGTGACTTGAAATCAAAATAAAGTGGATTCAAAAAATCTAGTTCGAGTTCATATAGTACACATAGTTCATATGTAACTCGAGACTAATCATGTGGTGTGCTGTGAAGATAATACACAAACGATGGTTTAACTTGACAATAATGATGATTGTAGATCTTATTAAAACAGAGAAACGAATTCAAATGCTTTGACTTCACAACAATCATTACTATAGATCTTATTCAAATAGAGAAACGAATTCAAATTTAGTTCATATTGAAGCGGTAGTATATACGTTTGAAATGCACTAAAACGTTCATTTGAGTAGTGGGTTGCATGCATTATACACGTAGCGGAATATTTTAATTGAACATAACATGAATTCAAAGTTTTGAATGACATTTGTAGTGCGTATTGATTTGGTACAGTACACGTTAGGCTTCTTCGGAAATTTCAACCCGCGCCTTGTTAGCCCGAAATATTTAAGATCTATCATTGTCTCGTTGTGCTCCGATAACTCCCTCCATCTCAACCCACGCCTTGCTATTCCAAAATTACAACGCGCGCGAAAACTCCCACCTCCTGTGAAATCCCGACACGCGAAATGCCCGTGGTACCCCTGAACCGAAAGAACTGCCTCAAATTGGTGGGGGTACTTTCGTAACTTACCCCAGATTTCGGACAAGCGCGTCTGTAAGACATGGTTCCCCACTGCCATCCCATCCGCCCACCCATTCGTACACCGAGGCCACGAAAACCCGCGACGAAACCCCACACCCTGCTCCGTCCGCCACCCAGCCGGAGCCTCTTCCCCGACGACGTCGTCCACAACAACACCTCGACGTCCCTCATCCACCGTACCGGATGAGGATCCGTCGTCGATCTCATCGTCCCGCCGGTTCAGCGACCCCGTCCTCCACCTCCAAGGAGCTGTCGCGACGTTCCCCTCGTCTTTCGCGCCACCTCCATTCCCACACCGCCGTCTTCACCTGCACCACCGGAAGAGCATCATCATCACCGTTTCCTTGGATGAAGTTGCGGCCTAATCGGCGCCACCAAAGAGGTTGTACACTAATTGCCGCATTTTCTTCTTGATTCGATCTCATGATGCTGCCGGCGCTCGGTCCCGAGCCGACACAGCGCGGCTCCATCCACGGCGGCGTCGCCGGCCACTTCCTCCACGACGTTGCTCCCTCGGCGGCGATGTCCACATCAGTAGGAGATGCTGCTGCTTTAGCTCTCGCTCGCGCTGCTGCTCTGCTCTTGCTCTCGGTCCCTTGCCTGGTCTGCTCTTGCTATTGCTCTTGCTCGCACTGCTGCTCTCGCTCTTGCTCTTGATTGCGATGCTGCTCCGATTTAGCTACCCTTCAGTCGACTGAATCGACTTTTGGGTCAGTCGATTTTCAAGGGTTGGGGTGGGGGGCTCGCCGAGGTGAAGGAAGAACCAGCCGCAGCGGGGAGGGGGCTCGCCGGAGAGGTACCCCACTATCCATCTTAGGGTTCATGATGGGGGCGGTGGTCGCACGGCGGTGGTGGGGCGTTGGTGGGGCGGTGGCGTGGGGATCGCCGAAGAAAAAGCTCGGCACGGGGGGCCTAGAGGGATGGCCGGGGCGGCGGCAGAACGGCGGTGGGGAGTGTTTTCGGGGCAGGCGGGGCGGCGCACCGCCGGCCGCGGGCGGTGAGGGGCTACTGTTTGGCTGGTGGTGGCTGGCGGCTCAGGGGGTTGGAGGTTGAAGATGAACCGCAGGCCCTTCATTTTGTATCCAACAGCTGCAAACTCGACTGACCAGAGATGAAAAAGTCAGTCAGCCGACGTGTAGCCTCACCTTGCTAGTGTGTTCAGTTTCGACAGCAAAATTCAGTTTCAACAGTTAAGTTCAGTTTCGACAGTTAAGTTCAGTTTCGACAATTAAGTTCAGAGATGAGCGGCTGATGTATTTTACATCTAGCACTTTGCAGTTATGTATTTTACGTAATGTATTGGAGATGCTATTAGAATTCCACTCAGGTTAACGTTGTTCGTTGTCTCTCTTGTCCTGCTTCAGCCTCGGCGTCGTACAACTCACCGGAGCTGCTCCAACGATGAAACCCTCCATCACAGCGGAGCAGTACCTCAGGCTCCATCTCCAGACGCCTAAGATCTTCTTCCCTCCTCCGACAGCAAAGTCAGCCAGAGCATGCTCACCGGCCAACCCAATCACGCTGAGATCGACATAGCTTCGCCAAAGAGGTTGTACACTTGTTGCATCTCTTTTTTACTCTACATGTTATATATATTGTCCACTGAGCACACGGATTTGTTCCTTTAGTGTCTCCTTGAAAGAAAAAATGTAGGAATTTTAATTTTCACCTGTCCTCCTTTTCAAATTCCTATTCATGAAGCACAAGACTAAGAGATAGTAGCATAATAGCATTATAACCCTACATTTTCTTGTGGGTTAACTTAATCTCACCATGCTTCTTTGCATCCTGTGGTCTTCCAATTGTTGTGAATCAAACACCCAGATTGGCAGAAATCCTGTGTTTTTAAATTCTCGGTTTTGCACGTGCATTCCTATCCTATTCCTGTCTATTTCCTATCCCTGCATTGTTGGAATCCTCCAATTCAAACGAGCCCTTACATAATTACTTCTCTTACAAATAGTTGTCAAAGAAAACCTTGCGTGGTTTGTCCCGCTCCTGCTGTGCCATCATCCACCCCAGCTTAGCTGCTCCAACGACAGAAGGGTCCAGCAAGCAGGGATCCGGCCTCCAGACTGTCTTTCGCCGCCTCAGATCTTCTTCCCCGCCGCTGGCAGCCATGAAAACTGCATTACCATCATCAACCGAGCAGATGACCTCGAGGACTACACGGGTCCGCAAGAGAGGTCGCACTCTTTCGTGTCTGCTTACGTTATGCATCGGTTAATATTACATGCTACTTTATCGTCCTGTTCATCGATTAGACTCTGAGTCAGCTCCAAACTAATGGTCAAACTTGAGTTTTTAAATGGTTGTGGGGTACATATCGGGGCCGCTATCAATAGTATCTATCTACTATCTGGTTAATCTCCGGTGTCTACTATGAGTTTCATGTTGGGTGGGAAACAAACAGTAAAGAAGCCATTATCTATATTTTTTAACTGAAGCCATTATCTGCCTGCTATTATTGGTTTTGGGTCTATCCACAGGTTGCTACCATCACTCTGGATTTCTGCATGCACTCCTTACATAATCTCACTATGTTTTATTCCTATGCATGACAGTTATTGTAAACAATGGAACTGAACATGTAGAACAAAAGAGACGAGCCTTGCATGGCAATAAAATTTCATGCAGACGTCACTCCATGGTAGGCGCAAAGGCATCCCCCCTCCACGCATTTCGGATTGTAATCGAGAGGAAGATATCTGTTCTGAGGGGGATTCAGAAGGAGAAGACAACTCCTATTTACCCCCTGAGGTCTTCGCTCTAACTTGGCATGCTGATGTTGGTTATATCATGCATATGGTGTCTTGCATTGCTTACTTTATACATCAAACATGTCATCTGCTTAGTTTAGACATCCTTTGTGCGAATGCCATCTGTTTAGTTTATTCATCGCTTATGTGAATTATGCAACGCCATCTTGTTTAGCCAGGCATCATATATGTGAATTTTGCAATGCCATCCTGCTTAGTCAGTCATCTTATATGTAAATTATATCAGGCCATCCTTTTTTCGTTACATATTACATTTGTCAACAATGTTAGTACATTCAACTGCTCTTCGTGTGCATCAGCCATTTGACATGGTGATGGCAAATTCTGGAGTGAAAACAAGGTCTTTAGAGCAGACTATGCTATCTGACGAAGCGCATATCTCGTTGGTTATGGATAGCTCCTCAAAGGAGGATTTAGAGACAGATGACCAGTCCTATTCCCCCCCCCCCGAGGTGTATGCTCTAACTTGGCAGGGTTATGTTCCTCATATCGTGCATATGGTGTCTCGCATTGCTATGTCATTTGATTAGTTTAGACATGCTTTGTGTGAATGCCACCTGTTCAGTGTCTAATTACCATATATGTGAATTATGCATTGCCATCTTGTTGCAAGACATTATATATGTGAATTATACAATGCTATCTTGTTTCAAAGGCATTATATATGTGAAGTATGCAATGTCATGCTGTTTAGCCAATCATCATGTATGTGAATTATATCATGCTATCATTTTTTTGTATTACGTGTTCCATTTGTCGACAACATTTGTATATTCAACAACTCTTCCTGTGCATCAGCCATTTGAAGCGGTGATGGAAGTATCTGGAGTGAAAACAAGGTATTTAGACCAGACAATGCTACCTGCTGAAGCAGACATCTTGCTGGTTACAGAGAGCTCCTCAGAGGAGGATTCAGAGACTGATGACCAGTCCTATTTCCCCCCTGAGGTCTATGCTCAAACTTGGCAGGGTTATATACCCATGTCATGCATGTTGTCTTGCATTGCTTAGTTTTTACATCATATATGGATTGTCATCTGCTTACTTGCTTACTATATAAATCATATATTTGAATTATATCATGCCATCATGTTTAGATAGTACATACACATCATCTATCTAAATTATGGCATGGCAACCCATTTAATAAAGACATCATATAGTTACATCATCTCATCCTGTTTACTGTTTACAATCATCATATTTTGAATTATGGCATTCTATCCGTGAATGTATGTGAATTATGGCATGCCAACAAACACATTATATAGTTATGTCATGTCATCCTGTTTACATAGTCTCATATTTTGAACTATGTCTTTCCATCTTTTTTAGTTAGCCATCATAATGTGAAATTGTGTCATGCTATCCTGTTTAGTTAGCCATCATATATGTGAAACTGTGTCATGCTATCCTGTTTGGTTAGACGACATAAATATGAATTATTTCATGCCCTCTTTTATTCCCCACTATCCATTACACCTGTCTATCATACAATGTCTATACTTTCAATTAAATTTCTTGTTTATCAGCCATTTGAATTGGAGAGCATGATGGCAGTTTCTAAGGGAGTAACAACACGGTCTTCAGAAAAGATAGTGCTACCAGTTGATGCAGATAGGACCACGGTTGTACTTGCCCAAGGACTAGATCCACCACACATAACCCAGACTCTCGCAGATTGTACCCCTACCCAGTTGGACAGAGAACTAGCTACACCCCTTCTAACCCCAACCCCGGCAGATAGTAACCCAGTTCCAGTTGACACAACACCGTCTCCACCACAGAGCACCCAAACCCGAGCAGTTAGTAAGGGAACTGTAGTGCCCAAAGCACGAGGACCACCACTCCGAATCCCAACTCAACACTTAAAGGAGAAGAAGATTTGTTCTCAGGTCAGGTTCTATAGCTATGGTTCATACTCCTTTGCTCTTGCATTACTATATTTACTCATACCAACTATTTTCAAATTTGAAGGATGGAATTTAAACTCCAATGGCGCAACAGGTATGTTTTAAACCTGTTTCTTTAACTGGTTTGCTATTGTAACCTGCTCTATGTTGATTTCAGTTTCAATTGAATAAACAGTTATGTTCTCATGTCATGCACATTACAAGTGTTGTTATTGCTCTATAGTTACCCACACTTATATTCTGTCTATTCTGCTTTGTCTTGAACAAATATTATTTGAACTATGTCTCTATCTTGATTTGGCAACAAAAACTAGAATCTTATAGACCATAAAGTGACCATGGTACATAGATATATGTTTGTTTCATGATGTTATCCTGTCCACTTTACTACTGAACTCATTTACCAAAATGAGTTTCATATACAACATGGTAAACATGTGATGTGTCTGCTTGTTTCTCTTTTAGAATGCAGACAAAATATTGGAGAACAGTACCGCGTTATCCAATGGTAAAGGAAGTAATGCAGATAAGGTTCAAGATACTGAGACATCCCTGTTGTTCTCCAATAAAGCTGATAAAAACTATCTTGACGACAGTGAGGGAATCCAAAAGTCATGTCTTGATGTAGTGTTCGAGTTACTGGCCACTACTGCTGGCACAAGCTCTTCGAACTCGCTGCCTGAATCAGTTCGTCTTCTTGAGTCTCAACTTCAAGTTGAAAGACATCGATCAGATGTGCTGCGACAGGAAGCTGAAGGACTGAGGAAGTCCCTGCAGAATTCAGATGCATATTTTCTGGTGCAACAGCAAGCGCTGGAGGATTTAAGCGCCAAACAAGAGAAAGTTAATAAGCTTGCTAAGCATCTTGCCAACATTATGGGTACCCAGGATATTGTTTCTTGAGATCTTCTGAAGTGGTTTCAGTTCTGGATTTGTTTTGCTGTGGCATTTATTCGTTCTGGTCGCCAACTTTGATAGCCAGTGTATATAATATGCTGCTTTGTTCCCTATATTTGCACTGGTGGCGAACTTTGATGCCCAGTGGATGTAATATGCGTAATAGCTGTGATAGCCTAGCGTTAGTTGCTTGCTTATTTATTTCCTTGTTGTCTTGTTTATTTGTTTGCTTGTAGTCATTGCAGTTCTTTTTCCGCGGTTAGCTAGTGGCTGCAATAACCTAGTTTTTAAAACTAGGCCACAATAACCATGGGCTAATATTTACTATAGTGACACTGGGCCTCCTACTGGCTGTAGAAACAGTGGGCCTTCTATGGGCTGTAGAAACAATGGGCCTTCTACGGGCCGTAGAAACAATGGGCCTTCTGCGGGTCGTATGATTGGTTGGCCAAACATGGGCCAAACAGACCGCATTATGGCCGTATATGGGCTAGAGTTGGAATCGTCCGTTCATGGGCCGACCTTAACGGGCCATTGTTAATAGGCCGTATTTGATGACGCTATGAAAACGGCCCAACGTATTAACAGACCATAAACGGGCCGACTGTAACCACGGGCAGAATTTGGCCCACAAGCAGAAAATGACAGTAACGGGCCGTAAGTAAACGAATGCTGGAAATGAGCCCAAGAATAAATGGGCTCTGAGAAGGCCGAAAGATAACATGGGCTAGAAATGGCCCAACGAAATAACGGGCCGTTAATGGGTATAAAGTTATACACTGTTCATTATGGGCCAGTTTCACCACGGGCCGTTAATGGGTGTAAAGTGATACACTATTCATTATGGGCCAGTTTCACCACGGGCCGTTAATAGGCCAAGAGTTACATAGGGCCTCATATGGACCGAAAGACGTCATGGGCCATACATGGGCCAGAAGTGAAAACGGGCTGGAATCATATTGGGTGGCCCAGATGACGCTACTGGGCCTAATTCGTATAGGGCGTAACGGGCCTTGGGTTAGCGGGTTGTAAATGGGATATATGCGAACATGCCATTAACAGGCTTTACATGGGCCGGCCCGCCACCTTTTGACCAAGTCAAACGGGCCGGCCTTTTCACAGGAATGGGCCTCTGTTGGGCCATGCCACGTGTCAACGTATCATAGGTGCCTTCTGTCTAATGAGTGGATGACATCTGTCCCAATGATGAGCCGACACGTGTTTCCTTCAGCCAATGATGATTTTACATGTGGAAAATCCCCATTGGTCGGGGTTGTTAACGGTTTATCGAATCCAAACCTGACCCGATAGCTTAACGGCGCTCCGTTACGGTGGATGCCATGTGTCGGTCACCCTTGACGAAAGCACTTCTGTGACGCGGGATTTATCGTCATGGAAGTGGACACTTCCGTGAAGATAATTTTGGTAATGTCATGGAACACTTCTACGACAGCACATGCATGACTATCTTGATTCTGTCATAAAATCGTCATGGATGTACATGCATGACAGAAAATGCAACCTACTGTGACAAACATGTATCATCACAGAAGTGTATTTTTTTGTAGTGATGGGCAAACCGGCAGATGTTGAAGACAGAGGCCTTGCAGCGGCGGCGGCAGTGGCGGCAGGGACTTTGCTAGGGTTTCGAGCGAGGGAGGGGGTGTGTGTGTGCGTGTGTGCACACGCCTGAGGAGGTTTTGGTATGTGTGTGTGGAGGGGGGCGCGGGGTGTTTGAGGAAATGACGCGGGTACTGAAAATTTTACTACATGGGAGTCAAAGGCGGGAGTGAAATGCCGGGCTATTGAAAATTTTGATGATAGTGCATCGCACACGATCTGGAGATAACAACCGTGTGTTATGAAGCAGAAAAACCCTCGAGGCGGGCAGATATTTTCTAGGGATGCAGGCGGGATTGGGAACAAGAAACATCGCACACAGTCCGGAGATAACAACCGTGTGTTATGAAAAAGAAAAAACCTTGAGGCGGGCATATATTTTTGAGAGGGGGAGCCTCGTGGAGCCCAATGTACTGTGCGGATGTGTGCGTGACAGGTGCACTGGCGTGGCACACGGTTAGTTTGAGTGAACCGTGTCTGTTGCATCATCCGACTTATCTAATGTTCATAAATTTTGCGAAAAATGACGCAGGAGAGGGTCAGAACACGAACACACTTGCATGTGGACCAAATTTATGTATCAAAAGGGTGGTTTGATTTTCAAATACCAAATGCAACTTAGATGTGGCACCTCTCTCGCAAAGCGCACGGTATTGCTTTCCCCCACCCCCTCGTGTCGGCATGAAGGGAATCCTAAGCTATGAATGCATGCCCCCTCCCCCTCAACCGAGGTTCACCTATCAAAGTGCGAAGTAGCTAGCAGCCCCCCTCCCCGTGTCGGCACGAAGGGAATCCTAAGATATGAATGCATGCCCCCCAACCGAGGTTCACTGTACCATAGTGCGAAGTAGCTAGCAGCCCCCTCCCTCGTGTCGGCACAAAGGGAATCCTAAGCTATGA
>NC_041386.1:461526749-461628446 GCF_002162155.2 Triticum dicoccoides | reverse complement strand
ACACACTTTTAGTCGGCGAGCCAGAGAGGCATATATCTCACCAAGATGGATCGTAAAATGGACCAAGAATAATCCACCTTGGTCGTATAACCTCTCTCTTGTTGTTGGTCAAAGTGATGGCCGTCCATGCGACCCTGGAGATGAGCTAGCTCGCCAATAATCACACAAGTAGCTAGTCCCCGAAGACAACCACTGCATGTGTGTGGCCCAAACATATGTATGGAGAGGTGTGTTTTTGAGTAACAATGGAACAACTTTGACGTGGCACCGTAATTTCGAACTAGAAATCCCCACACTAAGTGAGGGTTAGGTTGACGATGCATATGTATGTTACACCACACTTCAAGCCAACGACGGGGATTCATATATGCATGCATGCATAGTATATGCGCTCAAACTTAATTAGGTCTGAATCTCACCATGACCTATACTACGATAACACGAACCAAATGAAGAATTCTCCATGGTAACCTATCTTGTTGTTGGTCAAGGTGATCATGGATGTCCACGCGGGCCCACGAATATATAGGCTTGTCGTCGATAACCACGCGAGGGAGTGTATCATTCGAAGGCAACCACTACATGCATATGTATGGAGGTGATGCGTGCATGATTTTGAATACACCACATTGATCTGGCGCGTGTGTCAAAAATCGTACACTAGCTCCCCACACAGAGCGAGATCGGTTCATCATGGTGTCGTTGTACTAGCCACTTCGACTCGATGGGAGGGATTCATGCGTACACATGCATGTGTGTGTGCTCAAAGTGTATCATGCATGTCATCCCAGAGAAAAATAATAATCCCCTCCTATGTCAAAGTAACCTCTTTTGTTGTCAGGCAAAAATAAGTGATGGACCAAGCGGGCCCACAAATGGAAAGCATCGATATCGCTGATAACCGCTTAAGTGTGTGCGAGAGGACAACCACCACCGCTTTGCATGTGGGCCAAACATATATATGTTGAATACCCAAAATGCACGACTTTGATGTGCCACATGCCTCAAAAACCGTAAACCATGCACCCACACAGAGCGAGGTTCATATCAAGCGTACTACATATGATGGTCCCCTTCCCCCCTCTTCACCGCATACTATATGCTCCTACCGTAATATATGTACAACCCAAAAGAATCCTCATCGATGGTGAAATTAATTAATCTCTCCCGATGTAGGTCAAAGTGATGCATGCATGCATGCATGCATCGACGATGGCCTCGTGGGCCCACAGATGGTAGTGTCACACGTGAGTGTCCTAGCTAGGATATATATGCATGTGGCCAAAAAAGGTATTGTGTGATGTTTGAATAACCAATTTCACAATTTTTATATGGCACGTGCCTCAGTAACCAAAAAGTCCCGACACTGAGTGAGGTGTACTTGTTCACGGACGCATACGTATAGTATATATGCTAGTCCCCTCCCACCTCTTCGACGCGTACTATATACCACCATAACACAAACAAAAAAGATTCTACCTTGCTGGTCAAATTAACCTCACTGTCGGCTGTTTGTCAAAGTGATGGATGACAACCTCGCACGCCCACAGAAAGCGTCACACGCGAGTATCGAGTGTCGTGTAGGACAACCATCGACTGCATGTGGCAAAACATTTATGTATGAAAGGGTTGTGTAATGTTTTAAATAACGATTTCATGACTCCGATGAGGCGCTAGCCTGCCTAACAAAACGGCCAACCCACACGGTGGCTCACAACTCGTAGTGTACTGCAAGCCACCCGCCACCCCCAAACGCACACACCCACACACACACACCGCGAATCCACCGCAACTACGATGCATGTTAAATTAATTATCCCATGGTGAACATACATGTTACCAAAGGAGGGACCTTTTAATTTCAAAAAAATCACAGAGATCAATAAGATGTTTTAGTACATTGATTGATTGAGTTTCTATGGGTATAATGTGCAAAAATCAAATTTGAGCTACATGCACACGTGACATTGCACCTAAATGGATTGCAAAAACACATATGTCTCATTGGGTGCATGTTTACTCCCCGTGCAACAAATTTCAAACATTGAGAATCTTGATTTTTAAATTCTAGTACATCCAAAACTTATTTGAAGTTCATGAAACTTATTGTGTTTTCATATGGACACCAATACAAAGTGGCATTGTACTTTTTTGTCAAATTTGAGACCAGTTTTGATGTAATCTTTATCTAATTACAGACGGGAGGTTATTAATAATTGGGAACCAATATCCCAAATGGATTATTTATTTGAACCGTGAACGTTAGACCAACAATGGATACGTGCCATGCTTCGGTTAAGCAATAAAGCATCAACATTAATCAACCAAATAGAAAAACAATATACGTACCGCCGCATGACCCGTGTGGCGTGCGAGCAGGTGTGAGTTGACGGGACACATGCGAGCAGTCCGCCGTGCAGGCAGACGGGGAGGCGTGCGTGCGGGTGTGTGAATTGACCGAGGCGTGCTCGTTGTGCAGTGTCATCGGGAGGTGTGCGAGTAGCTGTCTAAAAATTTGGCAGGCATGCCAGCAGTCTGATGCGCAGGCTCACCGGGAGGCGAGCCATCGGTTTGACCGCCGCCCGCCTCTGTCCCACAACTCCCACTACACCATATTAATGGTGCGCCCGAGCGGCCGCACCCCCATCCTCACTACGCACACACAATCCTCTCTCTCCGCTTGCATCCCCGACGCTGCTCTCAGTCCTCAAAGCCGTTAGTGTATGAGGATGCCGCCGAAACGCCCAATCGGAGGGAGTGGCGATGTGGGGCTACTAAAGCACTGAAGCACGACGTGGAGATGGAGACAGAGGTTGCCGTCATCGCCAGCGAGTTATCGCTGCACCCTAACATCGTCGACGGCGTCGAGCTTCCATAGTCGGAGGTGGAGTTCCACACCGACTCCGACGACCACTCTGGCGACGTCTCCAACGACCACTCCGGCAACGACTCCGACGACGACGGACAACCGGTTAGTCATCTATACCCAGTTATGTGGCAAATAGATCATAGGGCTTCTCTAATTACTCCTGCCTCCCCCATTTTTGGAATAGAAATCCTGTGGTTATGTTCTCCCAATCCATGAAATCTGAGTAAGTTTCGTTAGATCCGTGTAGTATATTGATTGTTTGAATGGTACAGGTGATAAGTGATTAGTTGTTTCATCTGTGCAAATGATTTCTGCTAGTAATCCGACTAGGGTTAGTGTTCGTGCTAATAATTCCTAGCCAGGACTTGACAATTGATTTTGAATGACCTACCTATGTTTGTGCCATTATTTTTGTGACGCCCCCGATTCAATCGTACACTAATCATGCACGCAAATGTGTACGACCAAGATCAGGAACTCATGAGAAGATATCACAACACAAGTCTAGATACAAATTAAAATAATACAAGCTTTATATTACAAGCCAGGGGCCTCGAGGGCTCGAATACAAGAGCTCAATCATAGACGAGTCAGCGGAAGCAACAATATCTGAGTACAGACATAAGTTAAACAAGTTTGCCTTAAGAAGGCTAGCACAAACTGGGATACAGATCGAAAGAGGCGCAGGCCTCCTGCCTGGGATCCTCCTAAACTACTCCTGGTCGTCGTCAGCGGGCAGCACGTAGTAGTAGGCACCTCCGGTGTAGTAGGAGTCGTCGTCGAAGGTGGCGTCTGGCTCCTGGGCTCCAACATCTGGCTGCGACAACCAGGTAGAAGGGATAGGGGAAAAGAGGGAGAAAGCACCCGTGAGTACTCATCCAAAGTACTCGCAAGCAAGGAGCTATACTACATATGTATGCATTGGTATCAACTGGAATAAGGCTATTATATGTGGACTGAACTGCAGAAAGTCGGGATAAGGGGGGATAGCTAGTCCTTTCGAAGACTATGCTTCTGGCAGCCTCCGTCTTGCAGCATGTAGAAGAGAGTAGACTGAAGTCCTCCAAGTATCATCACATAGCATACTCCTACCCGGCGATCCTCTCCTCGTCGCCCTGTTAGAGAGCGATCACCGGTTGTATCTGGCACTTGGAAGGGTGTGTTTTATTAAGTATCCGGTTCTAGTTGTCATAAGGTCAAGGTACAACTCCGAGTCGTCCTATTACCGAAGATCACGGCTATTCGAATAGATTAACTTCCCTGCAGGGGTGCACCACATATCCCAATACGCTCGATCCCATTTGGCCGGACACACTTTCTTGGGTCATGCCCGGCCTCGGAAGATCAACACGTCGCAGCCCTACCTAGGCACAACAGAGAGGTCAGCACGCCGGTCTAAATCCTATGGCGCAGGGGTCTGGGCCCATCGCCCATTGCACACCTGCACGTTGCGTACGCGGCCGGAAGCAGAACTAGCCCCCTTAATACAAGAGCAGGCTTACGGTCCAATCCGGCGCGCGCCACTCAGTCGCTGACGTCACGAAGGCTTCGGCTGATACCACGACGTCGAGTGCCCATAACTGTCCCCGCGTAGATGGTTAGTGCATATAGGCCAGTAGCCAGACTCAGATCAAATACCAAGATCTTGTTAAACATGTTAAGTATCCGCGAACACCGACCAGGGCTAGGCCCACCTCTCTCCTAGGTGGTCACAACCTTCCCTGTCGTTTCGCCACAAAGATCCACACAAAGGGCCGTTGGGACAAAGGTCCTTTTAGCCCCCAATCCATGAATCACTCGCGGGTGCTCCACAAGCCGACCCGACTTTAGTCACCACATGTATCATGTATAAAGTATATAGTATATACCCGTGATCACCTCCCGAGTGATCACGGCCCGATAATATAGCATGGTAGACGAACAAGAATGTAAGGCCACTGATGATAATCTAGCATCCTATACTAAGCATTAGGATTGCAGGTAAAGGTAACAACAGTAGTAGCAAGGACAGGCTATGCATCAGAATAGGATTAATGGAAAGCAGTAACATGCTACACTACTCTAATGCAAGCAGTAGAGAAAAGAGTAGGCGATATCTGGTGATCAAAGGGGGGGGGGGCTTGCCTGGTTGCTCTGGCAAGAGAGAAGGTTCGTCAACTCCGTAGTCGTACTGGGTAGCAGCGGCATCGGTCTCGGTGTCTAGCAGAAGAAGAGGGGGGAAGAAACAATGAATAAAATGCAAACAGATGCATGACCATGCATGACAAGACAAGTAACGGTGCTAGGGGTGCCCTAACGCGGTATGAGGTGATACCGGTGAAGGGGGGAAACATCCGGGAAGGTATCCTCGGTGTTTCGCGTTTTCGGGCAGAGGAGCCGGAGGGGGAAAGCTACGAGTTCGATAGGTTAGGGAGGTGGGGCGGACGAACGGGTTGCGTATCCGGAATCGTCTCGTCGTTCTGAGCAACTTTCATGTACAAAGTATTTTCATCCGAGTTACGGATTAAAAGATACGATTTTCTAAAGATTTAAATCATTTTCTGATTTTAATTATATATTTAATTCCAACATTATCCAAAACAGTGTGTGATGACGTAGGCATGACATCAGAGTGATGTCAGCAGGTCAACTGGTCGGTTGACCAGTCAAACCAGACAGGTGGGTCCAGTGGGACCCACATGTCATTGTCAAGGGCCTTAACAGAGTTTTAAAACTAACTAAAATGGGTTAATTAGTGGGTGGCCCCAGCAGTCAGTGTCTAATTAGGTTTTAGTTAATTAACTTAATTAATTAGTAGTTTATATATTTGTTTTTATTTGTTTTATGGCATGGGGCCCGCATGTCAGTGGCAGTAGCTGCCACGTCAGCGAAGTTGCCTTGGTCAACATGGCCAGTTGGGCCCCCAGGCCCACAGGCAGCGACCCAGGGGTGGGGCCCGCCTAGCCACGTCGGCGGACGGTGCCGGAGTGACTCCGGTGACCCAACAGAGGCGGCCCCTCGCCGGAGTTGGCCGGAACCGCGCTACGGGGCACCAAATCAGGCGTGGCCAGGCTCTCTGGAACGGCCTCTTCGCGCCGCGTCCGATGGAGGGGAGCACGACAGCGGGGGTGGCCGGAATGGTCGCCGGCGACGAGCGCGACGGGCTGCTGTTCGGGCGCGGACGAAGACGGCGACGCAGCGCGCTTCGGGGCGAGCGGGAAGGCTAGGGTGGAGCTGCGCAACACGCTGAGCTCAAAGGGCTCGGCCCCGTGACCATTTGGTCACCGGAAGGGCGCCGGCGACGCGCGAAGGCGGCGGCGTAGTCGGGAGCTCGAGGAGAGTGGAGCTGGGGCGAGCTAGCGAAGAAATTGAGATGTTGGGGAGGATCTACGCGGCATGAGGAGCGTAACCGACACGAGCCCGTGACCATTTGGTCACCGGAGACTCGTCAGCGACGGGGTCCGCGGCGGAGTGCTCGGGTGCTTCGGCGGCAGCGAGCTAGGGCGTGCAAGGTAGCTAATGGAGATGGGCGGGAGATGGGGAGCTCACCGTGCGGCACGCAAGATGGCCCTTGGGAGTTTAGTAGCCGGAGAGTCAACGGCGCTCGTCGGAGATGCGTCGGGGATCCGAGGAAGAAGACGAGGTTGGGGCAGCGTTCGATGGTGCTCGGCGTCCTGCGTCTTGACGTGGAGGCGTAGTCGAGGGAGGCGGAGCGAGCGGACGCGTCGGAAGGGCTTGGAGGTCGCGGTGGCCGCGAGTACTACAACGGCGAGGCCATGGCGGCGCTCGGTTGCGGTGGGGAACGAGGGGGCGAGGTGCGGTGGCTCTGGAGGGGAGTGGGAGGTGCAAGAACCGAGGCGAGCGTGGGGGTGAGTGGGAGGAGAGACCGAGGGGGCGCGGCGTGGCGACCTTATCCCCTCGTCGTCGCCGGCGAGAGGGTGCGGCGGGGACGCGCCCCTGTTCTGACCCGGGTCGGGGGAACAGGGAAGGGAGGCGGCAGGGGGAGGCGGGCCAGTTCGGCCGGATGGGCCAGGTGGGTTAGCTGGGCCAGATGGCCCAGGAGGGTTTGGGGGGTTTTCCTTTCTCTTTCTTTCTTTCTTTTCTTTATTTTTTTCTTTTCTGTTTTATTTCATTTTAAAGTATTTAGTCTTTTACTAAAAATGTGTTTTCTGCACCATAATTACCTTTGTAATATTTGGCGCACTCCGAACATTTTAGTTTTAATATTTGAAAACTTTTATTGCTTGCTTGATTTTGAATTTGAATTTTATTCGGTTTCGAACTAACGCAAGATTAGCATCAGTAATCGAAGTGACGTGGCGTCATTAGCAGAGAATTACTGTAGCTTAATTATCCGGGTGTCACAATTCTCCTTCACTACAAGAAATCTCGTCCCGAGATTTAAGAGGGGGTCTAAAGGGAAAAGGTTTGGTTACGAAATTCTAACGAATCTTCTCGGTCTTGGTTGCTCTTCTCGAAGAGGTCAATCCATAGTATGTATGTCTTCATTCCTATGCACCAATGCATCATGAGGAAATTGTCGTCCTTCCTTCGGGAACTTCACCGTACTTACGAAAGGATAAGAGGGGAAAAACTCTATAAGGACGGATCCCAACAAGATCAAGCATCAGACGGTTAACTCAGGGAAGAAGCATAAGTATCTCTCGATTTGAAACTTAAGAAGATATCGAGAGCAAAGTAAGAAGGTACCATGAGAAGTTTCAAACGGGTAGGCAATCGTACGATGCCTAATCAAAAGGTGAAAGGGTTTCAGGGCAACGAGGATAGGTATTGCGCCTCATACCAGATTAGATCACTAGACAGGTGGTCCGTGAATTACTTACAAAGTCAAGCGCGAGGAACAACCTTGGGAACAGGTGGTGTACAGGAGAGTCAGGTTTCGATCCTGTGGAACTGTGGGTTATGGGCCCGCCATGTGGGATAAAAGTAGGAGTGGTGACATCTTGCATGGTCATGATAGCAAGGCATGTCAGAGGGTAGCCAGCCAGTTATGTCGGCAACGATGTCGGTACCAAGGGCGAGGGACAAAGAGAACCATTTTCCTGCTCGTTGAACGAGGTGGACCAATAGGCAAAGTTCTCGTCCACCGGTGGTTACCAGAATGTCAATAATAATAGTAACAGGGTCTTACTGACAGAGTTGTACACTGCGGTGCTTATAAAAGCAGTGACGTATTACTGCTTAGATCATATAAACCTCAAGAAGGTTAAACAGAACAATGGAAAGGAAAATGTGATTATAAGATAAAACAGATCAATGGGAAGGCAAAATGTGTTTAAACACATATTTCAGGGGTATATCCTTCCCAAGAACAAGCAGAGTATGATATCCAAGACCGGATAGAAGGTAGAAAGCCACTTAAGTAAGGGGGAGGAAGCTCATGATATTACCCATACAACGGTGTTTGGATAATTGAGCAGGAAACATTTAGCATTAGCTTCAATGTACTTGTTGAAAATCGGAATACCATAGACATGCTTCGAGATAGCATTGACATGGTCAAAGGGTGAAGATCAGACTCTGGAGACACAAAGGATCCATCAGGAATAACTTGAAGAATAGGTCTTACAATTTCCTCATGGAAGAAGGGATAACCTTCCTGAAAAGGAATCTATAACAACAAGTCCTCCGGCCAGGTGTGATAGGCATGGCCCCACCTTACTGATATATCAGGACCAATGTAATAACTCTTGGAAATATGTTCCAACCATCATATCTGACCGAGATTCAGATCTGATTGGTGCCAGGATGCCTCAGACTCAGGATGCCTAAGAAGAAAAGGTGCAACACAATTGACAAGGCGACAATGTAAGATTCTCGGGAAATGTACTATGGAAGCAAGTTCCAAAACAAGAGTTCATCATTAAAATCAAGGGGAGAATGAAGAGGTGGCTGATGAACTCAACGACGATTCATTGAGATTTTCAAAAGATGGATTTCCACACTTATGTGAACAAGGAGTCAACATTTGTCGGACCAAATGATATAAGGATGTATGCTCGAGGAAAACATACACAATTAAGCATTGGTTGAAAAGTGCACCCAAAATATGGTCTTAGGTAGCATGATCAATGTTAGAAAGGCGATTCAACAACCAATAGTCTAAGAATGAAATATCAACCATTAACTTGAAAGCAATAGGGTGCTAGAGACACGAACAAGTTTGTGTTGAACGGAAGGCAATAAAGTGGTCAATGATAACACAAATCATCGAGGACAAGGAGGGTACTTCTCATCATGAATTCAATTAATATCTTGGAAGGGGTCAAAATGTTGATGATGATCACGACAAATCTTGTCGAGAGGCTCCATGAGGATGCAATCGCTCAGCGATGACATCAAGCCAAGGGAATGGTGAAGCAAAAGGTTATTATAACCATAGATAAGATGCGATCTCAGAATTCAGAGTTGTTTCTCAAGACAAACAATATGATGGTGAAGGTTTGATGTAAGCTTAGAGCACTGTCGGGATTGTGTCCCGAGGATGAAGGGCATAGGTAGAATGGTCAAGCAGTCAGCCTGACGATGATGATGTAGTCAATCAGCTGGGAATGACACCATCGAGTACAAACTCGTAAGCATTGAAGATTACTAAGAGTTGTTGAATCGCAGTGCAGACTCGATTCAGTTATCGATGTCTTTGAGTGTTAAATAACTCAGAGCCCACGAAAAATTGGAATCAATGAGAATGTAGCACTAGATGAAGAACTCGTAAGAAGTTATGCAGTTCCATGATAATCTTGAGATACCAGGGGGTAATACTCGACGTCAAATCAAAGTAGAGGTTGGACTGGGGTATTACTCCGCAGAAGACAAGTGCTTAAACTTGCACGAGAAATGGTATTTAAAGGAGAACATGGTCGAAACCATGATTGCAAAAGGCCAGATCCCAGATATAAGATGAACTTATACCAAAGGAATAATTAATTTAACAGAAGCTTTAATGATAAGATCTACATCGTGTCCATGGGCATGAACACAGGGTTCAAGGTCGACTCCCACTTGTTCAACGCATAACCTTTCATTCACCTCTCGTATTTCAAAATTGACATTACTTGTTGAAAGTTTTTACCTGGTGCAATACCAGATAAGTATGACCCGTGAAATCTTTTGGGTTCACACGGTTTTAGAGCAGGTATAGGTTCAACCCATAGGGGCATCTTAGGAACATATACCAGAAGCTTCAATCGTAAATACCACCAGCTCAAAAACAAAGCATGGTTGAGAAAACAGAGGATACAATTTACCAAAGGCATTATGTATCCAAGGAAAAGGCTCATAAGCTTATTGAATATGAAGGACGTTGTCAGATAAAATCCAACAAAGGATCTGGTGGTCCATAAGGGATCTGATGTGAGCATCGGTACTCAATCAGAAGAAGAAAGAATGCAAGGAGATAAGATTATAGAAACAACTGACTAACTCAAAGCTCAAATGCAAAGGAATTATGAATTCCAAGACAAGGGATCAGAAGCAATGCTCTGATTAGGGATGGATAAGTTGAATAGCCTTAGGGGTTAAAATCGATGGCAATTTGGTTGGTCGAGATCCAGCTCATGTTTAAAATGACGTCTGAGCTGGAAGGACAAAATGAAAGATCTGATTAAGGATTGCGATCATTCACTACATATTGATTCAACAGACTCAAACTGATAATGACTAAGGATGCCAATAAGATTACCGGACTTATGAGGTTAATCATAATGCAAGCAAGCAAGAATTTCAAGAGCAATAGGCTGTTGAGGATTTTCGGAGATCGAATGGTATTTTGAAGACTTTCGTGAAATACATGTATCCACTGGGGATGAGCGGATACTTGATAAGTGCGAGAAATTATTCGTAGGATTATCCAGGTTGCAAAGAACTGCAAGGGCAGTGGGCACAGGGTATTATCGGAACAAGAGAGAGAATTTCGGGGTATCTTGTAATAACAAGATTAACTGGGAATAAAAGTAAGGGTGTCAGGTGTAAGTATTTATCCATAGGGATATTTTGGTGGTAGGGGATGGCAAAAGCAATGGGCATAAAGTCTCGAGAGAACAACGGAGAGTATCTTTGGAATCCTTCGGTACAGCAGGCGATCATCTGTAACAAGGGGCTCTCCGGGAGAAAGTATTTCCGAGAACCTAAAGTCAGTTTTGTTTTTTAGCAAAATCATTTAACCCGAATAGAAGAGAGGTCAGAGTTCCAGAGTATAGATGAGGAATAAAAGATTCTAATACCACCCAATGGCGACGTGGGCCCGTAAGCCGCACAGCCATGTTAGTTAAAAGTTTTGCAATGACTAGACTCAACTTCGGCCAAGGAGTTTGGAAGAGGGATTCCTACAAGCAGTCGGCTCTGATACCAACTTGTGACGCCCCTGATTCAATCGTACACTAATCATGCACGCAAATGTGTACGACCAAGATCAGGAACTCACGGGAAGATATTACAACACAACTCTAGACACAAATTAAAATAATACAAGCTTTATATTACAAGCCAGGGGCCTCGAGGGCTCGAATACAAGAGCTCAGTCATAGACGAGTCAGCAGAAGCAACAATATCTTAGTACAGACATAAGTTAAACAAGTTTGCCTTAAGAAGGCTAGCACAAACTAGGATACAGATCGAAAGAGGCGCAGGCCTCCTACCTGGGATCCTCCTAAACTACTCCTGGTCATCGTCAGCGGGCAACACGTAGTAGTAGGCACCTCCGGTGTAGTAGGAGTCGTCGTCGAAGGTGGCGTCTGGCTCCTGGGCTCCAACATCTGGTTGCGACAACCAGGTAGAAGGGATAGGGGGAAAAGAGGGAGAAAGCAACCGTGAGTACTCATCCAAAGTACTCGCAAGGAAGGAGCTATACTACATTTGTATGCATTGGTATCAACTGGAATAAGGCTATTATATGTGGACTGAACTTCAGAAAGCTGGGATAAGGGGGGGATAGCTAGTCCTTTCGAAGACTACGCTTCTGGCAGCCTCTGTCTTGCAGCATGTAGAAGAGAGTAGACTGAAGTCCTCCAAGTATCATTGCATAGCATAATCCTACCCGGCGATCCTCTCCTTGTCGCCCTGTTAGAGAGCGATCACCGGTTGTATCTGGCACTTGGAAGGGTGTGTTTTATTAAGTATCCGGTTCTAGTTGTCATAAGGTCAAGGTACAACTCCAAGTCGTCCTGTTATCGAAGATCACGGCTATTCGAATAGATTAACTTCCCTGCAGGGGTGCACCACATATCCCAACACGCTCGATCCCATTTGGCCGGACACACTTTCCTGGGTCATGCCCGGCCTCGGAAGATCAACACGTCGCAGCCCTACCTAGGCACAATAGAGAGGTCAGCACGCCGGTCTAAATCCTATGTCGCAGGGGTCTGGGCCCATCGCCCATTGCACACCTGCACATTGCGTACGCGGACGGAAGCAGAACTAGCCCCCTTAATACAAGAGCAGGCTTACGGTCCAATCCGGCGCGCGCCACTCAGTCGCTGACGTCACGAAGGCTTCGGCTGATACCACGACGTCGAGTGCCCATAACTGTCCCCGCGTAGATGGTTAGTGCGTATAGGCCAGTAGCCAGACTTAGATCAAATACCAAGATCTCGTTAAACGTGTTAAGTATCCGCGAACACCGACCAGGGCCAGGCCCACCTCTCTCCTAGGTGGTCACAACCTGCCATGTCGTTTCGCCACAAAGATCCACACAGAGGGCCGTTGGGACAAAGGTCCTTTCAGCCCCCAATCCGTGAATCACTCGCGGGTGCTCCACAAGCCGACCCGACTTTAGTCACCACATGTATCATGTATAAAGTATATAGTATATACCCGTGATCACCTCCCGAGTGATCACGGCCCGATAATATAGCATGGCAGACGGACCAGAATGTAAGGCCACTGATGATAATCTAGCATCCTATACTAAGCATTAGGATTGCAGGTAAAGGTAACAATAGTAGTAGCAAGGACAGGCTATGCATCAGAATAGGATTAACGGAAAGCAGTAACATGCTACACTACTCTAATGCAAGCAGTAGAGAAAAGAGTAGGCGATATCTGGTGATCAAATGGGGGGGGTTGCCTGGTTGCTCTGGCAAGAGAGAAGGGTCGTCAACTCTATAGTCGTACTGGGTAGCAGCGGCGTCGGTCTCGGTGTCTAGCGGAAGAAGAGGGGGAAGAAACAATGAATACAATGCAAACAGATGCATAACGATGCATGACATGACAAGTAACGGTGCTAGGGGTGCCCTAACACGGTATGAGGTGATACCGGTGAAGGGGGGAAACATCCGGGAAGGTATCCCCGGTGTTTCGCGTTTTCGGGCAGAGGAGCCGGAGGGGGAAAGCTACGAGCTTGATAGGTTAGGGAGGTGTGGCGGACGAACGGGGTGCGTATCCAGAATTGTCTCGTCGTTCTGAGCAACTTTCATGTACAAAGTATTTTCATCCGAGTTACGGATTAAAAGATATGATTTTCTAAAGATTTAAATCATTTTCTGATTTTAATTATATATTTAATTCCAACATTATCCAAAACAGTGTGTGATGACATAGGCATGACATCAGAGTGATGTCAGCAGGTCGACTGGTCGGTTGACCAGTCAAACCAGACAGGTGGGTCCAGTGGGACCCACATGTCATTGTCAAGGGCCTTAACAGAGTTTTAAAACTAACTAAAATGGGTTAATTAGTGGGTGGCCCCAGCAGTCAATGTCTAATTAGGTTTTAGTTAATTAACTTAATTAATCAGTAGTTTATATATTTGTTTTTATTTGTTTTATGGCATGGGGCCCGCATGTCAGTGGCAGTAGCTGCCACATCAGCGAAGTTGACTTGGTCAACATGGCCAGATGGGCCCCCCAGGCCCACAGGCAGCGACCCAGGGGTGGGGCCCGCCTAGCCACGTCGGCGGACGGTGCCGGAGCGACTCCGGCGACCCAACAGAGGCGGCCCCTCGCCGGAGTTGGCCGGAATCGCGCTACGGGGCACCAAATCGGGCGCGGCCAGGCTCTCTGGAACGGCCTCTTCGCGCCACGTCCGATGGAGGGGAGCACGACGACGGGGGTGGCCGGAATGGTCGCCGGCGACGAGCGTGGCGGGCTGCTGTTCGGGCGCGGACGAAGACGGCGACGCAACGCGCTTCGGGGCGAGCGGGAAGGCTAGGGTGGAGCTGCGCGACGCGCTGAGCTCAAAGGGCTCGGCCCCGTGACCATTTGGTCACCGAATGGGCGCCGGCGACGCGCGCAGGCGGCGGCGTAGTCGGGAGCTCGAGGAGAGTGGAGCTGGGGCGAGCTAGCGAAGAAATGGAGAGGTTGGGGAGGATCTACGCGGCATGAGGAGCGTAACCGACACGAGCCCGTGACCATTTGGTCACCGGAGACTCGTCGGTGATGGGGTCCGCGGCGGAGCGCTCGGGTGCTTCGGCGGCAGCTAGCTAGGGCGTGCGAGGGAGCTAACGGAGATGGGCGGGAGATGGGGGGCTCACCGTGTGGCACGCAAGATGGCCCTTAGGAGTTTAGTAGCCGGAGAGTCGACGGCGCTCGTCGGAGATGCGTCGGGGATCCGAGGAAGAAGACGAGGTTGGGGCAGCGTTCGATGGTGCTCGGCGTCCTGCGTCTTGACGTGGAGGCGTAGTTGAGGGAGGCGGAGCGAGCGGACGCGTCGGAAGGGCTTGGAGGTCGCGGTGGCCGCGAGTACTACGGCGGCGAGGCCATGGCGGCGCTCGGTTGCGGTGGGGAACGAGGGGGCGAGGTGCGGTGGCTCTGGAGGGGAGTGGGAGGCGCAAGAGCCGAGGCGAGCGTGGGGGTGAGTGGGAGGAGAGACCGAGGGGGCGCGGTGTGGCGACCTTATCCCCTCATCGTCGCCGGCAAGAGGGTGCGGCGGGGACGCACCCCTGTTCCGACCCGGGTCGGGGGAACAGGGAAGGGAGGCGGCAGGGGGAGGCGGGTCGGTTCGGCCGGATGGGCTAGGTGGGTTAGCTGGGCCAGATGGCCCAGGGGGGGTTTGGGGGGTTTTCCTTTCTCTTTCTTTCTTTCTTTTCTTTATTTTTTTCTTTTCTGTTTTATTTCATTTTAAAGTATTTAATCTTTTACTAAAAATGTGTTTTCTGCACCATAATTACCTTTGTAATATCTTGCGCACTCCGAACATTTTAGTTTTAATATTTGAAAACTTTTATTGCTTGCTTGATTTTGAATTTGAATTTTATTCGGTTTCAAACTAACGCAAGATTAGCATCAGTAATCAAAGTGATGTGGCGTCATCAGCAGAGAATTACTGTAGCTTAATTATCCGGGCGTCACAATTTTCTTCAAGATTGGTCTGTACATAGACAATTGTGCTTAAAAATCGAACCATAATCTCTGGATATGTACAAATAAATAGCCATAAATTCCTAATCATACTTCACGGCATGTAATCAGTGATTTGATGCCAAATTTGTTTTACTATTTGTATAGGTGTTGTCTGACGATGTGGACAGCGAGGATGAAGATGTCTAGAGGAGGTACAACAGGCAAATCCTAAGGGAGGTTTATGCAGGATTGCATAACACGCGTATTAGGACCTGGAACGGTGGCTATGGATGCCCATTTTGCAACCAGAAGATTCATGACGCGTATCTAAGTGTTCTAGCGCATGCAAGAGGACGGGCTGTTGGCTCCTTTAAGCAGAAGTATTCTCGTAGGGTGGCGCACGGTGATAAGTCTCCGTCGTATCTATAATTTTTGATTGTTCCATGCCAATATTATACGACTTTCATATACTTTTGGAAACTTTTTATACTATTTTTGGGACTAACATATTGATGCAGTGCGCATTGCCAGTTCCTATTTGTTGCATGTTTTTTGTTTCGCAGAAAATCCATATCAAACGGAGTCCAAAGGGGATAAAAACTGACGGAGTTTTTTTGGAATATATGTGATTTTTGGGAAGAAGAATCAACGTGAGACGATACCCGAGGGGGCCACGAGGCAGGGGGCGCCCCCCAGGGGGTCAGGCGCGCCCTGGGCTCTCGTGGCCACCCCGTAAGGCAGTTGGTGCTCTTCTTTCACCGCAAGAAAGCTAATATCCGGATAGAGATTGTGTCCAAAATTCAGCCCAATCGGAGTTACGGATCTCTGGGAATTTAAGAAACGGTGAAAGGGCAGAATTAGGGAACGCAGAAACAGAGAGAGACGAAGAGACGAATCCAATCTCGGAGGGGCTCTCGCCCCTCCCATGCCATGGAGGCCATGGACCAGAGGGGAAACCCTTCTCCCATCTAGGGAGAAGGTCAAGGAAGAAGAATAAGAAGGGGGGCCTCTCCCCCTCTCTCTCGGTGGTGCCGGAACGCCGCCGGGGCCATCATCATCACCGCAATCTACACCAACAACTTTACCACCATCATCACCAACTCTCCCCCCCCTCTATGCAGCGGTGTAACCCCTCTTTTACCCGCTGTAATCTCTACTTAAACACGGTGCTCAACGCTATATATTATTTCCCAATTATGTATGTCTATCCTATGATGTTTGAGTAGATCCGTTTTATCCTATGGGTTAATTGATGATCGTGATTGGTTTGAGTTGCATGTTTTATTATTGGTGTTGTCCTATGGTGCTCTCCGTGTCGCGCAAGTGTGAGGGATCCCCGCTGTAGGGTTTGCAATATGTTCATGATTTGCTTATGGTGGGTGGCGGGAGTGACAGAAGCACATACCCGAGTAAGTAGGTTGTTTGCGTATGGGAGTAAAGGGGACTTGATGCCTTGTAATGCTATGTGTCGGTGTCAAAACCGGCGGATCTCGGGTAGGGGGTCCCGAACTGTGCGTCTAGGCCGGATGGTAATAGGAGGCAAGGGACACGAAGTTTTACCCAGGTTCGGGCCCTCTCGATGGAGGTAAAACCCTACGTCCTGCTTGATTAATATTGATGATATGGGTAGTACAAGAGTAGATCTACCACGAGATCAGAGAGGCTAAACCCTAGAAGCTAGCCTATGGTATGATTGTTGATGTGTATCCTATCCTACGGACTGAAACCCCCCGGTTTATATAGACACCGGAGAGGGTTAGGGTTACACAGAGTCGGTTACAATGGTAGGAGATCTGAACATCCGTATCGCCAAGCTTGCCTTCCACGCCAAGGAAAGTCCCTTCCGGACACGGGACGGAGTCTTCAATCTTGTATCTTCATAGTCCAGGAGTCCGGCTGAAGGTATAGTTTGGCTATCCGAGCACCCCCTAATCCAGGACTCCCTCAGTAGCCCCTGAACCAGGCTTCAATGACGATGAGTCCGACGCGCATATTGTCTTCGGCATTGCAAGGCGGGTTCCTCCTCCAAGTACTTTATAGAAGATTTTAAAGACAAAGATAGTGTCCGGCTCTGCAAAATAAGTTTTCCACATATTTCCATAGAGAGAATAATATTTACACAAATCTAATCTATTGGCGTATTCCGTAGTGCGACACACCACGGCCAAGCTTTTATCCGAGTCGTTTCATTATCCCACCTCAGTGCGTCATGCGAGGTGGTTTCCTTGGCACGTCTTGTTTAAGCAGAGATCGTGTCCCCTTATCCCGGGATTCTCATCAATACGGGCGTGGGTAACCCAACCGCTTCTAAGACTCCTAGATCATAGGCAAGTCCAAACGGACATGGAGAGGACACTCGATATCCACCCTCTTTATAAAGGGACGAGGCCTTTTATTTTTCCCTCCCGTGCTCAATCGAATCCTTCCCCCACCTCAAGCTCAAACGCCCAAAGTTCAGGTCAGGTGCTCCGAACCTTTAGCTATGTCCGGATCTAGCCTTCAAGGTTGATGGGTGCCTTCTTCCGTCACGGAAGAAGACGTCAAAAAGTTGAGGGAGGCCAGATATCTGACCGCCAAGATTCTGCATCGGCTGCCTCCCCGGGGGCAGGCCGTCCCCTCCCCTGAACCCAACGAGAGCGTCGTGTTCGTCTCCCACTTCCTCCGAGGTCTAGGCCTTGCATTGGATCCTTTTGTCAGGGTCTTGATGTTTTACTACGGGCTAGATTTCCATGATCTAGCTCCGGACTCCTTTCTTCATATCACGACATTTATTGTTGTGTGCGAGGCCTTCCTCTGGGTTACCCCTCACTTTGGCCTATGGCTCAAGACCTTTGAAGTAAAACCAAAGATGATCGAGGGGCAACATGCGGAGTGTGGAGGCGCCTCAATACACAAGATGACGGGAGCTGCATGGCCCAAAGGTTCCATTCCAGAGGTGTCTGAATTATAACAACAGGAGTGGTTCTACATCACGGCTCCTAGAAGTGCCAAGTGGGCGGCCGCCCCTGTCTTCTGCCCGGGCCCTCCAGCACCGCTGATGTCATGGATTAGCAGAGGATTGAGTTGGGGTCTGGCCAAGGACGTGCCTATACTGCAAAGCCGCATTCAAGATCTCTTTAACGGAGATTTCAGTTTGGTTGCGGTAACACAAGTTATGCTGGTTCTTCAAGTCCAGCCTTGCAAACCCCGGCCTCTTTGCTTGTGGGAGTTCAATCCCGAGGGACCGTGCGCCATTCAAAATTTCCTCGGCCTGACGCATGAGGAGATGTACAAGTCATTCTTCGGACCTCAAGTGGAGTGTCCGGAAATCATCGAGGACGTGGGCCTGAGTAGCAATTGTGCCGCCGAACAGGTAAGGCGTCTTCCGACCGAGTGTACTACCTCTCCTTTGAGCGAAGTTATTTCTGAGAGTTTTCTTTTTAACCAGGACTAGCTAACGAAGGCGAAGTTGATTCGGTGCTCGGCCCCCCTCCCTGAGGGTTTGGAAAATCTGATATTGGAAAAGATGCTCTAGACCGCACCTTGCCCAGAGCCCTTGAAGGAAAATGCGGGCGGTCGCGGGCCCCAAACACTGTCCGCTCTAGCCGAGGGAGCGAGCGTCTCCATGAAGGAAGACGACCAGAAGAGGAAAAGGATTGCGTCTGGGGATTCGGCAGCCGAAGCTTCCAAACGGGAGAAGAAGTCTCCCACAGAGGGTCCTACCCTGGGGGGTGCGGTTGCCGCACAAAGTCCGCGGGGGGATCAATTCTCCCATGAGTCGTAAGTGACCCAAAATACCTTAATAGTACAGATATGTCGTCTTTTCTTCTGAGAAGATAACCACTACATGTATCTTTGCAGTTCGGGCCTTAGCCCCTCTCAAATGAGTTCGTCTTTGGGGGATCTTCTTCTAGAGATGATGGAGAGAAAAACACCTCCTCCGGACTCCTCCGCTCCAGAAGCGGGCGACCCAGAAGTGTCGTTGCGGAGGGCCTCTCCGAGTCCAACGAGGCCAGAAGATAATCCCGTCGACCACCAAAGTTCCCAGTGTCCGGCTCCTGAAGAGAGCAAATAAACGAGTCCGGCACCGTCTAGTGTGCGGTCGGATGTGCTGAGGGAGTTGGTGGGGCGAGCGGCCATCTCAGATGAACACCGTGTGCTGATGAATACGGTGGTGGAGAGAATCTTGTCCGCCGAAAGCGGATTGCATAAAGATTTTATGAGTCTACTGACAGGTTTTGAGGTACGTAAAATAATGTATGATAGTCCTGTACATGCTAAGTGTGCCCTGTGTAGATAGTAGCCCTTGAGACTCTGGTTGTCATTGGGAATGACAACGACCAGAGGATCATAATCCCAGGTAGTAACCATACTGCTTTTATGAGCAGGTGATGGAAGCTCCGGTGGCTAGCCAGACTAGCGAGTTTGCCCATTTAAAACGGCAGTTGGATGCGGCAGACGCTGACATCGAGCTTGTTAACAAAAGGCTTGACGAGGCGCAGGGTAGGTGTTATTATCTGGTAAATGCCGCATAGTAAGAGCAGCATGAAGCCAGTATATTTAACATGTTATTACTGCAGATGGAGCTACCACTGTTGAAGCCTTGCGGGCGGAACTTGCCCGAGCCAAGGAACAAGCGAGATTGGGTGATGCGGCTGCTTTGAAGGCGGCCGAAGAGTTGCGAGCCGAGAAGGCCGCGCATGGCGAGAGCCGGGATAAGACGGCTAATATGGCTGTAGAATTAAAAGCCGCCGTCGACCGTTGCCGGGCTCTTGAAAAGGAAAACCAGGCGAAGGCATCGGACCTTGAGAAGGCTGCTGCAACGGGAAAAGACCTCCGCTCTGCTATGAGGGCAAAGAAGGAGGAGCTGCGGGAAGCCAGGGATATTGTAGCCGGGAAATCCTTTATGCTGCAGAGGAAGTTCGGAGATCCACAGTATGCCCCTCTGGATCGGCTGTGGAGTTCGGAGGATGTGTATATGGATTTGGCGGCGAGCGCTGCCGATGCGGCCAAATACTTCCAGAGTCAGATGGACCGTGAAGTAGACCAGCTATTTTGGAAACAATTCCTTTCTCCCGAGCATTCGCTTTCATTGACGAACCAATTAGCCGAATGGGCCGAACTAAATAGGTTGTCCAGACTCTCCATGAGGTCTGTTGTGGATCAGCTATGGCCAGGAAGGTCGAAACCGAGCAGCTATTTCAGCTTGGTGCAGCAGTTCCTTGACGTGGTGTCGCGCATAAGTGCGATGAAGAGGTCGGCATGCATAGAAGGCGCATGAATGGCCTTTGCCCGTGCTAAGGCATACTGGGCAGAGATGGATGCTACCACTGTTGCAGCGCAGGATTCGACCATAGGTCGAAGGGCTGCTGAGCACTACTTTGAGGAAGTTCTTGAGGGTGCTCGTTTGATAGAGACCCAGTGCTCAAAAAATATTATGTTTGAGTGACATGAAATTTCATTGTAAGCAAAATGCTTTTATAAATTTTCATAAGGCTACTTTTATACTTTTGCCTAAAAGTAATGTGATGCCTCCCGGGCGGCCGTTTATGTATACATGTGTATAACCTGAAAGATTGCAGTCGTCGGCTTCAACCCCCACGCATATAATGCGGAGGTGTTTGCAGAAACACACGTTCACACTTAACCCAACGTCTTGGTCCTATTAAGGAGGTGATAGCGGAGCGAGCGAGGCAACCGGACTATAATGCTTTAACACTTTCACTTAGCCATAGGAGTTCGACAGTGGGGCTACTAGATAGCCCCTGGTGGCTCTGCACTCTCCTGATCCCGGGGTGCGTATATGCCTGGCCGGAAAGCAGCCCTTCGTTAAGGCGGAGGAATTCTAACATTCCCATGGGTCATCGAGTGGTTGACCAGTCTCGCGCTAGATCATGATAGTCAGTTTTCGGCTTTCTCTACTGAGGTGCTCGTCCGGATGAACCAGGGCACAATCGCAGTAGTTCTCCTAGTGCTACCTTAGTCGGTAAAGCGGAACGTAAGGCACCAAAACACAGGAGCCGGGCAAACCCAATATTTGACCAAAGACAATGATTCGGAGCTGATGCATATGGGGCCAAACTCGCGACGCCGAACACTCCCTAAGGTATTCGGTCTTTGTGGTATAAACCGGGCCTAAATAATGGCCTTCGTAAGAAGCCCCTTATGTCCAGGTACGTGTATTGGTCTGGCGTGGCCACATGCCAAGACGTCAGCATCCTTCTCAGTGGTGGATATGTATCAACAAGAGACAGTAAAAAAGGTTTACGCAGGGTCTTAATCTAAAAAGAATCCTTGGAGCGGGTCCCTGCTGCACGTTTGCGCCCGTGTCTCCGTTGTGCCATATCCTAGACGAGTGTGGCACAATGATCGTCTGTAAAAGAGAGGAAATTAGGTGAAAAAGGTTGTCGTGCAAAAAGATAATTGAAGAAACTATGCATAATTCAAGATGAGGAGGAATGGCCACATGGCTGCGCGCGTTGAGCCCCTTGTAAATAGGGGTGTGACCATTTATTCGGTATAAGTAGCGGCGCCGGACTCGATTAGTTGTGTCTGAGGTCTTGAGGACCTATGGGGCGCTTTGGCTAGTCCGGGCGCCTTTAGTGTGTGGCTGCCAAGGCAGCCTCACTCTCTTCGGCGCGCAGAGATCGCTTGATATTTCCGTGCACTAAAATGATGCCGCGTGGACCGGGCATCTTGAGTGTGAGGGAGGCATAGTGTGGTATTGCATTAAAGAGAGCGAAAGCTTCGCGCCCGAGCAGTGCTTGATAGCCACTTTGAAACGGAGCGATGTGGAAGGTTAAATGCTCGCTACGGAAGTTATCGGGGGAGCCGAATATAACTTGTAGTAGGAGGGAGCCCGTACAACGAGCCCCTGGGCCTGGCGTTACTCCTTTAAAGGTAGTATTGCTATGGAGAATTTGTGTTGGGTCTAACCCCATCCTGCGGATTGTATCCTGGTATATTAGGTTTAGGCTGCTGCCGTTGTCCATCAAGACTCGTGTGAAGTGATATCCGCCAATTAGTGGGTCTAATACCAAGGCATCCCATCCCGCGTGTCGGATACTTGCTGAGTAATCGCGATGGTCAAAAATGATCGGTTGAGACGACCATTGGCAGGACTTCGCGGTGACAGGCACTTGGGTATATTTTCCTGGGGGTGCCGCATTGTTTTTTCCCTTGATCATGTGTAGTACGTTTACTATTTTTGACTTTTGGTGGGAATTTCTTTTGTTCCCCAGTGTCTTGCTTGGGAGGCTCGTCCTTGTCTTCACTTGGTGTATCCTCCCCCTTGTGTACGGCGTTGAGCTTGCCGGACTGCTTGAAGACCCAACATTCTCTATGGGTATGATTAGCGAGCTTGCTAGGGGTACTAGGTCCAGAATTTTGTTGAGGCTGGACGGTTCATCCCTGGTGCCTTTAGTGGGCGGCTTTTGACCTGGCCGGGAGCTTTTGAATCCGGCATTTACTGCCGTGCCCTTCGTGCTGTCTTCTTTATTCCGACGTTTGCTATTGCTGTTGCACCGTGATTTCCCGTTTCCATCTCTAACTTCAGATGTACTAGGGTCGCTGGTGCTGCATCTGGCTAGCCAGTTGTCCTCACCCGCGCAAAAGCGGGTCATGAGGTTTGTTAATGCGGCCATCATTCTCGGCTTATTTTTGCCGAGGTGTCTGGCAAGCCATTCGTCACGGACGCTATGCTTGAAAGCTGCCAAGGCTTCGGCGTCCGGACAGTCGACAATCTGGTTCTTTTTAGTGAGAAACCTATTCCAAAGCTTTCGGGCCGACTCTCCGGGCTGTTGAGTTATATGACTCAAATCGTCCGCATCCGGAGGTCGGACATAAGGTCCTTGAAAATTTGCCCGAAAGGCGTCTTCGAGCTCTTCCCAACTTCCAATGGAGCTTTCGGGAAGGCCTTTGAGCCAGTGACGAGCTGGCCCTTTGAGCTTGAGGGGTAAGTATTTGATGGCGTGGAGATCATCTCCTCGAGCCATATGGATATGAAGGATATAGTCCTCAATCCAAACCCCAGGGTCTGTTTTCCCATCGTATGCCTCTATGTTTACGGGCTTGAATCCCTCTGGAAATTCATGGTCCAGCACCTCATCGGTGAAACATAGGGGGTGTGCAGCACCCCTGTAACTGGGTGTACCGCGTTGTTCTGATGCTTGTTGTGTTGCATTGTATGCTGGGGCGCGCTTGCGTGGTCCATAGATGGATCTTGTTGCGCCGTCCTTTGGGTGCGAGCCCTCGCGTGGGTCGCGTGTTGTATTGTGAGCGGCATTGTATGCCGTTCTGTGTTGATAGAGGGGTCGTCTGTCCGACCAGGTGGTTGCTTTCATATTTGGTTGTGGGGGGTTGGAGGCCTCCTCATCGAATTCGGGTAGCAGCTTCCGCTTTGGGTAGCTCTTTGAGGGGCGATCGTCGCCGTACATTGCTGCTGTATTAAGTATTTTACTCCATCTAAATTGGAGTTTGTTTTGCGCGGCCGTGAGCCTTCGCTTCTGCTTTTTAAGGCTCCTTGCGGTGGCAACGAGCCTTTCGCGGGCATTCTGATGCTCCGGGTGCATGTCCGGCGTTATGTCGTCTGGACCATTATCCCTGATAGGATTTGTTTGTTCGGTTTGAATATCCGGATTGCCATTGTCCGGCAGCGGTTCGCCCTGCTCCAGCGCTGGGTCTGTGCGATCACTATTTCTGTCGAGGCGGGATTTGGGGAGGCGCTTGCGTCGCCGTTTTGACTGCTTTTCGAGGGAACAGGCCTTCGGTGTGTCCTTCCGCTCCTCGTCGTCATCTTTTGGTGCGTCCACCGTGTATACGTCATATGACGAGGTGGCGTTCCAGGGCCCAACAGGCGCTAGTTCTTCATTGTCTCCTTCATCGGCGTCCATACCGTCGATGTCTTCGGAGTCAAAGTCGAGCATGTCGGTTAAATCATCGACAGTGGCTACAAAGTGAGTGGTGGGTGGGATTTGAATTTCTTCATCGTCCGCACACCAACCTTGCTGACCGTAGTCCGGCCAGGGCTCTCCTAATAAAGAGAGACTTCAGTGACTTCGGGATATCATCGAAAGGCGAGTGCTGAAAGATGTCTGCGGCAGTGAACTCCATGATCGGCGCCCAATCGGATTCGATTGGCCACGCAGAGGGTTCGGAGTCCGGAGAGGAGTCCGGCTCATTGAAGTCACGAGCCTCGCAGAGTACGGGGCTGGTGTTCGGCTCAGTCGCCGTTTGGATCGCAGCCCCTGAGGTGGCGTCCAACCGCCCATCCTCGATCGGCGCAGTTGGCTCCGAACTGAGGGTCGGAGCCGGTGCGGGTGCGGCCTCCAGGGCACCGTTCGGCGACAGAGTTAGATCATGCTCGTCATGACAGTGCAGCGCGCTCGGCAGTGGCTCGAATCTGTCGAAGATCAAGTCCCCGCGGATGTCAGCCGTGTAGTTTAAACTTCCTAATCTGACCTGACGGTCAGGGGCGTAGCTTTCGATCTGCTCCAGACGGCCAAGTGAATCGGCCCGCAGTGCGAAGCCGCCGAAGACGAAGATCTGCCTGGGGAGGAAGGCCTCACCCTGGACTGCATCGCTATTGATGATCGTAGGAGCCATCGGGCCTGACAGCGACGGCACAGAGGAACTCTCAATGAAAGCACCAATGTCGGTGTCAAAACCGGCGGATCTCGGGTAGGGGGTCCCGAACTGTGCGTCTAGGCCAGATGGTAACAGGAGGCAAGGGACACTAAGTTTTACCCAGGTTCGGGCGCTCTCGATGGAGGTAAAACCCTACGTCCTGCTTGATTAATATTGATGATATGGGTAGTACAAGAGTAGATCTACCACGAGATCAGAGAGGCTAAACCCTAGAAGCTAGCCTATGGTATGATTGTTGATGTGTATCCTGTCCTACGGACAAAAACCCCCCGGTTTATATAGACACCGGAGAGGGTTAGGGTTACATAGAGTCGGTTACAATGGTAGGAGATCTGAACATCCGTATCGCCAAGATTGCCTTCCATGCCAAGGGAAGTCCCTTCCGGATACGGGACGGAGTCTTCAATCTTGTATCTTCATAGTCTAGGAGTCCGGCTGAAGGTATAGGTCGGCTATCCGAACACCCCCTAATCCAGGACTCCCTCACTATGGTTGGGTTTTACCTTAATGATCTTTAGTAGTTGCGGATGCTTGCTAGAGTTTCAATCATAAGTGCATATGATCCAAGAAGAGAAAGTATGTTAGATTATGCCTCTCCCTCATATAAAATTGCAATGATGATTACCGGTCTAGTTATCGATTTCCTAGGGACAAATAACTTTCTCATGAAAAAAAGCTCTCTACTAAAACTAATTTAGTTGTGTCTTTATCTAAACAGCCCCTACTTTTTATTTACGTGCTCTATTATCTTGCAAACCTATCCAAAAACACCTACAAAGTACTTCTAGTTTTATACTTGTTCTAGGTAAAGCGAACGTCAAGCATGCGTAGAGTTGTATCGGTGGTCGATAGAACTTGAGGGAATATTTGTTCTACCTTTAGCTCCTCGTTGGGTTAGACACTCTTACTTATCGAAAAAGGCTACAATTGATCCCCCATACTTTTGGGTTATCAAGACCTTTTTCTAGCGCCGTTGCCAGGGAGCCCGTACAACGAGCCCTTGGGCCTGGCGTTACTCCTTTAAAGGTAGTATTGCTATGGAGAATTTGTGTTGGGTCTAACCCCATCCTGCGGATTGTATCCTGGTATATTAGGTTTAGGCTTTTGCCGCCGTCCATCAAGACTCGTGTGAAGTGATATCCGCCAATTACTGGGTCTAATACCAAGGCATCCCATCCCGCATGTCGGATACTTGCTGAGTAATCGTGATGGTCAAAAATGATCGGTTGAGACGACCATTGGCAGGACTTCGCGGTGACAGGCACTTGGGTATATTTTCCTGGGGGTGCCGCATTGTTTTTTCCCTTGATCATGTGTAGTACGTTTACTGTTTTTGACTTTTGGTGGGAATTTCTTTTGTTCCCCAGTGTCTTGCTTGGGAGGCTCGTCCTCGTCTTCACTTGGTGTATCCTCCTGTCACATCCCTAGCTTCTGGTGCTGTCTGGTGTGTGCATCATGTTTAAATTCAAATCAAATTTGAATTGAGGAATTTTCAAAAGCCTCAGGAAACCTCTAAAAATAACCAACAATTAAATCTTCTCAAATGTGTCCAAGAAAATGTTCCTGTTATTCCATGGAAATATTGGTAAGAGGTAAAATTTAAACCAATATTTTTGGAGTCACAGAGATAATTATTTTGGCCATTTGAATTAATCCAATAACTATTTGCTTTGGATTTATATTTAATATATATTAAATATGACTCCAATAATTCTGGAAGTTTGTGAGTGGCTTTGTATATATTTTAGCAAGCCACATAAAAATCTACAGAATTTATTTAAATGATTTAGTTGCTAAACTAAATCAAAACAAACTACAGAAAATAGAAAAAAACAAAAAGAACAGAGCCTACCTGGCGCCTACCTGTCCAGCCCAGCCGGCCCAGCTCCTCCCGCTGGCCCAGCCCACCGCCGCCCCCCCCTCCCCTGTCGTCTTCCTCCTTGCCAGGAGGACGGACACCGCGACACCGCCGCGCGCGCCACCTCCACCCTGCTCGGCCACCTCCTGCTTCCTCCCTGGCCTCCCCAGCGACGCCCCGGACGACGCCACGCGCCTCCCCGACCCCCTCTCACTTCTCCCTCGCTCTCTGGACCTCCCTCCCCTCTGCTCTCCCTCACTCGCCGAGCGCAGCCGCAGCCGCGCCACCGTAACGCCGCGGCCACCGTCTCCCCCTCGACCCCTCGCTGTGCTTGCGAGCTCCGCCTCGACCCTCTCTTCCTCCCCACCGATCCACAGCCCTCCGGAAGCCCTACATCGCCGCCATCGCCATCGTCTTCTACCTCGGACCCGCCGGCCATCTTCGTCAAATTCGCCGGCTCCGGACCGTCCCCGACCTCGCCGAGCGTCCCCTCGTCATCGCCGTGAGTCACTGACCCTCTCCCCTAACTCAGCATGCTCCCCTCCGTGCCGTAGCGCCGTTCCCCACGAGCCCGAAAGCTCACAGCCGCCGGCCATGTCGCCGTCGTGGCTACAGACGCCGTAGCTCGTGCCTGGGCGCGTCATAGCACTCGGTTTGCTCCCAGGAGATGACCCCGACCACCAGTTGGACCTGCCATGCACCAGAACTCCGAACCCGCGCTCGCCCGAACGCCGGTCGCCGCCGCGGGCCCCGTTCCGGTGAGCTCGGGCCACCTCAGCCCCTGCCGTTTGCACAGATGGATGCGGGCGACTCCCAGCTACGCGTAGAGCCCCTCAGTCGCCGATTTCGTCGCCGAAGGAGCGTTTCCGACGCCCTCCGCCGTTGCTGGCATCGCCGGCGACAAGCCGCGGGTCAACTCCGGCGGGTTTGACCCGGGGTTTGACCCCCCTGACGTGTGGGCCCAGGCGCCTGCTAGATTAGTGTTAGATTAGTTAGCGCTAATTAACCTAGCTAATGAGATAAGCCACTGACATGCGGGCCCCGCCTGGCTAACTAAGTTAGTTAGGGCTAACTAACCTGGTTAGTTGACTGAGACACTGACGTGTGGACCCCACACGTCAGGTTTGACCCTGACCGACCCCTGTTGACTTGCTGGCGTCACGGTGACGCACTGCTGACGCAGTAAATGCTTCTGGAATTTAGATAATTCTTAAATGATTTATTAATTCCAGAAAATGCCTAAAACTTCAATAAATCATAGAAAATTAACCGTAACTCCAAATTAAATAATTTATATATGAAAAATTATCGGAAAACTTCAAGGAATCCATCTGTACCATTTTCATGCATGTTAGAACAACTTATAGCTGCTGTTTAGCACAAATCAATTAAATGGCATTTGAATAATCACATATGGGGTTTAATTTGAATCTTATATTCAAACCAACTTCATTTAATCTGTTGCTAGTTGCATTAGCTCAAAACACATTCATATTGCCATGTCATGAGCATGCATCATATTGTGCATTGCATTGATTGTGTTCCTTTCTGTGTTGCCGGTATTTGTCCCCTCTCGATAGACGTGATACCGATGATGTGATCGTTGACACTGATGAAGACTCAATGTTATCTTCAGAAGTGCCAGGCAAGCAAAACCCCCTTGTTCATTCCGATACAATCCCACTCTCTCGCTCCTGCTCTCTTTTACTGCATTAGGACAACAACGATTCATCTGTTACTTGCTGCGGTAGCTGAACCCCTTTATCCTTTGCATGACCTGTCATTCCACAGTAAATAGATGAAACCCACTAGCATGAGTAGGAGTTGTTTGAGCCCTGTTGTGCCTACTCATTCATGCTTGTTTGTCATGCCTGCTACTGCTTAGAGTTGAGTCAGGTCTGATTCATCGGGGATGAATCAGAGGCGTGTGAACATGTCCTACTGTGTGTGAGCTAAGTGTGTGAACACGATTTGGTAAAGGTAGCGGTGAGAGGCCATGTAGGAGTACATGCTGGGTTGTCTCATTGAAGACGTCCTCAGGAACTGAGTTCTGTGTTTGTGATCCTTGATTCAGCTACTACCATACATTGGGCCCTGAAATATGACCCCGCTCGACTTCTTATTCACCCTAGTCCTCTGTCCAGGAGTTGCAAGTAGTTTCTGGTGTTTGTAGCTTACTGGAGGCCGTGGACAGCGCTGACCGTAGGGGTGGGCTGTGATGCGGTAGGTACGTGGCACGGTGTACCGGATGCCCGTTTGGTATCTCGGGAACCCTGTTCACATCGTTTGGGGCTGTGAGCGAAACTCCGGCCGGATCTCCTCATGGATGGAACCCGAATAGGCGATAAACCTGGACTAGAGACTTGAGTGTTTAGGTAGGTCGTGGTCTACACCCACGTCGGCTTTCGCTTGAAGTCTGCCGAGCACATGACGTGTGCAGACGCTAAGTGGTGGAAACATGTATGAAGAAGTACACCCCTGCAGGGTTAACATCATCTATTCGAATAGCCGTGTCCGCGGAAAAGGACTTCTGGGTTGCTTATATCAGTTCATAGACAAGTGAAAGTGGATACTCTAAAATACGCAAGATAAGCGTGAGTGCTATGGATGGCGTTCTCGTAGGGAGACGGGAGCGGATCCATAGTGGTGTATTGATATGGTGAATATGTGGACTCATGTGCGCCACCTCAAAAGAGTTACTTGCAGTCGTAGTTCAGGATAGCCACCGAGTCAAAGCTGGCTTGCTGCAGTCAAACTCCACCATCCCCTTTGTTGATAATGATGCATAGGTAGATAGTTCTGATGTAAGTCTTGCTGGGTACATTTGTACTCACGTTTGCCTATTTTATGTTTTGCAGAGAGACTTCGGTCTCGCTAGTAGTTCCACGTGGACTTCGACGTTTAGCTTGATACCTCAGCTACGATCTTGTGCCCTCGGCAGGATCTGATAGATAGTCAGGCTTTTCAGCCTTTTTCATTTATAGATGTCTGTACCCAGACATGATAGCTTCCGCTTGTGCTTTGATTTGTATGCTCTGATTGTTGGGTCATGAGACCCCTGTTTGTAATGTCTCGCTCCTCGGAGCCTATTGAATAAACTACTTGAGTCGTAGAGTCATTTTGTGATGCCATGTTGTATTGCACATATCGAGCATATTGTGTGTATGTTATTGAAATGCTTGGTATGTGTGGGATCTGACTATCTAGTTGTTTATCTTTAGTAGCCTCTCTTACCGGGAAATGTCTCCTAGTGTTTCCACCGAGCCATGGTAGCTTGCTACTGCTTCGGAACACTTAGGCTGGCCGGCATGTGTCCTTCTTCGTTCCTGTGTCTGTCCCTTCGGGGAAATGTCACGCTTTGAGTACCGGAGTCCTGTTAGCCCGCTACAGCCCGGTTTACCGGAGTCCTGCTAGCCCAGTGCTACAGCCCGGACCCACTTGCTGATGACCGACACGTTCGAAGCTGGGTCATGGATGCCTGTCCCTGTAAGTCTGTGCCACTTTGGGTTTACGACTAGTCATGTCAGCCCGGGCTCCTTATCATATGGATGCTAGCGACACTATCATATACGTGAGCCAAAAGGCGCAAACGGTCCCGCGCAAAGGTAAGGCGACACCCGTGGGGATACCGTGCGTGAGGCCGCAAAGTGATATGAGGTGTTACCGGCTAGATCGATGTGACATCGAGTCGGGGTCCTAACAGCGTTGGTATCAGAGCTTGACTGTCTGTAGGATTACCAAGCCAAACTGGTCGAAGTTGAGTCTAGAAATTCCGTAGTTATATAAGGGAATTGATTGTGGGATGGAACGTAAGGCTCTTTTACTCCTTATACCTTATGCCCTTCTGATCTGAGTCATCTTATCTTTCCTACGGGGATTAAGAACTAGGCTATCTCTTCTTTCTATTAGGATCACGTGTTACTAATCAGTGGACTTATAAGATTGTTGGATTCAAGCCTCAGTTCAGTTTATACTACCTCTGTATGTTAACTGTTGATCTCGAAACCTTGATATTGTGCTTTTGAGTGGTTATGCCACCATTTTTGTGAATGTCTCAAATCTTTTTTGAGCATTTACAGCCGTTATGCTGTCCGAGTCATCCCAGGTTTCTAAGTAGTCTGATGCATTTGCAAATCCTTTATTCCCGTTTCAATGTTCCCATGGGCCAGATTAACCACACTAATCAGTGAGTTGAGGTACTCTGTTACCTTGACATATATGTTGGAGATATTATTATGACCCTAGGTGTCTTAGGGGATCATCTAGTAGTCTAGCCGTGATCTGTGTTCCCAGTGTGATGATTCTGGCCATCATTCTCGAAAGCATCCCGTGATGCTACTTAGTAATAGGTATTCTGTTCCTGGGTTCTTGAACCCGAGATTCACTCTACTTACTTCATGTTGATAGTGTTGCTAGTTCCTTCAGGATATTAGTAACTTTGCGATAGTCCTCGAGGTCCGTGGTATTTCCTTCTTCCAAATACTATGAACCGCTTATGGCAGATGTTTATTGGATCAAAAGATCACAATTAGAGTACTCTTGAGGAGATCTCCATTCATAAATTGTGACTCTGCCAGTCCTACCTCTCTGCATGGGTTATCTGGAAGAAATGTTGAATTCGTTCGACATGCCAAACCATGCATCCACAACTCAGAAAATCGTGTGTTCCTTTGAGTTGTCCCTCTTTAGTTGTCTACTGACCTTCGTCTATCAATTGATAGTCAAGAGTATGCGTGCGTTCGTTTATCGATGCCTATTACCCTTGTGGTCCGTCAAGCCATTCTGTCCTGAATGACTTGGAGAAACAAACTCCAGTACCTCATTGATATCTAGGATTGGGTCAAAGAAGTTGTGCTCCGCAGATCAAATTGCCAATCCAGCTTTTGGTTCTGTTCTACCTTGGAGTATTACCCCCTTCATGTCAGAATTGTCATGAGAACTGCACCAACTTTCATGAATTTTGACGTAGTAATACTTCTCACCATCATTAGTCATTCCTCGGCCATCGTGTTGATGCAACCGGAATACCGACAAATGAATTGTGATGTGTGAAATCAATACTCCCAGCAACCTCGTTGCTTGGTAGTTAAGGGACAATAATTTCATTCTTAGCGTGTTGGTTTTTGAATCATCCTTCTAAGACTGATCGTGCTACCTAGTCCTTATTTCGGTGCACCCTTCGATTGATGAGTTAGGATCTTGTCAAGTCCTCACTCATTTGATCATATCGTCTTGCCCTCAAAAGCGAGATTGTTCTCGAGCTTAGTAACATATCGGTGGTTCGTGATTTTTTGAATATCTTCTCGAAAGTATCACCAGGCTGTCACCTGACTGTTATGTTGAGCTCGTGATCAAGTTGGTTTCTTGTAAACCACCCCTTCTCCAAGAATCGGTGTTAGATATCCCTGAGCTAGTTGGTTAAGCTAGACAACAACTTGGAGAGTTGGAAGATAAAAGCTTGCCTGACTTAGTTCGTTCCAAAGGGATATTCTTGTGTAGTGTGTGTTGGAGAAAGATGATATCTTCATCGATTGGTCCTTGTGATCAGTTGCTGGACCTATTGTCTTATCAATCCTTTGATTTGAGTGTGGGCTATCGTCAAATCAAATCAGTACCAACGATGCTCGTAATGTTGTCTTATTCGTGGTTGATTCCTCGAGCATACACCATTACATCTCTGGTCTGACCAATGCTACCACTTGTTCACTTAACTATGGAATTCCTTTTAAAAGGAAACCTAGATGAATTGTTGTTGAGCCCATTGACAACATCCTTGTCTCCTCCATGATTTTGTTGAACATTAAGCTAGTGTTGGAAACTTTTGAAAGCATTTGTTCATGCTAGCTCATGAAGCATATGTTTGGATGAAGGTAGTGACTTCCTTTAATTCATGTGCATCTATTGCAAGTTGCCGCCGTGGATTCGAGAAAGTCAATGTTGCTTTCTTTGGAATCATTCCAAATCAGTCATGCACACGTGCGAAGAATGCTGTGGTTTGAAGACTTGCAACCTTCAATCTATATGTATCCCTAGAACACCAAGCCACTGAATGATTTGTTCAAGGAGAAGAAGTTCCTTCATAAGAGCTAATCCGGACTTATGTAAGGACTTCGATACCCTCGTTGATGGTTCCCCACCTGAACTCGGTAGTGTTTTATTATAAGACTACCACGTGGTCATGCTTGTTCGGGACAACTTGTTCACATGTTTGTAGCAGAACCAGCTCATGTTTTGGAGCTTGCTATCGTAGTTCGCTTCCCGAGAATCTCGCGACGTCATCTCGTCGATTTGTGTTGCAAACTTTCATTTTTCTTCCTAGACTCGATGAGTCTGGAATATCCTGACACCAACCAGATCTGAATCTCAGGCAGATATAATGGTTGGAACATTTCCCAAGAACTATAATATTGGTCCCTCGATAACCGGTAAGGTGGATGTCGTGGCCAACACACCCAGCCGGAAGACCTGTTATTATAATATCTTGATTGAGGAAGTTGGCCACCTCCCCATAAGGATTTCGTAGGATTTACCTCCCTTGTTATTCCTTATGGATTTTTGTATTCCCGAAGTCCGACCTTTTACTTGATGTTCTAGATATCAAACCATATCTATGAATGGGTTACACTAGCACATCAAGGAGAACATTAGAAGCGGAGTGCTAAATGTCTCTCGGTCGATCATCCAGATTTTATTTCCTTGGCCTCACTAAGATGAAATCTGAGAAGTGTTATCTTCCTTTGCATCTGCATTGTCCATTGCTACTCATCATGGTAGTATATTGTGTTGTCAGCACCTTTGACACGGATGTTGATAAAACCTTGATGGTTATGGAAATGCTCAAGTTCTTGAGAGCACGCACAAGCGCTAGGTGTTATCATCGGCACTAACTGGGTTTGCTCTCAGTTTTCTCGGCAATGCTATGATCCTTTCAAACAGTGAATTCACTCTTTATTGTTGGTTTCTTTCCCAGTTACCAGAATCATTCCCAGCATTTGCATTTTGTTCCTAGCTTGCACCACCAATGTGCCATTCTACCATGGGTGTCTTCCATTTCCGGTGATAAGCAAATTCATCCATTACGTTGTCTTCAACAAGGTAATCCACATCATCCAAGTCCGAGTATGCCATTCTACCGACCCCCTCCAAACGATCGTTGTGAATTGCCTTAGGCTGGTATGAAGAGTTTTCAATGATCTCTTAATCAAAGGTAATTCTTTTTGCCACTTAAGGAAATAATCTACGAATCACCCTCCTCCAGGATGTTTTGTCGTGGTTTCATGGCAACTCAACTCCTCGCTACGTTGACAATCGTTTACCACCTTCTTAAGCGTGAAATTGTGGTCTACCTAGTGAACCTTCGTCATCCGTCTCTTTCCACCCCTCTTGATGTGTATCTCGTGTCTCAACCCGAGAGATGGTCCTATGTCTCGCTCCGTGAGTTGTTCGATCTTTGAGAAGATCGACCCTGCTAGAGTCTCCTTCTTTCCTCCATGTCATGTTGACAGGATTTTTTTTCAAGGCAAGACTTCAAGACAATGATGGTGATCGAATCAACGTTCATTTGAAGTGCACCCTGGATCATGAAGATTATACTAGTTTGCGTTTCCCCTTCATCTTACTCTACGCTTGAATCTCGAGACGAGATTTTTGTTTAGTGGGGGTGAGTTGTCACATCCCTAGCTTCTGGTGCTGTCTGGTGTGTGCATCATGTTTAAATTCAAATGAAATTTGAATTGAGGAATTTTCAAAAGCCTCAGGAAACCTCTAAAAATAACCAACAATTAAATCTTCTCAAATGTGTCCAAGAAAATGTTCCTGTTATTCCATGGAAATATTGGTAAGAGGTAAACTTTAAACCAATATTTTTGGAGTCACAGAGATAATTATTTTGGCCATTTGAATTAATCCAATAACTATTTGCTTTGGATTTATATTTAATATATATTAAATATGACTCCAATAATTCTGGAAGTTTGTGAGTGGCTTTGTATATATTTTAGCAAGCCACATAAAAATCTACAGAATTTATTTAAATGATTTAGTTGCTAAACTAAATCAAAACAAACTACAGAAAATAGAAAAAAAATAA
Organism: Triticum dicoccoides; assembly: GCF_002162155.2. Classification (NCBI taxonomy): domain Eukaryota; kingdom Viridiplantae; phylum Streptophyta; class Magnoliopsida; order Poales; family Poaceae; genus Triticum; species Triticum dicoccoides. The sequence goes on along the minus strand of NC_041386.1, from coordinate 461,593,731 downwards.
AAAGAACAGAGCCTACCTGGCGCCTACCTGTCCAGCCCAGCCGGCCCAGCTCCTCCCGCTGGCCCAGCCCACCGCCCCCCTCCCTCCCCTGTCGTCTTCCTCCTTGCCAGGAGGACGGACACCGCGACACCGCCGCGCGCGCCACCTCCACCCTGCTCGGCCACCTCCTGCTTCCTCCCTGGCCTCCCCAGCGACGCCCCGGACGACGCCACGCGCCTCCCCGACCCCCTCTCACTTCTCCCTCGCTCTCTGGACCTCCCTCCCCTCTGCTCTCCCTCACTCGCCGAGCGCAGCCGCAGCCGTGCCACCGTAACGCCGCGGCCACCGTCTCCCCCTCGACCCCTCGCTGTGCTTGCGAGCTCCGCCTCGACCCTCTCTTCCTCCCCACCGATCCACAGCCCTCCGGAAGCCCTGCATCGCCGCCATCGCCGTCGTCTTCTACCTCGGACCCGCCGGCCATCTTCGTCAAATTCGCCGGCTCCGGACCGTCCCCGACCTCGCCGAGCGTCCCCTCATCATCGCCGTGAGTCACTGACCCTCTCCCCTAACTCAGCATGCTCCCCTCCGTGCCGTAGCGCCGTTCCCCACGAGCCCGAAAGCACACCGCCGCCGGCCATGTCGCCGTCGTGGCTACAGACGCCGTAGCTCGTACCTGGGCGCGTCATAGCACTCGGTTTGCTCCCAGGAGATGACCCCGACCACCAGTTGGACCTGCCATGCACCAGAACTCCGAACCCGCGCTCGCCCGAACTCCGGTCGCCGCCGCGGGCCCCGTTCCGGTGAGCTCGGGCCACCTCAGCCCCTGCCGTTTGCACAGATGGATGCGGGCGACTCCCAGCTACGCGTAGAGCCCCTCAGTCGCCGATTTGGTCGCCGAAGGAGCGTTTCCGACGCCCTCCGCCGTTGCTGGCGTCGCCGGCGACAAGCCGCGGGTCAACTCCGGCGGGTTTGACCCGGGGTTTGACCCCCCTGACGTGTGGGCCTAGGCGCCTGCTAGATTAGTGTTAGATTAGTTAGCGCTAATTAACCTAGCTAATGAGATAAGCCACTGACATGCGGGCCCCGCCCGGCTAACTAAGTTAGTTAGGGCTAACTAACCTGGTTAGTTGACTGAGACACTGACGTGTGGACCCCACACGTCAGGTTTGACCCTGACCGACCCCTGTTGACTTGCTGATGTCACGGTGACGCACTACTGACACAGTAAATGCTTCTGGAATTTAGATAATTCTTAAATGATTTATTAATTCCAGAAAATGCCTAAAACTTCAATAAATCATAGAAAATTAACCGTAACTCCAAATTAAATAATTTATATATGAAAAATTATCGGAAAACTTCAAGGAATCCATCTGTACCATTTTCATGCATGTTAGAACAACTTATAGCTGCTGTTTAGCACAAATCAATTAAATGGCATTTGAATAATCACATATGGGGTTTAAATTTGAATCTTATATTCAAACCAACTTCATTTAATCTGTTGCTAGTTGCATTAGCTCAAAACACATTCATATTGCCATGTCATGAGCATGCATCATATTGTGCATTGCATTGATTGTGTTCCTTTCTGTGTTGCCGGTATTTGTCCCCTCTCGATAGACGTGATACCGATGATGTGATCGTTGACACTGATGAAGACTCAATGTTATCTTCAGAAGTGCTAGGCAAGCAAAACCCCCTTGTTCATTCCGATACAATCCCACTCTCTCGCTCCTGCTCTCTTTTACTGCATTAGGACAACAACGATTCATCTGTTACTTGCTGCGGTAGCTGAACCCCTTTATCCTTTGCATGACCTGTCATTCCACACTAAATAGATGAAACCCACTAGCATGAGTAGGAGTTGTTTGAGCCCTGTTGTGCCTACTCATTCATGCTTGTTTGTCATGCCTGCTACTGCTTAGAGTTGAGTCAGGTCTGATTCATCGGGGATGAATCAGAGGCGTGTGAACATGTCCTACTGTGTGTGAGCTAAGTGTGTGAACACGATTTGGTAAAGGTAGCGGTGAGAGTCCATGTAGGAGTACATGGTGGGTTGTCTCATTGAAGCCGTCCTCAGGAACTGAGTTCTGTGTTTGTGATCCATGATTCAGCTACTACCATACATTGGGCCCTGAAATATGACCCCGCTCGACTTCTTATTCACCCTAGTCCTCTGTCCAGGAGTTGCAAGTAGTTTCTGGTGTTTGTAGCTTACTGGAGGCCGTGGACAGCGCTGACCGTAGGGGTGGGCTGTGATGCGGTAGGTACGTGGCACGGTGTACCGGATGCCCGTTTGGTATCTCGGGAACCCTGTTCACATCGTTTGGGGCTGTGAGCGAAACTCCGGCCGGATCTCCTCATGGATGGAACCCGAATAGGCGATAAACCTGGACTAGAGACTTGAGTGTTTAGGTAGGTCGTGGTCTACACCCACGTCGGCTTTCGCTTGAAGTCTGCCGAGCACATGACGTGTGCAGACGCTAAGTGGTGGAAACATGTATGAAGAAGTACACCCCTGCAGGGTTAACATCATCTATTCGAATAGCCGTGTCCGCGGAAAAGGACTTCTGGGTTGCTTATATCAGTTCATAGACAAGTGAAAGTGGATACTCTAAAATACGCAAGATAAGCGTGAGTGCTATGGATGGCGTTCTCGTAGGGAGACGGGAGCGGATCCATAGTGGTGTATTGATATGGTGAATATGTGGACTCGTGTGCGCCACCTCAAAAGAGTTACTTGCAGTCGTAGTTCAGGATAGCCACCGAGTCAAAGCTGGCTTGCTGCAGTCAAACTCCACCATCCCCTTTGTTGATAATGATGCATAGGTAGATAGTTCTGATGTAAGTCTTGCTGGGTACATTTGTACTCACGTTTGCCTATTTTATGTTTTGCAGAGAGACTTCGGTCTCGCTAGTAGTTCCACGTGGACTTCGACGTTTAGCTTGATACCTCAGCTACGATCTTGTGCCCTCGGCAGGATCTGATAGATAGTCAGGCTTTTCAGCCTTTTTCATTTATAGATGTCTGTACCCAGACATGATAGCTTCCGCTTGTGCTTTGATTTGTATGCTCTGATTGTTGGGTCATGAGACCCCTGTTTGTAATGTCTCGCTCCTCGGAGCCTATTGAATAAATTACTTGAGTCGTAGAGTCATTTTGTGATGCCATGTTGTATTGCACATATCGAGCATATTGTGTGTATGTTATTGAAATGCTTGGTATGTGTGGGATCTGACTATCTAGTTGTTTATCTTTAGTAGCCTCTCTTACCGGGAAATGTCTCCTAGTGTTTCCACCGAGCCATGGTAGCTTGCTACTGCTCCGGAACACTTAGGCTGGCCGGCATGTGTCCTTCTTCGTTCCTGTGTCTGTCCCTTCGGGGAAATGTCACGCTTTGAGTACCGGAGTCCTGTTAGCCCGCTACAGCCCGGTTTACCGGAGTCCTGCTAGCCCAGTGCTACAGCCCGGACCCACTTGCTGATGACCGACACGTTCGAAGCTGGGTCATGGATGCCTGTCCCTGTAAGTCTCTGCCACTTTGGGTTTACGACTAGTCATGTCAGCCCGGGCTCCTTATCATATGGATGCTAGCGACACTATCATATACGTGAGCCAAAAGGCGCAAACGGTCCCGGGCAAAGGTAAGGCGACACCCGTGGGGATACCGTGCGTGAGGCCGCAAAGTGATATGAGGTGTTACCGGCTAGATCGATGTGACATCGAGTCGGGGTCCTGACACCTCCCCCTTGTGTACGGCGTTGAGCTTGCCGGACTGCTTGAAGACCCAACATTCTCTATGGGTATGATTAGCGGGCTTGCTAGGGGTACTATATATCTGACATACCTGGTCCAGAATTTTGTTGAGGCTGGATGGTTCATACCTGGTGCCTTTAGTGGGCGGCTTTTGACCTGGCCGGGAGCTTTTGAATCCGGCATTTACTGTTGTGCCCTTCGTGCTGTCTTCTTTATTCCGACGTTTGCTATTGCTGTTGCACCGTGATTTCCCGTTTCCATCTCTAACTTCAGATGTACTGGGGTCGCTGGTGCTGGATCTGGCTAGCCAGCTGCCCTCACCCACGCAAAAGCGGGTCATGAGGTTTGTTAATGCGGCCATCATTCTCGGCTTATTTTGGCCGAGGTGTCTGGCAAGCCATTCGTCACGGACGCTATGCTTGAAAGCTGCCAAGGCTTCGGCGTCCGGACAGTCGACAATCTGGTTCTTTTTAGTGAGAAACCTATTCCAAAGCTTTCGGGCCGACTCTCCGGGCTGTTGAGTTATATGACTCAAATCGTCCGCATCCGGAGGTCGGACATAAGTTCCTTGAAAATTTGCCCGAAAGGCGTCTTCGAGCTCTTCCCAACTTCCAATGGAGCTTTCGGGAAGGCCTGTGAGCCAGTGATGAGCTGGCCCTTTGAGCTTGAGGGGTAAGTATTTGATGGCGTGGAGATCATCTCCTCGAGCCATATGGATATGAAGGATATAGTCCTCAATCCAAACCCCAGGGTCTGTTGTCCCATCGTATGCCTCTATGTTTACGGGCTTGAATCCCTCTGGAAATTCATGGTCCAGCACCTCATCGATGAAACATAGGGGGTGTGCAGCACCCCTGTAACTGGGTGTACCGCGTTGTTCTGATGCTTGTTGTGTTGCATTGTATGCTGGGGCGCGCTTGCGTGGTCCATAGATGGATCTTGTTGCGACGTCCTTTGGGTGCGAGCCCTCGCGTGGGTCGCGTGTTGTATTGTGAGTGGCATTGTATGCCTTCTGTGTTGATAGAGGGGTCGTCTGTCCGACCAGGTGGTTGCTTTCATATTTGGTTGTGGGGGGTTGGAGGCCTCCTCATCGAATTCGGGTAGCAGCTTCCGCTTTGGGTAGCTCTTTGAGGGGCGATCGTCGCCGTACATTGCTGCTGTATTAAGTATTTTACTCCATCTAAATTGGAGTTTGTTTTGCGCGGCCGTGAGCCTTCGCTTCTGCTTTTTAAGGCTCCTTGCGGTGGCAACGAGCCTTTCGCGGGCATTCTGATGCTCCGGGTGCATGTCCGGCGTTATGTCGTCTGGACCATTATCCCTGATAGGATTTGTTTGTTCGGTTTGAATATCCGGATTGCCATTGTCCGGCGGCGGTTCGCCCTGCTCCAGTGCTGGGTCTGTGCAATCACTATTTCTGTCGAGGCGGGATTTGGGGCGGCGCTTGCGTCGCCGTTTTGACTGCTTTTCGAGGGAACAGGCCTTCGGTGTGTCCTTCCGCTCCTCGTCGTCATCTTTTGGTGCGTCCACCGTGTATACTCATATGACGAGGTGGCGTTCCAGGGCCCAACAGGCGCTAGTTCTTCATTGTCTCCTTCATCGGCGTCCATACCGTCGATGTCTTCAGAGTCAAAGTCGAGCATGTCGGTTAAATCATCGACAGTGGCTACAAAGTGAGTGGTGGGTGGGATTTGAATTTCTTCATCGTCCGCGCTCCAACCTTGCTGACCGTAGTCCGGCCAGGGCTCTCCTAATAAAGAGAGAGACTTCAGTGACTTCGGGATATCGTCGAAAGGCGAGTGCTGAAAGATGTCTGCGGCAGTGAACTCCATGATTGGCGCCCAATCGGATTCGATTGGCCAGGGCGCAGAGGGTTCGGAGTCCGGAGAGGAGTCCGGCTCATTGGAGTCACGAGCCTCGCAGAGTATGGGGCTGGTGTTCGGCTCAGTCGCCGTTTGGATCGCAGCCCCCGAGGTGGCGTCCAACCGCCCATCCTCGATCGGCGCAGTTGGCTCCGAACTGAGGGTCGGAGCCGGTGCGGGTGCGGCCTCCAGGGCACCGTTCGGCGACAGAGTTAGATCATGCTCGTCATGACAGTGCAGCGCGCTCGGCAGTGGCTCGAATCTGTCGAAGATCAAGTCCCCGCGGATGTCAGCCGTGTAGTTTAAACTTCCTAATCTGACCTGACGGTCAGGGGCGTAGCTTTCGATCTGCTCCAGACGGCCAAGTGAATCGGCCCGCAGTGCGAAGCCGCCGAAGACGAAGATCTGCCTGGGGAGGAAGGCCTCACCCTGGACTGCATCGCTATTGATGATCGTAGGAGCCATCGGGCCTGACAGCGACGGCACAGAGGAACTCTCAATGAAAGCACCAATGTCGGTGTCAAAACCGGCGGATCTCGGGTAGGGGGTCCCGAACTGTGCGTCTAGGCCAGATGGTAACAGGAGGCAAGGGACACGAAGTTTTACCCAGGTTCGGGCCCTCTCGATGGAGGTAAAACCCTACGTCCTGCTTGATTAATATTGATGATATGGGTAGTACAAGAGTAGATCTACCACGAGATCAGAGAGGCTAAACCCTAGAAGCTAGCCTATGGTATGATTGTTGATGTGTATCCTGTCCTACGGACAAAAACCCCCCGGTTTATATAGACACCGGAGAGGGTTAGGGTTACATAGAGTCGGTTACAATGGTAGGAGATCTGAACATCCGTATCGCCAAGATTGCCTTCCATGCCAAGGAAAGTCCCTTCCGGATACGGGACGGAGTCTTCAATCTTGTATCTTCATAGTCTAGGAGTCCGGCTGAAGGTATAGGTCGGCTATCCGAACACCCCCTAATCCAGGACTCCCTCACTATGGTTGGGTTTTACCTTAATGATCATTAGTAGTTGCGGATGCTTGCTAGAGTTTCAATCATAAGTGCATATGATCCAAGAAGAGAAAGTATGTTAGGTTATGCCTCTCCCTCATATAAAATTACAATGATGATTACCGGTCTAGTTATCGATTTCCTAGGGACAAATAACTTTCTCATGAAAAAAAGCTCTCTACTAAAACTAATTTAGTTGTGTCTTTATCTAAACAGCCCCTACTTTTTATTTACGTGCTCTATTATCTTGCAAACCTATCCAAAAACACCTACAAAGTACTTCTAGTTTTATACTTGTTCTAGGTAAAGCGAACGTCAAGCATGCGTAGAGTTGTATCGGTGGTCGATAGAACTTGAGGGAATATTTGTTCTACCTTTAGCTCCTCGTTGGGTTAGACACTCTTACTTATCGAAAAAGGCTACAATTGATCCCCCATACTTTTGGGTTATCAAGACCTTTTTCTAGCGCCGTTGCCAGGGAGCCCGTACAACGAGCCCTTGGGCCTGGCGTTACTCCTTTAAAGGTAGTATTGCTATGGAGAATTTGTGTTGGGTCTAACCCCATCCTGCGGATTGTATCCTGGTATATTAGGTTTAGGCTGCTGCCGCCGTCCATCAAGACTCGTGTGAAGTGATATCCGCCAATTACTGGGTCTAATACCAAGGCATCCCATCCCGCGTGTCGGATACTTGCTGAGTAATCGCGATGGTCAAAAATGATCGGTTGAGATGACCATTGGCAGGACTTCGCGGTGACAGGCACTTGGGTATATTTTCCTGGGGGTGCCGCATTGTTTTTTCCCTTGATCATGTGTAGTACGTTTACTGTTTTTGACTTTTGGTGGGAATTTATTTTGTTCCCTAGTGTCTTGCTTGGGAGGCTCGTCCTCGTCTTCACTTGGTGTATCCTCCCCCTTGTGTACGGCGTTGAGCTTGCCGGACTGCTTGAAGACCCAACATTCTCTATGGGTATGATTAGCGGGCTTGCTAGGGGTACTATATATCTGACATACCTGGTCCAGAATTTTGTTGAGGCTGGACGGTTCATCCCTGGTGCCTTTAGTGGGCGGCTTTTGACCTGGCCGGGAGCTTTTGAATCCGGCATTTACTGCCGTGCCCTTCGTGTTGTCTTCTTTATTCCGACGTTTGCTATTGCTGTTGCACCGTGATTTCCTGTTTCCATCTCTAACTTCAGATGTACTGGGGTCGCTGGTGCTGCATCTGGCTAGCCAGCTGTCCTCACCCACGCAAAAGCGGGTCATGAGGTTTGTTAATGCGGCCATCATTCTCGGCTTATTTTGGCCGAGGTGTCCGGCAAGCCATTCGTCACGGACGCTATGCTTGAAAGCTGCCAAGGCTTCGGCGTCCGGACAGTCGACAATCTGGTTCTTTTTAGTGAGAAACCTATTCCAAAGCTTTCGGGCCGACTCTCCGGGCTGTTGAGTTATATGACTCAAATCGTCTGCATCCGGAGGTCAGACATAAGTTCCTTGAAAATTTGCCCGAAAGGCGTCTTCGAGCTCTTCCCAACTTCCAATGGAGCTTTCGGGAAGGCATGTGAGCCAGTGACGAGCTGGCCCTTTGAGCTTGAGGGGTAAGTATTTGATGGAGTGGAGATCATCTCCTCGAGCCATATGGATATGAAGGATATAGTCCTCAATCCAAACCCCAGGGTCTGTTGTCCCATCGTATGCCTCTATGTTTACGGGCTTGAATCCCTCTGGAAATTCATGGTCCAGCACCTCATCGATGAAACATAGGGGGTGTGCAACACCCCTGTAACTGGGTGTACCGTGTTGTTCTGATGCTTGTTGTGTTGCATTGTATGCTGGGGCGCGCTTGCGTGGTCCATAGATGGATCTTGTTGCGCCGTCCTTTGGGTGCGAGCCCTCGCGTGGGTCGCGTGTTGTATTGTGAGCGGCATTGTATGTCGTTCTGTGTTGATAGAGGGGTCATCTGTCCGACCAGGTGGTTGCTTTCATATTTGGTTGTGGGGGGTTGGAGGCCTCCTCATCGAATTCAGGTAGCAGCTTCCGCTTTTTGTAGCTCTTTGAGGGGCGATCGTCGCCGTACATTGCTGCTGTATTAAGTATTTTACTCCATCTAAATTGGAGTTTGTTTTGCACGGCCGTGAGCCTTCGCTTCTGCTTTTTAAGGCTCCTTGCGGTGGCAACGAGCCTTTCGCGGGCATTCTGATGCTCCGGGTGCATGTCCGGCGTTATGTCGTCTGGACCATTATCCCTGATAGGATTTGTTTGTTCGGTTTGAATATCCGGATTGCCATTGTCCGGCAGCGGTTCGCCCTGCTCCAGCGCTGGGTCTGTGCGATCACTATTTCTGTCGAGGCGGGATTTGGGGCGGCGCTTGCGTCGCCGTTTTGACTGCTTTTCGAGGGAACAGGCCTTCGGTGTGTCCTTCCGCTCCTCGTCGTCATCTTTTGGTGCGTCCACCGTGTATACGTCATATGACGAGGTGGCGTTCCAGGGCCCAACAGGCGCTAGTTCTTCATTGTCTCCTTCATCGGCGTCCATACCGTCGATGTCTTCGGAGTCAAAGTCGAGCATGTCGGTTAAATCATCGACAGTGGCTACAAAGTGAGTGGTGGGTGGGATTTGAATTTCTTCATCGTCCGCACTCCAACCTTGCTGACCGTAGTCCGGCCAGGGCTCTCCTAATAAAGAGAGAGACTTCAGTGACTTCGGGATATCGTCGAAAGGCGAGTGCTGAAAGATGTCTGCGGCAGTGAACTCCATGATCGGCGCCCAATTTGATTCGATTGGCCAGGGCGCAGAGGGTTCGGAGTCCGGAGAGGAGTCCGGCTCATTGGAGTCACGAGCCTCGCAGAGTACGGGGCTGGTGTTCGGCTCAGTCGCTGTTTGGATCGCAGCCCCCGAGGTGGCGTCCAACCGCCCATCCTCGATCGGCGCAGTTGGCTCCGAACTGAGGGTCGGAGCCGGTGCGGGTGCGCCCTCCAGGGCACCGTTCGGCGACAGAGTTAGATCATGCTCGTCATGACAGTGCAGCGCGCTCGGCAGTGGCTCGAATCCGTCGAAGATCAAGTCCCCGCGGATGTCAGCCGTGTAGTTTAAACTTCCTAATCTGACCTGACGGTCAGGGGCGTAGCTTTCGATCTGCTCCAGACGGCCAAGTGAATCAGCCCGTAGTGCGAAGCCGCCGAAGACGAAGATCTGCCTGGGGAGGAAGGCCTCACCCTGGACTGCATCGCTATTGATGATCGCAGGAGCCATCGGGCCTGACAGCGACGGCACAGAGGAACTCTCAATGAAAGCACCAATGTCGGTGTCAAAACCGGCGGATCTCGGGTAGGGGGTCCCGAACTGTGCGTCTAGGCCGGATGGTAACAGGAGGCAAGGGACACGAAGTTTTGCCCAGGTTCGGGCCCTCTCGATGGTGGTAAAACCCTACGTCCTGCTTGATTAATATTGACGATATGGGTAGTACAAGAGTAGATCTACCACGAGATCAGAGAGGCTAAACCCTAGAAGCTAGCCTATGGTATGATTGTTGATGTGTATCCTGTCCTACGGACAAAAACCCCCCGATTTATATAGACACCGGAGAGGGTTAGGGTTACATAGAGTCGGTTACAATGGTAGGAGATCTGAACATCCGTATCGCCAAGATTGCCTTCCATGCCAAGGAAAGTCCCTTCCGGATACGGGACGGAGTCTTCAATCTTGTATCTTCATAGTCTAGGAGTCCGGCTGAAGGTATAGGTCGGCTATCCGAACACCCCCTAATCCAGGACTCCCTCACTATGGTTGGGTTTTACCTTAATGATCTTTAGTAGTTGCGGATGCTTGCTAGAGTTTCAATCATAAGTGCATATGATCCAAGAAGAGAAAGTATGTTAGGTTATGCCTCTCCCTCATATAAAATTGCAATGATGATTACCGGTCTAGTTATCGATTTCCTAGGGACAAATAACTTTCTCATGACAAAAAGCTCTCTACTAAAACTAATTTAGTTGTGTCTTTATCTAAACAGCCCCTACTTTTTATTTACGTGCTCTATTATCTTGCAAACCTATCCAAAAACACCTACAAAGTACTTCTAGTTTTATACTTGTTCTAGGTAAAGCGAACGTCAAGCATGCGTAGAGTTGTATCGGTGGTCGATAGAACTTGAGGGAATATTTGTTCTACCTTTAGCTCCTCGTTGGGTTAGACACTCTTACTTATCAAAAAAGGCTACAATTGATCCCCCATACTTTTGGGTTATCAAGACCTTTTTCTAGTGCCGTTGCTAGGGAGCAATAGCGTGGGGTGAATATTCTCATGTGTGCTTCTTTTCTTTGTCACTAAGTAATTTTTATTTAATGTTCTTAGTTGTTTTCTATCTTTAGTTATGGGTAGGAAACGCAAAATATCAAAAAAAATAGTTGTACCTACTGAACCAATGGTTGAAGAACCACTCAAAATCTATCACACTACTGAAGCTTTTTACTTCGATCATCTTCGATCCCTGTGTGCTTGTGCTGAAATCCCAACTAGCTTAGTTGAGGCCAAATATTTAGATGAACATGCTTGTTATGTGCGACACCGCTTATCTCAAAAAGGGAAACTTTTACTGGATCAAATTCATCGTTTGCAATGCTATGCTTGGAATTTATGTGAAATATATGATGTTACTTGTTGTTCTGAAAACCCTAAGAAACACCTTCCTTACCAATGTGAGTTTAGTGATAATGGAATCGTATCTTCGTATGCTAAGGGTGTTTATAATTACTATGATGTTCAAAAAATTGAAGAATTTGTTGCTTTTAAGGGTGCTTATGAAATTGGTTCTTTGATTGAAAAGTATGATGCTACTCTTTACAAATCTGAAAATTTTGCCATACTTAAATATTGTTATGATAATTATGCTTATAATGCCTATGTTAAACCATATATTGAGGACTCCTCCGTTGTCCAAGAAGAGACTAATATTTTGCAGGAGTCTATGGAAGAAGAAATTGATGAAACTGTGAGCTCATTGGATGAAAAAGATGATGAGGAGAGCGAAGAACAAAATGAGGAAGATCAGATTAGCTACCCGTTCCCACCTTATAATGAGAGTAACTCTCCAACTCATACATTATTTAATTTCCCTTCGTTCTTACCAAAGGATGATTTCTATGATGATTGTTATGATCCCGTTGATTCTTTTGAAATACCCCTTTTTGATGAACTTGATGCATGCTATGCTTGTGGCCATGATGCCAATATGAATGATGCTTATGGTGATGAACTTCCTATAGTTCCTTATGTTAAACATGAAATTGTTGCTATTGCACCCACACATAATAGTCCTATTATCTTTTTGAATTCTCCAAACTACACTATATCGGAGAAGTTTGCTCTTATTAAGGATTATGTTGATGGGTTGCATTTTATCGTTGCACATGATGATTTTGATGAATGTAATGTGCATGTGCTTGCTGCTCCTACTTGCAATTATTATGAGAGATGAATTACATCTCCACCTCTCTATGTTTCCAACACGATAAGATTGCAAGAAACTGTTTATACTATGCATTGGCCTTTACTATGTGTGCATGAATTATTCTTTTATGGCATGCCGATGCATAGGAAGAGAGTTAGACTTCGTCATTGCTTGATATATGTTGCTTTGTGCTCACTACTAAATGCGAAATCATTGCTAATTCAAATTGGCTTTGATATACTTTGGGATCCGGGTGGATCCATTACTTGAGCACTATATGCCTAGCTTAATGGCTTTAAAGAAAGCGCTGCCAGGGAGACAACCCAGAAGTTTTAGAGAGTCATTTATTTCTATTGAGTGATTTTATATAGTTTAAAAACAAGAAAATAAAGAGGGGAACCAAAAACTTTTCAAAAAGGAAAGTGAAAGTGAGAGAGACAAACATTGTTGAAGTGGGGTAGCTCTTTGAGCTTTGTTCATGCTCATGGAAACTTTGTGACTCTTGATTACAGAAACTTTTCAACAAAAATAATTATCCCCTTTTACAAGTCCATTGTATTATAAATATAATGTGCCAATATTTTCCTTTAGGATGTTTACATTGCTTGTTGGTTTGTGCGGTGCAAAACAGAAACTTTGGCTGTAGTGCACGATTTTACATTTTTTACTGGAACGTCAAACAGTTCTGAAACTTTTTGCACTGTCTTTATATTCAAATTGTTTATTTTTCCTAAGTTTGGCAGAATGTTTTGAGTAACAGAGGTATGGTGAATGTTCAGATTACTAGAGACTGTCTTGTTTAAGACAGATTCTGTTTTTGATGCATTGTTTGCTTGTTTTGATGAAACTATCAATTTATATCATTGGATTAAGCCATGGAAAAGTTATATTACAGTAGCTAAAGTGCAAAAACAAAATATGAATGGGTTTGCAACAGTATTAGAGTAGTGATTTTCTTTATTATACTAACGGATCTTACTGAGTTTTCTGTTGAGTTTTGTGTGGATGAAGTGTTCGAAGATCGAGGAGGTCTCGATGTGAGGAGGAGGAGAGGCAAGAGCTCAAGCTTGGGGATGCCCAAGGCACCCCAAGTAAATATTCAAGGATACTCAAGAATCTAAGCTTGGGGATGGCCCGGAAGGCATTCCATCTTTCTTCATCAAGTATTGGTATGTTTTCGGATTCGTTTCGTTCATGTGATATGTGCAAATCTTGGAGCGTCTTTTGCATTTAGTTTTCACTTTTCTTTTATGCACCATGCTGGTATGAGATAGTCCTTGGTTGATTTATAGAATGCTTCATTTGCTTCACTTATATCATTTGAAGTTTGGATTGCCTGTTTCTCTTCACATAGAAAACCGCCATTTGTAGAATGCTCTTTTGCTTCACTTATATTTGTTAGAGCGTGGGCATATCTTTTGTAGAAATAATTAAACTCTCTTGGTTCACTTATATCTATTTAGAGAGATGATAGGAATTGGTCATTCACATGGTTAGTCATAAAATCCAACATAAAACTTGTAGATCATTGAATATGATATGTTTGATTCCTTGCAATAGTTTTGCGATATAAAGGTAGTGATATTAGAGTTGTTCTAGTTGAGTCATTGTGAAATTGAGAAATACTTGTTTGAGGTTTGCAAGTCCCGTAGCATGCACGTATGGTAAACGTTGTGTGACAAATTTGAAGCATGGGGTGTTCTTTGATTGCTTTCCTTATGAGTGGCGGTCGGGGACGAGAGATGGTATTTTCCTACCAATCTGTCCCCCCTAGGGGCATGCGTAGTATTACTTTGCTTCGAGGGCTAATAAACTTTTGCAATAAGTATATGAGTTTTTATGACTAATGTGAGTCCATGGATTATACGCACTCTCACCCTTCCATCATTGCTAGCCTCTTCGGTATCGTGCATTGCCCTTTCTTACCTCGAGAGTTGGTGCAAACTTCACCGGTGCATCCAAACCCTGTGATACGATACACTCTATCACACATAAACCTCCTTATATCTTCCTCAAAACAGCCACCATATCTACCTATCATGGCATTTCCATAGCCATTCCGAGATATATTGCCATGTAACTTCCATCATCATCATATACATGACTTGAGCATTTATTGTCATATTGATTTGCATGATCGTAAGATAGCTAGCATGATGTCTTCATGGCTTGTCCGTTTTTTATGTCATTGCTACGCTAGATCATTGCACATCCCGGTACACCGCCGGAGGCATTCATATAGAGTCATACTTTGTTCTAGAAATCGAGTTGTAATATTGAGTTGTAAGTAAATAAAAGTGTGATGATCATCATTATTAGAGCATTGCCCCAGTGAGGAAAGGATGATGGAGACTATGATTCCCCCACAAGTCGAGATGAGACTCCGGACTATAAAAAAATAAAAGAGGTCAAAGAAGCCCAAATAAAAAAAGAGGCCAAAGAAGCCCACCAAAAAATGAGAGAAAAAGAGAGAAGGGGCAATGTTACTATCCTTTTACCACACTTGTGCTTCAGATTAGCACCATGTTCTTCATATAGAGAGTCTCTTGAGTTATCACTTTCATATACTAGTGGGAATTTTCATTATAGAACTTGGCTTGTATATTCCGATGATGGGCTTCCTCAAATGCCCGAGGTCTTCATGAGCAAGCAAGTCGGATGCACACCCACTTAGTTTCTAGTTTGAGCTTTCATACACGTATAGCTCTTAGTGCATCTATTGCATGGCAATCCCTACTCCTCACATTGACATCAATTGATGGGCATCTCCATAACCCGTTGATTAGCCACGTCGATGTGAGACTTTCTCCTTTTTGTCTTCTCCACAAAACCTCCACCATCATATTCTATTCCACCTATAGTGCTATGTCCATGGCTTGCTCTCATGTATTGCGTGAGGGTTGAAAAGGCTGAAGCGCGTTAAAAAGTTTGAACCAATTGCTCGGCTTGTCATCGGGTTGTGCATGATGGGAGCATTTTGTGTGACAGAAATGAAGCATGGTCAAACTATATGATTTTGTAGGGATGAGTTCTCTTTGGCTATGTTATTTTGAGAGGACATAATTTCTTGGTTAGTATGCTTGAAGTATTATTGTCTTAATGTTAAATGATAGACTATTGCTTTGAATCACTCGTGTCTTAATATTCATGCCATGATTAGAAACATGATCAAGATTATGCTAGGTAGCATTCCACATCAAAAATTATCTTTTTTATAATTTACCTACTCGAGGATGAGCAGGAATTAAGCTTAGGGATGCTGATACGTCTCCATCGTATCTATAAGTTTTGATTGTTCCATGCCAATATTATACAACTTTCATATACTTTTGGCAACTTTTTATACTATTTTTGGGACTAACATATTGATCCTGTGCCCAATGCCAGTTCCTGTTTGTTGCATGTTTTTTGTTTTGCAGAAAATCCATATCAAACGGAGTCCAAACGGGATAAAAACCGATGGAGATTTATTTTTGGGATATATGTGATTTTTGGGAAGAAGAATCAACGCGAGACGATGCCCGAGGGGGCCATGAGGCAGGGGGGGCGCACTAGGGGGCCAGGCGCGCCCTGGGCCCTCGTGGCCACCCCGTAAGGCAGTTGGTGCCCTTCTTTCGCTGCAGGAAAGATAATACCCGAATAGAGATCGTGTCCAAAATTCAGCCCAATCAGAGTTCCGGATCTCCGGGAATTTAAGAAACGGTGAAAGGGCATAATCAGGGAACGCAGAAACAGAGAGAGACAAATCCAATCTCGGAGGGGCTCTCGCTCCTCCCATGCCATGGAGGCCATGGACCAGAGGGGAAACCCTTATCCCATCTAGGGAGAAGGTCAAGGAAGAATAAGAATAAGAATAAGAAGAAGAAGAAGAAGAAGAAGAAGAAGAAGAAGGGGGGCCCTCTCCCCCTCTCTCCCGGTGGCGCCGGAACGCCGTCGGGGCCATCATGATCACCGCAATCTACACCAACAACTTCACCGCCATCATCACCAACTCTTCCCCGCTCTATGCAGTGGTGTAACCCCTCTTTTACCCGCTGTAATCTCTACTTAAACACGGTGCTCAATGATATATATTATTTCCCAATGATGTATGTCTATCCTATGATGTTTGAGTAGATCCGTTTTGTCCTATGGGTTAATTGATGATCGTGATTGGTTTGAGTTGCATGTTTTAGTATTGGTGTTGTCCTATGGCGCTCTCCGTGTCGCGCAAGTGTGAGGGATCCCCGCTGTAGGGTTTGAAATATGTTCATGATTTGCTTATGGTGGGTGGCTTGAGTGACAGAAGCACAGACTCGAGTAAGTAGGTTGTTTGCGTATGGGAGTAAAGGGGACTTGATGCCTTGTAATGCTATGGTTGGGTTTTACCTTAATGATCTTTAGTAGTTGAGGATGCTTGTTAGAGTTCCAATCATAAGTGCATATGATCCAAGAGGAGAAAGTACGTTAGCTTATGCCTCTCCATCATATAAAATTGCAATAATGATTACCGGTCTAGTTATCGATTGCCTAGGGACAAATAACTTTCTCGTGACAAAAAGCTCTCTACTAAAACTAATTTAGTTGTGTCTTTATCTAAACAGCCCCTACTTTTTATTTATGTGCTCTTTATTATCTTGCAAACCTATCCAAAAACACCTACAGATTACTTCTAGTTTTATACTTGTTCTAGGTAAAGCGAACGTCAAGCGTGCGTAGAGTTGTATCGGTGGTTGATAGAACTTAAGGGAATATTTGTTCTACCTTTAGCTCCTCGTTGGGTTCGACACTCTTACTTATTGATAGAGGCTACAATTGATCTGCTATACTTGTGGGTTATCACACGACGCGTACGCCGAGTACTTGGAGAAGCTTCAGGATCATGCCGGCCTGTGAGATGAGATGTGGGATGGATGGAAATATATATGTACACTTGATTATGCTTAATACTATTGAACTATGTACTACTTATGGTTTAACTATGCTTATCTACGTGTACGCTTATTATCTATGTCTGAGTATGTTAAATATTTCACCAAATTTTGGTAAAAATTACAACGGGGGACCAATAAACCAGGACGGAGGTAGTACGTCAATCACACACGGTTCCCAAAGTTGGAACAATGTGCAATGACTTTCATTTTTCCTGCTACGTCAAAACCACACGGTTCACTCTAGCAAACCGCCGCCCCCAGAATTCTTTGTGGGACAGAAAACCCTCACCACCCAATTCAAAAAAGAAAAAAGAAAACCCTCAGCATCCCCACGTCACAAAAACCCTCACCCAGCCCGCCACCCCCTCAGCCCCTTCGGTACGTTCCCCATTTGCACCTGCACAAGCTCCTCCGCGTCTATGCCATGGCACCGCCTATCGCGACAGTAAACACTTAGCTCGCCATATGCCACCGCCGCCAGGCTGCTGGCAAAGCCCACCGCATTTCGCCACTTCTGCTTGCCGCCGCCTATCACCATCGACTTTCTCGATGTTGCTCATGGTCGACCCAGCTCCGCTCGGTTGGGGAATCTGTCGTACTGAGTGTTCTTTCTCATGGATGACAAGGTAACTAATTTAATGAGATATTATCTCATCTCTTATCCCAGTTCATCTGCCTCCTTTAATCACCCGGCGGAAATCATCGCGAATTCAATTTTATTCGAGATGATTTGAGAATTTTCTTTCATGCATAGAATGTACAGTGCGCCGACACTTCAGGACTTGGCGACCGCCTCCATAGATTCTAGCTCATCGTACCAGATAACTTGAGGATGCGTGCGGTATGTTCAATCTCACCCTAAATCGGTTGGCATGGCCTACTTTCCTGAACATATTCTAAATATTGCTACATTTGGATAAAAGGTGCCACATGCACCATATACGTCAAAGGGGATTTTCCGCCTCTTCTTTCTATATTAGGCAAATTAATGATGTATTGTTCTTTCGGTTACTCTCATATTTCCATGACATCATGTTTACCCTAACTGTTTTATTTACTGAAAGCTAGCACTAAAATTGCACTGCACATAGAAGGGCCTGGTCATGAGATATATGCTAACTTCCCCGACAAAATCATCCGTCCAGACTTTGTTCGAAGTAAGTTTTCTTTTCAACTATCTTCATATGTTGACTTACCCAGCAATGTCAAATGAATTGTGTAGTATTTAAGAAACCAATTGTTATTCCCTTTTCTTACTATATCCCTACCTAATAACTTCTAGTTACCAATACACTTTTCTATTTCCCTGTTTTAACTAAATATTCCCTGTACTCCCATTTATATTAGAAAGCGCCGTCGACAAGGAGACTCCGGAGGTGGAGAACGGGGCTGCCAACAAGCGGACGCGGGGCAAGGTAGAACCGCAAGCGAATCCAGCAGGCCTAGACTTAATCGGCAGCCTCCCCTATGATATGTTGAGAGTCATCATCTCCCTCTTCTCAATCAAATATGGGGCGCGGACAACCCTCCTTTCTTGGCGGTGGAGCCCCCTATGGAACTCCAGCCCTCTCGACCTCATCGACGCCCACGAGCTCAGACATGGCTCTCACAAAAGCATGGATGCGTTCTCCAAGATCCTTGGCAGTCACCTTGGCCCAACCAAAGGCCTTAGAATGGGCAAGTTCTGTTCGAACGGCAAGGACAAGCCAAGCTTGACGAGTGGTTCCGATCCCCTGCCCTAGATTAGCTCGAGGAGCTCACTTTTGATGATGGGCATATGCGGTCGCTACCAACATCCCCACTCCGCCTCACGCCCATGCTGCACGTCGCGAAGTTCAGGAACTGCCATTTCCCGCCCCTTAATGACGCGCCCGCTCTTATTCTACCACGACTGAAGCACCTCGAGCTCATCGCCGTCTGCCTCTCAAAGGGTGACATGGAGCGCCTGCTCCATGGCTATACTGCACTCGAGTACCTTCATCTTCAGGCGATCAATGGGTTGAGTACCTTCCACATCACCGCCATGACTCTCCGGACTATTTATGTGTGTTGCTGATGCGGCAAGAAGACATCACAAAAGGTGGACCATGATATGGTCATCCAGGACACACCTGCACTTGAGAGATTACTTGCAATTGATCAAGAAGGTCCAACAAGAATCAATGTCATTTTTGTGCCGAAATTGACAGTGGTGGGCTACTCGTCTGACAAATACTCCGAACTTGTTATTGGATCCACACTCTTTCAGGTACAACAGCCGCGTTCTACCTCTCCTTCTAGACATTAACATTATTTCTAATTTTGAAGATGTTTGTTCGTCTGTCATTCGGAAAATGATTCCGAGAAGCTTGACCCCGAAACTGTGCATAGTGAAGGTCTTGGTCGTAGAATCTATCGGGCCCGACCTGGAGCAAGTTGTCAGTTTCCTGAGATGCTTTCCGTGCCTGGAGAAGCTATATATCAAGGTGATGTTCCTTTCCTGTTAAATGCAAGGTAGTCAGAGTCGGGATTCGGGGTCGGATCGATTTTCCTCAGACAGAATCGAGTCGTAAGATCGAGTCGTGGAATCGAGGATTCTACTAGATTTTCTCAGATAAGATATTTTGTATGCACACAAGAAATTTATATGGATTCTATAGAGTTTTGACAATAAATATGGAGCAAACAACGTACACATCAATGCTAGTTGTATTCCACTTCTTTTTACAGCTAACCTACCATCTAGCTCGCATGTATGGAACAGATATGAGAGGGAAATATATAGAGCATTTAAACCTTCAATGCACGAAATTTACTTAGGTTCTTTTTAGAGTGCGTGAATAGTCGATCACTTGTCTATCTGACCTGCAGTGCTAAACCATGAATGGTCTTGTTCCCCTTCTCCGATCAATCTTGAAGCATCCTCCTTTTCACGCCAATTCCATCTGTTGACAAGCTTGATCCTCAATTTCAATCTAGGGTTTCCGAGAGCTAGATCAAAGCTGTCGGCGGCTGGGCGTTTGGGCTTGGGAGGGGAATAATGGTCCATGAGGTATATGAAAAGGTGTTTGGATGATGGCATACTATTCTGCTACAACTAAATAAACGGCTTAGATAAATTAGTAGAATCATACATAGTCCATAGCATAGTCGGGATTGTACAGTTTTGTACAAGATTCTATGATTTGGATCACGACTCAACATGGATTCTACCTGATCCGGATTCATAGTGGGATTTGGATCGACATGCTTCCGTAGGGTCGTGAAGTCGTAGGATTCTAGCAATTGAGTTGGGATTCTGACTACCTTGGTTAAATGTTAACCATAAGGGAGTTCAAATTGTGACACCTTTTTTTCCATGTTTACAATGACAATGTACTACAATTTCTAAAGGTTCTTTTGGAGGATTTCAGTACATACATGCCCCCCCATATTGGTTGCTTGATCCATATGGTTACATTCAATAAGCATTTCTCCTTTGGATTCGTCTGTACTAGATTTCTTAGGGAACTTTTCATCCACACCAACCTCTTGTGAAGAAGGCTACATTTTTCTAGAATGTAATCAAATGCCCATGTTAATCATGTTAGATCGAAGATGGCACGTTAGTGCATTTTACAAATCCTGCAAACCAAATAGCTAGGCATGTAGTAATGTTCAAAACTGCATGTAGGCACTAACACGTTTTCTTATTTTGCAGATAAGATTAGGCCCAGTGGTGGATAATGTGATACAATATAACAATCACGTCGTATGCCTAGATCTGCATCTCTCAGAAATTACCTTGAACTCCTATCGAGGGACCTTACCGGAGATTATATTCGCCAGGTTCTTTGTTCTCAGAGCAAGGGTGCTGAAGGAAATGAGGTTTTCCCTACATTTATTTCGCAAAAATGAATGGTCTGTTGATCAGCGCCGGCGCCTGCGACAGAATGGAGTAGGCTCCAAAAAATGCTGAATTTCATTTTGGAACTTCATATGACAGAGTAATCGGAAGTCATCAGGTCAACCCCATACATGACTTCTCAGTGGGTGACCCCGTTTGCAAAATTGTGAGGTTTCGAAGCCATACTTAGAAGCGGTGACATTAGTTTGAACCTATCTGATATCCATGTTCAGCGCATCAGCGCGAGCGCTTGCAGCTGATGAGCTGAATTTCATTTATAATATCAGTTTGAACCTTTTAATCTTTGAATTTGAGCCATATAACTCTGGAATTTGAACCTTGTAACATTTCGAGATTTTGTGGTACAATCATTGAAATGGCATCGTATGAGACTCGTATATTGCTAGCACTATTTTGACCTTAATATGCAATGGTCTTAGATTTTATTAACCATTCTCGAATCAGTTTACCTTATCGATCTCACAGCACACGATCTGTATAGCTAACTCGACTGCGATCTTTGACAATATTGCACACAACTGGTTTCTTCCACTGTGTGCACTGTAGAGCGCAGAATTAATTATTGCACTTGAGTGTCCATCATCACCCTTCTGTGTAACTTTGACCTCATCACCAAGGGTAAACTTATGACCGAAGTCATTCCACACACTTTGTTTTTACAAAGCTTTTTCTAATAAACGCCCACGATTTGTCCCTCTTCTAGCCGACGCGTGGCCAAACTAGCCGGACGGGAAGCTTGCGCGGTAAACAGCGCGGTAGCACGGGAACAGGCTCTTCGAGCCCACGCGTGGGTGTGGTGTTGTCAAGCATGCACTAGATTCTGGAATCCTCCGCTATGAACGCCATGACAAGACGTGACGATTACAGGCCGGCCGGCCCCCATTTATTACAGCGTCCATTTAACCTACCCTTGTGTCTCTTCAACCTTTCGATCGCGCCCCAACATTGCAAGAAGCACACCCACCACGAGAAATTCTTAGAGGGTATCCTGCGCGACTCCAATGGCGCTCCGAGCGGCTGCCGACGATGAGCAGCAGTTCACCATGCGTGCCATGGTGGACACCCACAGAAGGTTCATGGACCTCTCGGTGGTGTACACCAACGACCCGGTCTGGGAGGAGCACTCCATCCACATCATGGAGTTGTTCCTTGCAGAGGAGAAGTACAAGGTGGCCGGGTTCGACCTCAAGTACACCCGCGCTCATGCCGGGTCTCGTCCCAAGGTCGTTGTCGCCCAGATGTGCGTGCGCCACCACGTCCTCGTCTACCACTACTACCTGGTGAGAGAGTCCTGTATTAAGGGGTCCTCGGGTGTTCGGTCTGTTAGACATGGGCCGGACTATTGGGCCATGGAGATACGAGATAGAAGACTTTCTCCCGTGTCCGGATAGGACTCTCCTTTGCGTGGATGGCAAGCTAGGCGGTCGGATGTTCTATTTCCTTTCTATGTAATCGACTTTGTACAACCATACCCCTCTGGTGTCTATATAAACCGGAGGGTTTATTTCATAGGGAGGACACTCATAATCAGACAGGCTAAACTTCTAGGGTTCTAGCCATTATGATCTCGTGGTAGATCAACTCTTGTAACCCCCATATTCATCAATATTAATCTAGCAGGACGTAGGGTTTTACCTCCATCGAGAGGGCCCGAACCTGGGTAAACATTGTGTTCCCTATCTCCTGTTACCATCAACCTCAGATGCACAGTTCGGGACCCCCTACCCGAGATCCGCCGGTTTTGACACCAACATTGGTGCTTTCATTGATAGTTCTGATGTATCTTCGTCAAGAGGTTCGATGGCCCCGTCAATCATCCACAACAACATTGTCCAGGGAGAAACCTTCCCCCCAGACAGATCTTCGTGTTCGGCGGCTTCTCACTGCGGGCCAACTCGCTTGGCCATCTAGAGCAGATCGATAGCTATGCCCCTGGCCATCAGGTCAGATTTGGAAGCTTGAACTATGTCGCAGACATCCGCAGAGACTTGATCTTCGACGGAATCGAGACCGTGGTAGTAGCCGCTCCCTGTCACGATGATGAACATGACTTAAATCTATCATCGAACGACACCCAGGAGATAGAACCTGCAACTGCTCCAGCTCTAGATTCGGAGCAGATCGCGCCATCCGAGGACGGGAGGCTCAACCCCGCCACAGAGGCCACAGACTCAGCGGCGCTGGAGCCGCACACAGACCCAACCTCAAGTGAGATCTGTGTTGCCAAAACCTCAAACACGTTTCCGGCTACAGGTTCTGAAGCATGTGCGTCCGCGCATGACGAGCTTGATCAGGCGTCGATCATTGAATTCAGCTCCGCGGACATCTTCCGCACTCGCCTTTAGGCGATGTGCTAAGCTCATTTAAAACACTCTCCTTAGCGGGGGACTCATGGCCGAATTATATCCGGTTCGAACTAGAGGCTGATGACGAATTTCGCATCCCACCCCCCGCACACTTAATAGCTACTATCGAAGACTTAACTGACATGCTCGATTACGGCTCCGACGACATCGACGGTATGGACGACGATGCCGGAGAAGAAGAGGCCCCAAACCCGCCGTTTACCGGACATTGGACGGCCTGTATACATGGTGGATGCACCAAAACAGAATAGAGGCGATGACAACAAAGATCCAGTTGAGGATAAACTTCCCGAGATACAACCAAAGCGTCAGCGTCAGCGGCGCTGCTCTAAGTCACGCCGCAACAAAGGCAGCAACACCGGCACATGAGAAGATAACACTCCGGACGGTGCCGAAGACAATGAAGACCCCGTTGAGGCAACTTCTGAACAAGATGAACGGGGAGACGGGAAAGTTAGCCCGGGTGAACAGGCCACGCACGAAGACTCGGAGGACAGTAATTATCTACCGCTCTCCAAGGATGAGGCGAGCCTCGACACCAAGGATTTTATCGTGCCTGAGGAACCTCTCGAACACGAGCGCTTCAAGTGCTAGCTAATAGCCATTGCAAGGAGCCTGAAAAAGAAACAGCATCAGCTTCAAGCTAATCAAGATCTGCTCAATGATAGATGGACTGATGTCATGGCAGCCGAGAAATACGGCCTCAAGTACCCAGCCAAAAGTTACCCGAAGCGCAAATTGCTACCTCAGTTCGATGACGAGGCATTGGAGCCCGTACCATCATCGCGCAATGCAGCTGACCGACCAGCACGTGGTCGGGATAAGGCGGCAACTCAAGCCGAACACTAGCCCTCCCTACCTCACCGTAAAGGAAGAGATAAAACAGCTCAGGGACACGCATATGACCTACGGCAGGACCTGGATAGTAGAGCAGGTCAGAAGAGATCAATCTATGGATCACAGGGACGTGCCCCGACACGTGATAACGACTATCTAGCCGGACGCAATAGTCATACTCACACCTGGGCCGAAAACTGCAGACGGACTCCATCCGAGCTACTTGCGACGTGGCATGATATAGAGGCGCCACTCACCCACTTTGCTTCACCGATGAAGTAATGGAGCACGAATTCCCAGAAGGGTTTAAACCCGTAAACATCGAATCATACAATGGGACAATAGACCCCGCGGTATGGATCGAGGACTTTCTTCTTCACATTCATATGGCCCGTGGCGAGGATATCCATGCCATCAAATACCTCCCACTAAAACTCAAAGGACCAGCCCGACACTAGTTGAACAGTCTGCCTGAAAACTCCATCGGCAGCTGGGAGGACTTGGAAGAGGCCTTTCTTGACAACTTCCAAGGTACATATGTTCGACCTCCGGATGCTGATGACTTAAGTCCCATAATTCAACAGCCCGAAGAGTCAGCCAGGAAACTCTAGACTAGGTTCTTAACTAAAAAGAACCAGATCGTCGACTGTCCGGATGCCGAAGCCTTGGCGGCCTTTAAACATAGCGTCCGGGATGAATGGCTTGCCCGACACCTCGGCAAGAGAAGCTGAAGACCATGGCAGCCCTTACGACACTTATGACCCGCTTTTGCATGGGCAAAGATAGCTGGCTAGCCCATCGCAATAACAGTGCAAGTGAACCTGGCACTGTGGAAGCCAAAAATGGCAACGGCAAGCCCCGACGCAACAGACACAAGCGTCGGAACAACGGTGATAATACCGATGACACGGCGGTCAACGCCGGATTCAGCAGCTCCAAGTCCGGCCAGTGGAAGAAGCCGTTCAAAAGGAACAATTCGGGCCCATCCAGCTTGGACCGCATACTCGATCGCCCATGCCAGATACACGGCACTCCTGACAAACCAGCCAAACACACCAATAGAGGTTGTTGGATTTTTAAACAGGACAACAAGTTAAATGCCGAAAACAAGGAGAAGGGATCACAAAGCGAGGACGATGACGAGGAGCCCCGGCCACCGAACACAGGGGAACAGAAGAAGTTTCCCCCCAAGTTAAAACGGTAAACATGATATACGCTACCCACATCCCTAAGAGGGAACACAAGCGCGCGCTCCGGGACGTCTACGCGATGGAGCCAGTCGCCCCAAAGTTAAACCCATGGTCTTCCTGCCCAATCACTTTTGATCACAGGGACCATCCGACCAGTATCCATCATGGCGGTTCAGCTGCACTAGTCCTCGACCCAATCATTGACGTATTTCACCTCACGTGAGTCCTCATGGACGGTGGTAGCAGCCTGAACCTGCTCTATCAGGATACAGCGCGCAAAATGGGCATTAATCCATCAAGAATTAAGCCCACAAAGACTACCTTTAAAGGAGTCATACCAGGTGTAGAGGCTCGTTGTACGGGCTCAATCACACTAGAGGTTGTCTTTGGATCTCCGGACAACTTCCAAAGCGAAGAGTTGATCTTCGATATCGTCCCCTTTCACAGCGGCTATCACACACTACTCGGACAAACCGCATTTGCACACTTCAACGTGGTGCCACACTACGCTTATCTTAAGCTCAAGATGCCTGGTCCACGCGGCGTCATAACAGTCAATGGAAACACGGAATGCTCCCTCCGCACCGAGGAGCACACAGTTGTGTTAGAAGCAGAAGTACATCGCGGCCTTCTCAAGAAGAACCTTAATTCATCGGCCGAGCTCCCGGACACTGTCAAATGAGTTCAGACTGCTCTGCAGCAGGACAGCCCAGCTCAGCAAGAGCTCGACTAGCAATCCGGCCTCCGTCCCGGTCCCAACCAAGAAGCGGCTTTTGTACCGCGCGTGCATAACTACACACTCAAAATACCATGGGCATAGACGGAGGCATATATATCTTGTGATCCATAATACGGCTCGACCGCTCCTGGACACACATACTTTCAATTTTTCCTTTTTATCCTTTTTAGGTATTTTTCCGCAGGTTTCTTCTAACGACCTGATCATCGGTCCTCTCGGCAGGATGGATACACCAAGATGGAAAAAAGCACTTGCGTACAAGGGAATTCTTAGATGGTCTCTTTAACAATCACTCTACCTGCTTTCAGGACCCGCATGCAGCTCTCCCTTGGTTGTGGCATGTTAAATAGCCCGGCTGCTTATCACACTTTTTGTTCAAGCAAGCTCTGACGTATTAATTAAAATTATAATGGAACCAGTTTGCGGCCCAACATATGTGGCACTAGCTTTTTCTTTATTTTTATTTTTATTTTTTGCTATTTTAATTTGCATCCGTACTCCGTGGTACGCCATAATCCGCGAGGGGCTTTATTGTGCCCCACACTATGGCAACAAGTCCGAACACTTTTACAGTACAGTTCGGCACCCCGAATTTAGAATTATATGCATTGGCTCTGAATCATGTCTTTTGTCAATAGTTGGGTTGCCCGGCTCCTGTGCTTACTACCTTACGTTCCGCTATATCGGCTAGGGTAGTAAAGGGAGAACTACTGCGATTGTGTCCTGGTTTATCCGAATGAGCACCTCAGTAGAGAAAGCCGAAAACTGACTGTCATGGTGCGGCATGAGCCGGTTAGCTCTTCATAGGTTTCAAATCTTGGGCATCCTCCAACTGTTTTTCGCGCGGCCGAGCTCTTCCTCCATCCATTCCAGCCTCTTCTTCAGTCCGGAGACTTCGGCAGCATGAGAAGTCGCGGCCAACCCTGCTTATCCACAAAGACATATCTGATTAGTCTCCTGCGAAAAACTATTTGATCCTCCATTCGGCTTTTCTTTCCGAACACCTGACAGATTCTCAGGGGCTACTGTCTATACTGTAACTTTCTTTTCACATAAACGCAACGCTTACCTCAAAGCTTGTTAGAAGGCTCGCGCTGGCTTCGGTCAGTCTGCTCTTCGCGGACTGAATCTTCTCAATCACCGCACCCATGAGAGTACGGTGTTCCTCAATGATGAAAGCGCTTCGCAACGCCTCCAGTAGAGTATCCGGCGCCTCTGGTTGGATAGAGGTCACCGGCGGAATGGGCACACCTCCTTCCGATGAAGGAGGCTGCTTGCCGGATTCCGGAGCCGTATAGGTCTCCGAGACGATATTCGGCTGGGGGCCGAATTGGACATGGCCCCCATCGCCAGTCTCCATGGGGATCTGCTCCCCCATGTGTCCGGCGGCCAAGGTCTTGCCCTCTGGCAGCGTCCTGATGGCCTCCTGCGTCTCTCCCTGGCCAGGTGTCCTTCGAGACAACACCTCGGCATCGTCCATGGCTTTGGGAGAGGAGGCCGTTGGAAGGGACCCGCTGTCCATCACTTTCGGATCCATCGAGTTCCCCAAAGACGAGGATTGCTCGAGGGCGGAATGAGTCAGACTGCAAATGCATGATTCAACATGATAGAATTATGAAGTGAAAGAAGAGGGTATATGAACGCATCAGGGTCTTCGAATACTTACAATTCGGCCAGGGGCTTGTTTCGAGGGCACCGCTCTGGGCTGCTATCGACGTCCCACACGGAGCTATCCGCGATGGAAGCCTTTGCCTTCTTGGACGCCTCCGCTTCCAAGTCTATGGAGGCCGCCCTCTTCTTTCCCCCCTCAGGGAGGCGGAAGTTGCTTTCTTCCTCCTCTTCCTCCTCCTCGTCGTCTTCGGCGAAGGAGTGAGTTTCAGCATCTTCGGACGCCATGTCCGAAGTACCATCGTCGCGAGGCTACAGAGGAGCGCGCGCGGGGGCTCCAGGCTTGGAGCGCGTCCCTTGAGCAGTAGGTGGAGGCGTGCGG
The DNA here is from genome assembly GCF_002162155.2 of Triticum dicoccoides. Classification (NCBI taxonomy): domain Eukaryota; kingdom Viridiplantae; phylum Streptophyta; class Magnoliopsida; order Poales; family Poaceae; genus Triticum; species Triticum dicoccoides. Next base: position 461,565,758 of record NC_041386.1, on the reverse strand, counting down.
GGCCGCTCTTGCATCGCTGAGGGGGACGCCCACGGAGGAAGAGGAGGTCCGGAAGCGCGAGGAGGCGCTGGCCCTGGAAGCCGTGGAGCGCAGCCTCGAGCTGGAGAAACTGGAGATGAGGGAGCGTCAAGTTGCTCAAGCAGAAGATGTCGTTAGGGCCTGCGATGCCAGAGTCGAGGAGGAGATCAATCATCGGGTGGCCGAGGTTCGCGCAGATCTGGAGGGCAGGTACGACTTGAAGTTGAAGCTCTCGGGTGCGGAGGATGCTGGCAGGGCCGCCGCCCTCAGGCCCAGGTTGGATGAGGCCGAGAGGCGCGCGGAGGCCATGGCCGCCGCCCTGGTTACGGCGCAGGCGGACCTGGGCTCCGCCCGCGCCGAGCTTCTTTCTATCCAGAACCGAGTTGATGATGCTGAGGCCATCGCACGGCGAAACAGGGAGGAAGTGCTCCAGCGCCGGACTTTGGAGCACGAGCATGCTTCTATGCTTCAAGACCTCCGGAACAGGGCCAACACCGCCCTGTGTTACATTTGTGACAAGAATGCTCCGGCCCCTCGCTCGAATGACTATGCCAGCCACCTGACCTTCTTTACCGAGGTGGTGACGTGCCTGGAGGCTCGATCTACCAGAGCTCACCAGCTTGTGGAGGAAAGGGGTCATGGCCTGCTTGAGCGCGCTTTCTCCCGTGTCTTCACCCACCTTCTAAATGCCAACCCCAACTTCGATTTCGACGCCGCCATTGCCCCCATACCTACGGCCGTTCGGGGTGACCTGGCGCGTTGGGTAGAGGACAATGTGGACGCGTTGGTCAGGGCCTTCACCTCGGAGGATGACACAGTGGTGGTCGTCGCAGACGAAGGCGACGTGGTCAACGACGGTGATTGGGGCGTCGCCGATGGCGGCGAAGATACCGACGAAGACGATGACGACGCAAGCGACGCGTCCGCGGGTGATGTAGCGAGTGATATTTCTGGCTGATCCCATGTCCTCCTATCGTTTCATCCTGCACGCAAAACTCGGGCGTGGCCCTTGGAAGACTCGTCAGAGCATTTTGAGAGGGGGAGTGCCTCATGTAAGAAAATTGTAGTTTTTACTTTCCTATGCGATGTGGGTATGTGTCCTCATGAACTCGTGGAGCCGGGGGCGAGTTTTTCGTCGTGGCTTACCTTAGTCAGCGTCACCTCCGGGCCGAGTCATGCAGCAATGAGTTTCTTAGAATCCCGCGGAGCTTATCGCCCCGTCTGAGGGGGGGCCCCACAAGAGGTGAGCACCAGCTGTAGTGCTGGCGCATGCTTGACAGGCATGCGCTTCGCGCGGTCCCGTTCGCGAGGAGTCGCGAGGGAAAGGCGATGGACTTGAGTCCCAAACCAAGCGAGATTCAGAAGGCAAGAAATGGCTCGAACGAGAAAAGGCACCCCCGCGCGCATCAATAAAAATTTGGCTTCAACTTAAATCCGGATCCAGAAAGCAAAACCACAAAAAGAGAGATCCAAAGCAAAAGGCCGTGTCCGCACCTAGTCTAGTCTTCCAGTCTTCAAGTCTTCTCACCAGTGCGGAGCTAAGTGCTGCCACTAGGCATGGGAGGGAGCCCCAGGGCCTGAGGCCGGCGTTCCTGAGACTCCGGGGCGTGTACAACCGCAACTCATTATTACGTGAGACTGTCACGGGCGGCGAGCTTCATAGGCACTGGGCCTTCTTCACAGGAACCGGCCTTGCTTCATATCGCCAGACGAGGGCCCCGCCTTGCGCCGCCCTCGACCTCCACTATGCCGACTGGTCACCAGGACGGCACAAAAGAGGGAAAGGGGACGCCAGCGGTTCCCTCGGGACCACATGTCCTCTGCCGGGGAAGGGTCGTCGAAGCCTCCCCGGCAGAGGGCCTACCCCCGGGTATCCCCTGGCCTTGCACGCTTTGGGGTGGGGCCTGGATCCCGACCCCTCTCCTGCTGCCCCCAGCGCGATCCTCCCGCCGTCAGGGAGGCCGTCGAGCTGGGGCCGCCGGCCATTGCGGCGATTTGTCCCTCCTGCGATTCATGGTTAGCGTAAGCTTGCTCCTGAGGGATTAGCGGTACGCTGTAGTGGCTGTCGCACACGCGGTCGTGGTGGTTCCCTGGCAGCTCCTGGAAGGCTTCGACTCCTACCGTCCCTTCTTCCCAATCTTCTTCAACGAACGAGCCGGGGTCATCCTCTGGTGTGTACTCCTGGTCCGTCATGCGGGGCACATAGGCTTTCGGGGCTGTTACCCCGAACACCTCGCCGTGATGCCCCACACTCCACGTCGCCCGGCCCGGCGTGACGTCCTGGGGGTGATAGCGCAGTGTTCCACTTGGGCCATGGAAGGCGACGCTTGTGCTCATGCTTGTTGCGGGCGGTATGGGGGCGGCAGAGCCCCCGGTGCTGCTGGCCATGCTGGTGTTGACGAAGCCCCCTGGCGCACCTGATGGTGCGTGGTGGCGGCGTGGTCTACTGTGAATCCCCGCAGTGGCCTGAGGAGGGAGCTGATGGCAGAAGGGCGGGGCTCCCGAGGTTGCCGCGTCCAGCAGCTCAGCAACACGTTCCAGCAGCGCGTCCCGGCCGCTTTCCATCAGCCGGCACTGCAATAACTCCCTTGCCACGGTGAGTGCGGCCCGCATGTTTGCCTGTTCCCGCCATGAGTGCGGCGCCATCGCCGCAGCGTGGCTTGCAGCTCTGGCGGCGGCTCGCACTTGCCGCGGAGTGAGGGTAGATGATGCCTGGCCACGTCGCTCGCGCCCCGCAGGATTGGACAGCGCTCGTGCCGCCTGGAGCGCGGGGTTGAGGTCTTCATAGGCGGGCGGCGCCGACCGGGCTGGCCAGGCCGCCCAGCGATCGGAGTCAGCTCTTGGGTCGTCGGACATCACGACCGCAGAGCGTCCGGCGCACCCCTACGTGGCACGCCAAATGTCGGATGTGGGGTTCCGGCAAACCCTTAACGTTCAAACACTAGGGTGCGCGCGAAGTCTTTTCCTCCCACCGATCTACGCCCTAGCTCGCTAAGATCTCGCGGACGAACTCGACGAACTCGCAACACAGAAAGACACAAGATTTATACTGGTTCGGGCCACCGTTGTGGTGTAATACCCTACTCCAGTGCAATGGTGGTGGATTGCCTCTTGGGCTGATGATGAACAATACAAGGGGAAGAACAGCCTCCAGAGAGTGAGGTGTTCTCGTACTTGGCTAACTTGTGTGTGTGGGGATGATCTTCCGGCTCTCCCCTACCTATGGTGGTGGCTAGTCCTATTTGTAGAGGCCCTGGTCCTCTTCCCAAATATTGAGCGGGAAGGGAGCCAACAACGGCGGGCAATTTTGAAGGGGGACAGCTAGTACAAGCTATCCTAACAAAGGTGGTCTCCGCCCGCAAAAGGCTCTGGTGGTGACGCCGTCTTGGGCTCCACAATGACCTCCGTCTTGTTGTCCTTCTGGTCTTGGTCTTGTTGCACCGATATGGCAACCTTTGCCTGATGCATCGGTACTCCTCGCCTGTGGTGGCCTCCTTAGCACCAAAGAGGAAACAATGACACTGCGCGCGCTGGCGCCCGCCTGATGTCGATCGTCATGGCTCACGTCACGAGAGCCTCGTGAGGTTTGCCTCGCCTTGTTATCCCCGCCCCTTGTGAGCCTGCCCGACTAGTCCACTCCAGAGGAGGTCTTGTGTCGTCCACTTCATGAGGATTGGCCCCTCGTGAGGGTCTTGGATGCCTTGTTGATGAAGATGGGCCGTACGGCCTGCTGGCTTAGCCATGCCGCGGGCCGCAGGCAGGCAGTCTGGGGACCCCCACTCCCAGAACACCGACCGCTTGTTAGCAGTAATCGTCTGTGTTGTTATCGGTGTTCGCACACGTCTCCGATTACAAACCTGTTTGCCTCATATCACACACATCTTGTTCATTTGAACCATTTTTGTTCTCATGTCTCAACGCAAACAATTCATCTGAGTGAACCCCATGCCGTATATCGCACACACCTTTGATCCGGCTGACTGTTTCTTTTGTGTTGCCTAATCACAAACAGTTCATCCGAGTGAACCGTATGCTGTGTATTGCACACGCCTTCATCTGGCTGCCCATTTCTTTTCTTCCTCCTCATCGCAAATAGTTCATTGAACTGAACCATATGCCCTTCATCGCACACGCTAATAAAACTTGAACCGAGTTTGATGCATCCGTCATCGCAAATGTTTTATACATTTCTGACGGTTTTCATACAGCATCGTTTGCGTTTATTGCATCGCACACAGTTTCTCGAAGGGTCTCTGATTGTAGTGTCGTGTTAGCAGCATCCTGCAGTAGTGTAAACAACAATTGCACAATGATGTAGTATAACACTCCCTCCGTCCCATTATATAATATCTTATAACATCCAATATACTCACATATTGGATGAATTAACATCTTATATTATGTCGCGGAGGGAATTTATTGCATTTTTTACAAATTATTGGTTGACTAATTGTTGTTGTGTTATTGTTGCTGCGCTTCTACGTATATCTAGACATCATCAGAACATTAAGGTAACACTCTTCATTGTTGTTATGTAGCCTAGGGTTGCATATTTAGACATTCAGTACAGTGCATGTTGCTATGTAGCCTCAGATATATTAGATATGGCCCTAGTTAACCTACCGATAAATGGGTTACGGATATATTTAGTTAAAAGTCTAATTCACCAATTAGTCCCTTATCAGCCCTCGGCCTATAAGATACCAGCTACCAATATCCTAAACAGTGAGTATATATAATCCATGTGATTAAACTAACCTTGATGGAAAACAACAGTCGTTCCCAAAATTGTCATGTGTAAGTACATCGAGAAGCATGTTAAGCACAACAGGTTAAACATCAACCAAAAATATCCATGGTAGACAAAATAATCTCCAAACGATAGCTTCAGTGTGCATGTTTAAGCATGCTAGTTAAGCAAAACAAGAAGTGGAAAGGTGTGTTATCTACAACAGGCCTAACATTTAACAACAATAAAATATAGTCATTCAAACTGGTATTGTGCCGGTCTAAGTACAGTGGTTATAGTTAAATAAAAATTGAAAGGCATGTTAATTACAACATGCTTAACATCAACCAAATGTAGTCATTCATAGTGGTATTGTTGAGTGGTATTGATGAAATTGAACTTCACAGTTCATACTTGCACATCTAGAACATCACGTTGTGAATAACTAGAATAAATAGGGCATACTATGAACAACCAAAGATAGCATTTGAAACTGGACATATGCTAACTACAAACAACCGAAAAACCAAAAAACTTTAAAAGAGGCATATGCTAGCTATAACAGGCTTAACAGCAAGAAAATATACGCATTCCTATCGGTATGTTTAAAACTTGTATTGATGAAAATGTACTGCATAGTAAACCGTTGCACATATAGTGCATCACATTGTGAACAACTGAAATAAACAAGGCATACTGCAAACAACCAAATATAGCAATTAAAACTGGACATATTCTCACTACACTATAAAACGGACTCAGCAAAACAAATCATGGGTTCCCCCTATGAAGAGGCATGGCAACACAAATCATGGGTTTCCTCACTTGTCACAGATGGGCTCGTTCCCATGGAAAGAGCATAGACCCTGGGTCCGTTACATGTTGTCGCAGATGGGCTCCTTCCCCTTGGAAGACCACGGCTGTAGGGTGCCCTCCATGATGTCGCAGATGGGCTCTTTCCCCTTGGAAGAGCCGGAGAGGGTGCCCTCCTCGTGGTCGCCGTCGATGAGGTCTCACTTGGAAGCTGTGGATCCAAAGCCAGCGTTGGAGAACGTGTCCTTCAAAAATGACAAAAGCGGCTCGATGGCGATGTAGGATGGCAACTTCTTGACAGCGAGCCAGAGGAGATCAGCGGCGGGGCCATGGATGAGATCGATGGCGGTTGAACCCAAGGGGTTGGGGTGGTCCACTTAACCTGTAGCATAGCCCACGTCAGGCCATCGCTGTCGACGACCTCGATGTCGTAGCCAACGTCCATGACATACCCGCATACTCTAGCCCGCTGATTGAGAGCCTGCGACCAGTAATGGTCATCAGCTTCCTCGACAGCCACCTTGGCAACGTCGGACGAAGAGGCTGCGATACACCTCTTTTGGGCTAGTCGCTCCTCAAGCTCCACGGGAAGCATAGCCAGGCTTAGGCTGCAACGCTCTAGAGTGGGGGATGGGGATATATGGGAAAGGGGGCGTTCGGCAGGCGTCATCTAAGAAACTCAGGGTGGCTAGGGTATGGAGATTGGTGGGTAAGATGCATGGGCAAACCGGCAGATGTTGACAGTAGAGGCCTTGCGGCAGCGGTGGCGAACTTCTAGGGTTTCGGTGAGGGAGGGGTTGTGTTGGGTGTGTGTGTGTGTGCATGCGCGAGGAGTTTTTGGGGTGTGCGTGCGGGGGTGTTTGAGGAAATGACGCGGCTATTGAAAATTTTACTACACGGGAGTAAAATGTCGGGGCTATTGAAAATTTGGACGATGCATCACACACGGTCCCGAGATAACAACCTTGTGTTATCAAACAGATAAACCCTCTAGTCGGGCATATATTTTTGAGGGATGCAGGCGGGAGCGAGAACAACAAACATCACACACTGTCGAAACATAATAACCGTGTGTTATCAAACAGTTAAACTGCGAGGGAAGCCTCGTGGAGCCCAATGTATTGTGCTGATGTTAGTGACAGGGCACTGGCGTGGCACACGGGTAGTGTGAGTGAACCGTGTCTTTTGCGTCATCCGACTTGTCTAATGTTTATAAATTTGGTGAAAACAACGCGGTAAAGGGTCAGAACACGAACACGCTTGCATGTGTACCAAAAATATGTATGAAAATGGTGGTTTGATGTTCAAATACCAAACGCACAACTCCAATGTGGCACCTATCTCACAAAGCGCACGGTATTTCTTGCCCCCTCGTGTCGACAGGAGGGGAATCCTAGCTATGAATGCATGCCCCCAAATCGCTAGGTCTAACATATCACCCTATTGTAACACTAAACCTATGGGAGTCCATCATGGTCAAACCACACCCCCTTTTGTTTCCAGTGAAAGGTGAGAAATGTGTGCTTCTGGCGCGAGATGGGGTGAGACCACATACGTACCACCTGCGGGTGGCCCAACTATATGTATGAAATATGTGGTGTTATATTTAAATACCCAATTCACAACTTTGATGCGGCACATGCCTCGCAAATTAACCGGACATCCCCGACCCCACGGAGATTCACCTATCAAAGTGTGAAGTAGCCATCCCCCCTTCACACACATGCACACACGCATGCACGCACACACACACACACACACACACACACACACTTTCAGTAGGCGGGAGAGGGCATCTCTCTTGTTGTTGGTCAAAGTGATGGACGTCCAAACGACCCCAGAGATGGTCTAGCTCGCCAATAATCACACAAGTAGTTAGTCCCAAAGACAACCAGTACCTGCATGTGGCCCAAACATATGTATGGATCGGTGTTGATGTTTGAATACCCAATGGAACAAAACTTTGATCCAGAAATCCCCACATGAAGCGAGGGCTAGTTGACGATGCGTTGTATATATGTATGTCACACCACACTTCGAGCCGATGATGGAGTGTCGTGGTTATCTCACTGCAGATGCCATGTGATGGCTAAGAGAGGACATAGACACAAGGGCACCGGTGGGCTCCAGAGGCGAGGTTGGCATGAGCAAGTGTGTGACACAAGACGTACCCAGGTTTGGGGCTCTCCGGGTAGATAACACCCCTAGTCCTGCCGAGTGTGGTTTATATGAAGTGGATACAAGCTTGCTCCTTGAGCTGTTCTGGGGAGGAAGGAAGACTGGCCAATGCATAGGCTGCTCCCTCTCCGTGTGTGTGTGTGTGGGGGGGTGTGAGTTCTACTAGAGTCCAGCCCTTTGCATGGAGGCGCACCGGGGGGTCTTATAGGCTGCCCCGGGGGTTATAACGGTAATGTTACATGGGCATGGGGCCCTGGGTCAGCTCCAGGAGCCGGCAGGGGGGCCGCCGGGTCCGCTGTGCACGGGTCTCGCCGGGTGCGGCCGGCTGCTGGGTAATGTGGCACGCCTCGCCAGGCATCATGGGACGGTCGGCGCCGCCCCGCTACAGGGCCTTGCCTCTAGGTCACCACCCGTCCCGGATGGGGGTGCGGGGAGCGTCGTTGCCGCGCCCGCCGGGGCCAGGGTAGAGTCATATTTTTGTTCGAAGTATCGAGTTGTAAGTAAATAAAAGTGTGATGATCTTCATTATTAGAGCATTGTCCCATGTGAGAGAAAAAAGAGGCCAAAGAAGCCAACAAAATAGAGAGGCCAAAGTAGCCAAAAAAGAGAGAGAGAAAAGAGAGAAGGGGCAATGTTACTATCCTTTTTCCACACTTGTGCTTCAAAGTAGCACCATGATCTTCATGATAGAGAGTCTCCTATGTTGTCACTTACATATACTAGTGGGGATTTTTCATCATAGAACTTGGCTTGTATATTCCAACGATGGGCTTCCTCAAATTGCCCTAGGTCTTCGTGAGCAAGCAAGTTGGATGCACACCCACTTAGTTTCTTTTTTTTAGTTTTCATAAACTTATAGCTCTAGTGCAGCCGTTGCATGGCAATCCCTACTCACTCACATTGATATCTATTGATGGGTATCTCCACAGCCCGTTGATACGCCTAGTTGATGTGAGACTATCTCCTTCTTTTTTTGTCTTCTCCACAACCACCATATTCTATTCCACCTATAGTGCTATGTCCGTGGATCATGCTCATGTATTGCGTGAAATTTTAAAAGGTTTGAGAACACCAAAAGTATGAAACAATTGCTTGGCCTGTCATCAGGGTTGTTCATGATTTGAGTATTTTGTGCGATGGCAATGGAGCATAGACAGACTATAGGATTTTGTAGGGATGCCTTTCTTTGGCCATGTTATTTTGAGAAGACATAATAGCCTTGTTAGTATGCTTGAAGTATTATTGTTTTTATGTTAATATTAAACTTTTGTTTTGAATCTTATGGATCTGAACATTCATGCCACAATAAAGAAAAATTACATGGATAAATATGTTAGGTAGCATTCCACATCAAAAATTATGTTTTTACAATTTACCTACACGAGGACGAGCATGAATTAAGCTTGAGGATGCTTGATATGTCTCCAATGTATCTATATTTTTTTATTGTTCCATGCTATTATATTATCTATTTTGGATGTTTTATATGCATTAATATGCTATTTTATATTATTTTTGGGACTAACCTATTAACCTAGAGCCCAGTGCCAGTTTCTGTTTTTTCCTTGTTTTTGAGCTTCGCAGAAAAGGAATATCAAACGGAATAAACCTTTCGCGATGATTTTTCTTGGACCAAAAGACACCCATGAGACTTGGAGTGCAAGTTAGAAGAGCCGCGAGGCGGTGGCAACGGTGGAGGGTGTGCCCTAGGGGTGGACCTACCTTGCCACCCCCTCGAGACTCCTCTGACCTAGCCCTTGACCCTATATATTCACATATATTCCAGAACCTCCAGAAGCATCCATGAAAACACTTTTCCACCGCCGCAACCTTCTATTCCCGTGAGATCCCATGTTGGGGCCTTTTCCGGCATCCTGCCGGAGGGGGATTCGATCACGGAGGGCATCTACATCAACTCCATTGCCCTTCTGATGAAGCGTGAGTAGTTTACCTCAGACCTACGGGTCCATAGCTAGTAGCTAGATGGCTTATTCTCTCTCTTTGATTCGCAATACCATGTTCTCCTTGATGTTCTTGGATATCTATCCGATGTAATCTTCTTTTGCGGTGTGTTTGTCGAGATCCAATGAATTGTGGATTTATGATCAGATTATCTATGAATATTATTTGAATCTTCTCTAAATTCTTATATGCATGATTTTATATATTTGTAATTCTCTTCAAAATGTCGGTTTGGTTTGCCCAACTAGATTGGTTTTTCTTGCAATGGGAGAAGTGCTTAGCTTTGGGTTCAATCTTGCGGTGTCCTCACCCAGTGACAAAGTAGGGGTGGCAAGGCACGTGTTGTATTGTTGCCATCAAGGATAAAAGATGGGGTTTACATCATATTGCTTGAGTTTATTCCTCTGCATCATGTCATCTTACTTAAAGCAGTACTCCTCTAGATGCAGGCAGGAGTCGGTCGGTGTGTGGAGTAATAGTAGCAGATGCAGGCAGGAGTCGGTCTACTTGACGCTGACATGATGCCTATATTAATTGCATAATCATTGCCTTGGATATCGGCATAACTTTGCGCTTTTCTATCAATTGCTCGACAGTAATTTGTTCACCCACCATATTATTTGCCTTCATGAGAGAAGCCTCTAGTGAAACCTATGGCCCTCGAGTCTATTTTCCATCATATTAGTTTCCGATCTACTATTTTGCAATCTTTTATTTCTAGATCTGCAAACCAAAAAACCCAAAAATATTTTATCTTTTGTTTAGTTTTATTTATCTATCTCTATCAGATCTCACCTTTGCAAGTGACCGTGAAGGGATTGACAACCCCTTTATCGCGTTGGGTGCAAGTGTTTGATTGTTTGTGCGGGTATTGGTGATTTGCGCATTCTTCTCCTACTGGATTGATACCTTGGTTCTTAATTGAGGGAAATACTTATCTCTACTATGCTGCATCACCCTTTCCTTTTCAAGGGAAAAAACAACGCAAGCTCAAGAAGTAGCAGCTAGTTTTTAGGTTGCTCGTCGTCTTGGCTTCAACGATGGTGAAGGCGGCACTCAATAAAATTTCTTCAGATCCTATTCCGACAAGGCGATCGGTCCTATCATTGGGGATGGATTTAGAATCCAACATGTTCAAGCAAGGATAGTGCGGCGGTAGTGACATCCTCGTGGTGGACCTATGTCCCCGGGCTCCTCTATTGCGACGGTGTTTGCTCCAGCGTCGGCGCGGAGCTTGGGAGGTAGTCTAGGAGCGGATGCAGATTGTAGCCTGCATCGGCGGCATCTGGAACATGGTGGATCATGTGCTGGGTTCGTGGTACGTGGATGGCAGGTATGGTTTCCTTGTCTGATGTGTTAGTCGTGTAGGGTTGCTAGATCTGGAGTTCGATGGTGTGTCTAGGGTTGCCCGAGTCTAGTTCATTCAACAGTAATGGTTTCAACTTTGGCGAGCCACCTTGGAGGTCTGTAAAGCTGCATATCAGCGATGGAGCCACGTCAAGATCCGGTGTGAAGGTGATTCGTCATATTTTTTCCTTTGGTGGCTGCTGTGGTGGTGCCAGAGGCATGTGACGGGCGTTGGTGTCAAGCTCAGAGGTTTTTTCGGTCTTGTTCGTAGTTTTCCTTCTTGGTTGATCTTTCTTTGTGCAAAGGCTAGCGTTCTGCTACTTGTTCAGTTTTGTTAGGCCTGTATGTGTGTGGATTTGTAAATGAGACACATATTACCATGCAAAAAGGGTATAGAGGGCATTTTATGATGGACCATATATGTTACTTATTTTCGCATACAGGGACTGTACAAGTTTCTTTGTGCAAAAAATAAGAAACCAACACCTAGTAATTATGATAATTCGGCAGCGGTTGCAAGTCCGCCGCCCAAGCCAATGAGTTATGTTAGCTGGAACTGTCGGGGGCTTGGGAACCTCGGGGCAGTTTGAGAGCTTCACAATATTGTGAAGCAAGAAGGGCCCGGTCTCCTATTTGTTATGGAGACAAAGATTTCAGCCTTAATAGTGGAAAAGTTACAGAACACTTTGGGCTTTGCAGGGTGTTTTGGAGTCAACAGTGTTGGTCCAAGTGGAGGGATCGGTATGTTTTGGTCCCAGGATTTTGATGTTGAGCTCAAGAACTATTGTTCCAGCCATATTGACAATTTGGTGTGGAGGAAAGGAGTTGCTACAAGACAATGGAGTTTAACGGGGTTCTATGGATCCCCTTGAGTAGAAGATCGGCATCACAATTGGAGGTTTTTGAGAACCTTGTTTGCAATCCAACATGAGGTTTGGATGTGTGTTGGCGATTTTAATGAAACACTATTTGGTTCTGAACATTTTTCATATTCACCAAGGCTGGAGTGGCAGATGAAAGCATTTCGGGAAGCGGTGGATGACTGTTCTCTCTCTGATTTGGGATGGTCAGGAGCGGAGTACACATTGGACAATAGATAATCAGGCAGAGCAAATGTCAAAGCTCGTCTTGCCAGTGCTTTTGGTAATCCGACCTTGATGAACTTGTTCGAGAATATCAAGGTGTGACATATTGTTGCTATGGAATCTGATCAAAGTTTTGTTTTTGTGGATCTCCGAGAGCGACTGAATTTAGAGGTCTCGAGAGGGCCTAAACTATTCAGGTATGAGGACATATGGCAGACACATGTGGACTATGACAGTCTTGTGTTTGAGAGCTGGCAGGAAGGTGCAGGTAGCCAGGGTCTTGTTGGCGTAACTCATGCTTTATCGGCTATGCAGAGTAGTCTGGCAATATGGGGTGCAAAAGAATTTGGCTCATTGACGAGGAAGGTTCACAAGCTAAGAGAAAAACTCGTGCGTTTATGAGGTCAATCAGTGGGTAGGGGTCCATTAGAGGAGGAAAAACTATTATTAAACAGCTATGACTCGACCTAAAGCAAGAAGAAATATGTATGCGTTTGAGATCCCGTGTCCCATGGCTACACGAGGGCGACAGGAATATGGTCTATTTCCATGCCCAAGTTGCCCAGCGCAAGCGCATGAACAAGATTGAATGACTTGAACATGCATATGGATCAATATGTGAAAATTTGAATGAGAATCGTGCAGAGATTCAAGCCTTCTACCAAGCCTTGTGCACTTAACAAGGTTTACAACAAATGGATGAGTTGTTGCAATTTGTTCCAACCAGGGTGACGAAAACCATGAATCAAAATCTCCAAAAGCCATATACAGAAGAGGAGGTCAGGTGTGCCTTGTTTCAAATGGCTCCTTCGAAAGCCCAGGCGGTGGATGGTTTCACAATCGGTTTCTTTCAGCGTCATTGGAAGTTGTTGAAGGATGACATAATACCGGATGATTTCTGAATGGAGGGCAACTACCTGCGGGATTGAATGATACTTTTATAACGTTAATTCCAAAGGTTCGCTTCCCTCAAAAGATTTCTCAGTATCGTCCAGTCTCTTTGTGTCCGGTCTTGTATAAAATTGTGGCTAAGGCAATTGCAAACCGCCTAAGGGTTTGCCTGGATGAGGGTATAAGTAAGGAGCAGAGTGTGTTTGTCCCCGGCCGGCTTATCACAGACAATGTTCTGATTGCACACGAGAGCGTGTATGCAATGAAGAAGAGAAAGGGGGGCAATGCGGTTTGTGCGGTCAAGCTAGACATGATGAGGGCTTACGATAGAGTCGAGTGGCATTACCTAGAAGCGATCATGTTAAAGCTTGGTTTCGGTGTGGAGTTCATACAGTTGATACTGAAATGTGTGACTTATGTGCACTTCCTTGTTCATGTCAATGGTGGACTGATGCCTTTCTTTTCTCCCTCGTGGGGTTTTCGACAAGGTGGCCCAATTTTACCTTATATGTTCCTTTTATGTGCTGGAGGGTTTACTTCTCTCCTCAACATATTTGGTGGTATATATGTGGATAAAGGAATTCGTGTAAGTTATCGATCGCCATGGATTAATCATTTGTCGTGTGTAGATGATAGTTTGATCTTTATGCAGGCCTAAAACCAGAGTGCTCACACGCTAAATGAGATTTTGTGGATTTATGAAACGTGTTCAGGTCAGGCTGTAAACAATGAGAAGAGTTCGATTTACTTTAGTCCCAATACTTTAGCTCCTCTCTCACAAGTATTAAAACATATTCTGAATATTTCCGTTGAAGCTTTTAGCGAGTGGTATGTTGGTTTACCTACTATGGTAGGGAGGATCACTAGCGGAACTTTTGACCATATTGGATAAAGAATTAGAAGTAAACTCCAAGGTGGGTACGAAAGGATGATTTCTTGTGCGGGAAGGGAGGTACGTCTCAAAGCTGTAGCTCAAGAAATCCCTACCTTCAGTATGAGCTGTTTTAAATTGACTAAGTAAGTGTGCAAAGGTATGGCTTCTTATATGTCTAAGTACTGGTGGAGTAGCTCCCTTGATTGCAATGCATTGGTTATCCTGGCAGGCACTTGCACAACCAAAAGTTAAAGGGGGGATGAGTTTTCATGATCTTCAGATGTTTAATATTGATCTCCTTGGTAAACATGGATGGAGGCTACTTATAGAACCGGATTGCCTGTGTGCTCCAGTCATAAAAGGAAGATATTTTCCCTCTTGTGATTTTATACAAGCCACTGTGCCAAAGAACTCATTAGCTACTTGGTGGGCTATTGTGGAGAGGAGGAAAGCACTACATACATACCTAATCAAGCGGATAGGGGATGACACAACTGTATTTGCATCTAGTGCCACCCCTAGTTGGTTTTGGAGTTTTGATGACAAACATGGTTGAGCGACTAATGTGTTTGCGAGAATTGCAGGATAACATAGGTACTAGTTATAGCGATCCGACCTCAAACGGTCAAATCTCTGTGTATAAGTGTCATCCCTGGATCGGAAATGCTGACACACACAGTACTTGAAGGATTTATAACAGAGTGCAATCACACACTTATTACATCAAATATCTCAAAATAGAACTTATTACAATAATATGGCTTAAGGCCATCCAAATAATATAACTGCGGAAGCATCGAAGGTAAAATGAGTCCATCAACTCCAACGGCATAGCTGAGTGCACGACAATGACCTAGCGCACCTTACACTTTGTCTGAAAAATCTGCAACATAATATGTAGTAGCCCGAATCGGGTCAGAACGTGGAATATGCTGTCAAAATAACACTGTAGAGCAATGAACAAAGTAGATGCTAACACTACATGCATATATGGCTGGTGGAGGCTCTATGGTTATCATATTTTTGCGAAAAGCCAGTTTTTCCCTACTGCAAAGGAACATAATTTATTTTAACTACAAAGTTGGTTGATAAACATTGAGAATGGAAACTCCATCTCAATCCCAATTAAATAGTAATTAACATCCAACAAAATTGATTAAGAGTGCTGAGATCACATCAATATTCAGGAACCAGATACTCAAAATGTCCATAACGGGGGACACGACTAACCATGATAAGTTTGTACACTCTGCAGAGGTCCGCGCACTTTTCCCCACAAGACTTGATTTCCTCCGTTGGATTTCTCAAACTTCATGATGTTTGAGAAACGGATGACCGGGACACAGTCTTTCCGAAGAGGTCCCCTTAACCGATAGATAGGCCGGTACACCTACAATCCCCTACATCTACTAGCCCATCATGGAAAGGATTCCCACAACTTACTCAACTATACCAGAGCCCATAATGGCTTGTGGCTGCACACAGAAGTGTCTAGCATGAATAATCTTATGATCCCTTTGAGTGTGGGTGGCGAACCATAGGATGATCACACGGATTCCCCGGGATCTCCTTGGACAACACTGGATTCCCCAGGTGCCCACAAACAATCCACCCAGATGTGTGTTAAAGTAGCCACCTTAAATAAACCCTTAGTTCATAATAATACTCATAATTGTCATGAATCACTCAAACCAATCCATGTTTACGAGCATAGCATAGCAGTATAAGCATAATGTAGTAACTTCCAGGGTTTAAATAAAGGACAATAGGTTCTAGCTCATCAACAACTTCCCAATACCCACATGTTATCAAATCCTAACCATGCAGTGTGTGAGGATTTAAACTAATGCATAAAAACTGGGTAATAAAAGGGTATGATCAAAGTGTTACTTGCCTTGCTGACGATCTGCAAACCCTAGAGACTCATAGTAGCACGCTTCACACTCCGAAAATTCTATCACAAACAAACTATATCATACATAAGCACTCAAGCATAAATGCCAGGGTAAAATTCAGATGAGAAAGTCCAAACTGAAAGCTCAACTGAAGTGCTTCGATTTGCAAAAAGAATCAATCAAATCGGAGCTATGAAACTCAAACTACGATCAAAATAAGTTCAAATTCAAATCTTCTTAAAACCAAATTTTAATTTGTCCAAACCATGTTAAAGGTTATTAACTGGAAAGAGGGGTTCAAGACAAAGATTTTGGCATTGGTTTCACTGGATTTGGACGAATTGTTAAAAAGTAATGAGGGTTTGAAGATCAGGGACTAATCTGTGATAAAAATAATCATAGATAGGTCCCTGGCCAGAAAAAATAAAAAAGAAATGACTAACGAACATTCCTTAATAGAGACAAATGAACGAACGTGTTCGCGAATAGAAGCATTCGGGTGAACGTTCGCTAAATAGCAGAACCGAAGAAAAAACCGATCTAACCGATCCGAAACGAAAAACCAAAAAAACGGCGACGATGGCGATGGTTTTTACCGGTTCCTTGAGAAAAACCAGTGGCAGCGAGGTGAGATCCAGCGAGGCGGGGCTCCGGCGATGGTGCGGCTTGGCTGTGGGGCGGCGGCGAGGCGTCGGCGGGGTGGGGCGACGGCGCGGCGGCGGTGGAGTAGCAGCGAGGCGGCGGGGCGGCGTGGGTGGCAGGCGACGGCTGGCACGGGGTCCAAGGGGGCCCCGGGGTCGCTATTAAAAGGGGGGAGGCAGCGGTGGCTTGCGGGAGGGGGCGGCGGTCCCCGTGTCCAGGCTAGACACGGCGGCGGCGGCGAACGCGCTCGGGACTCTGGTCCCGAGTCAGAGGAGGAGGGCAGCGCGGCTTTCCCTAGCCCCTTTTCATCAATGGACTCCTGAGTTTTTTTAAAATAAATTCCTCCGAAAAACAAAAACCCTAATAAAATATTAAAAAAACTCTAAAATTTCCAAAAACAATTTCCACCGTCTAAATAAAATATTTAGAACAAAGTGAACATTTTTCTGGCCTGATAATGCAATTTTCAAAAGTGCATATTTTTCTAATTCAAATAAAAGAGCAATAAAATTCCAAATAAAAATATTTATTTGATTTTAACATTTTTCCTCCAATATTCCCCTCTTATTTTGGTGAAGTCATTTTATCTCCACTCATTTATATTAATATTGGAAATATTTCAGAGAGAAAAATTATTAAAATCAAAATGATCCTCTTTTCAAATTTGAGAAAATTCAAATATGAAAATAAATGAAATCCCCAACTCTCTCCGCGGGTCCTTGAGTTGCTTAGGATTTCTAGGAACACAAACAAAATGCAAATAAAATATGATATGCATATGATGGCCTATGTATAACATCCAAATTGAAAATTGGGATGTTACAAACCTACCCCCTTAAGATGAATCTCGCCCTCGAGATTCGGGTTGGCTAGAAAATAGGTGCGGGTGGTCTTTCCGTAGGTCTTCCTCTCGTTCCCAGGTGGCTTCATCCACGGTATGGTGGCTCCACTGAACTTTGCAAAACTTGATAACCTTGTTGCACGTAACTTGGCTGTCAAACTCGAGAATCTTGATGGGTTTCTCCTCATAGGTTAGGTCATTATCCAACTAAATTGCTTCCAGGGGCACTGTATCTCTCAGAGGAATATCAGCCATCTCTGCGTGGCACTTCTTCAACTGAGAAACATGAAACACATCATGAACTCCTGAAAATCCTTCGGGTAACTCTAACTTGTAGACCACTTCTCCCATATGTTCCAAAACTCGGTATGGTTCTACAAATCTCGGGGCTAACTTTCCCTTAACTCCAAACCGTTTAACTCCTCGCAGTGGTGACACACGAAGATATGCTCTGTCTCCGATTTCATAGACTACCTCCTTGCGTTTTGTATTCGCATAACTCTTCTGCCTGGACTGAGCTACCTTTAGTCTATCTTGAATCAACTTGAGCTTTGCTTCGGACTCCTTGATCAGATCTGGTCCAAACAGTTGGCGGTCTCCAACTTCATCCCACAAAAACGGTGTCCTGCACCTTCTCCCATACAAAGCTTTGAAAGGTGCCATCTTCAAACTAGCTTGATAATTGTTGTTGTATGAGAACTGTGCGTATGGTAAATTATCATCCCAACTAGATCCATAATCTAGTGCACAGGCTCTCAACATATCCTCCAGAATCTGATTGACTCTCTCAGTCTGTCCATCTGTCTGCGGATGAAAGGCTGTACTAAACTCTAGCCTAGTACCCAAAGTCTGGTGCAACTGATTCCAAAACTTCAAAGTGAACTGTGTTCCTCTATCTGATATGATGGTCCTTGGAACTCCATGCAGACATACGATCCTGGTCATATATATCTTGGCCAACTTCGCACTCGTATAGGTGGTTTTCGCTAGAATAAAGTGAGCCACTTTGGTCAAACGGTCCACTACTACCCAGATAGAATCATATCCCGATCGGGTCCTGGGTAATCTGGTGATAAAATCCATGACGAGCTTGTCCCACTTCCATTCGGGTATCGACATAGGCTGCAATAGTCGTGCTGGCTTCTGATGTTCTGCCTTCACTCTCTGACATACATTACACATGGCTACATACTCGGCAATATTCTTCTTCATACCAGTCCACCAGAAATGCTCCTTCAAATCCAAATATATCGAGTATGGCGAGTCATGAGCTTCTTGAAGTATTAACTTCCTGATCTTTGCATTATTGGGTACGTATACACGGTCCTCAAACCATAAGGTTTCGTGCTCATCCTCTCGAAAACCCTTGGATTTTCCTTTACTCATTTTCTCCTCTATCTCAGCAATTTCTTTGTCATCCTTCTGAGCCTGTCGAATCTTTCCCAATAATGTTGACTGAACCTCCATTGATGCGACAAAACCTCTTGGAACTATCTCCAAACAAAGTTCCTTGAGATCGTCAACTAACTCCCACGGTAATCCTCCGCTTACGAGGGTATTGACATAACTTTTCCAGCTCAACGTGTCTGCTACAACATTGGCCTTTCCTGGATGATAGTGCAACTTCATATCATAATCCTTTATAAGCTCCAACCATCTCCTCTGTCTGAGGTTCAGCATCTTCTGAGTGAAAATGTACTTCAAACTCTTATGATCTGTGTACACATCGCATCGGTTTCCAATAATGTTGAGCGCATGCACTATGGCTGCTAACTCCAA
This sequence comes from Triticum dicoccoides, assembly GCF_002162155.2. NCBI lineage: Eukaryota > Viridiplantae > Streptophyta > Magnoliopsida > Poales > Poaceae > Triticum > Triticum dicoccoides. The sequence continues at coordinate 461,546,704 of NC_041386.1, read as the reverse complement.
ATCATGCGTGGCATAATTCAACTCATGCGGTTGAAGCTGTCGTGAGGCATATGAAACAACTCTTCCGTCCTGCATAAGTACTCCTCCAAGTCCTAACCGAGAAGCGTCGCAATACACTTGGAAATCCTTGCGCATATCCGGAAGAACCAGCACTGGGGCTGTAACCAAACGTTTCTTCAACTCCTGAAAACTGGCCTCACATTCATCCGTCCATTTAAACTTAGATTCCTTCTTCAACAACTCTGTCATAGGCTTCGCAATCTTAGAAAAATTCTCAATGAATCTCCGATAATATCCCGCGAGTCCTAGAAAACTGTGAATCTCTCCAACTGAGGTGGGTGCCAACCACTCAGTGACGGATTTAACCTTGGTAGGGTCTACTGCTATACCTTCTCCTGACATAACATGTCCAAGAAATCCTACTTCCTTCAACCAAAACTCACATTTGCTAAACTTCGCATATAGCTGATGTTCCCTGAGCTTCTTGAGAACTAAACGCAAATGCGCCTTGTGCTCCTCTTCATTCTTCGAGTATACCAAAATATCATCAATGAACACCAAGACAAACTTGTCCAAAAACTCCATGAACACTTTATTCATCATACTCATGAAATAGGCAGGGGCATTTGTCAACCCAAATGACATAACCGTGTACTCATATAGCCCGTACCTTGTGGTGAAAGCTGTCTTGGGTATATCCTATTCTTGGATCTTCAGCTGGTGGTATCCTAATCGTAGATCGATCTTGGAAAATACTTTGGCTCCTTGTAGCTGGTCAAACAAATCATTGATCATTGGTAGTGGGTACTTGTTCTTGATCGTTACTTCATTCAATGCACGATAATCAACAACCATTCTTAATGATCCATCCTTCTTTTCAACTAAGAGCACTGGGGCTCCCCAAGGTGACGAACTTGGTCGAATGTAACCTTTCTCCAATAACTCCTTAATCTGCTTCTTAATTTCTTCCAGACCATTTTCGGGCATCCGGCATGGTCTCTTTGATATCGGTCCGGTGCCTGCCAACAGCTCTATAAAAAATTCAATGTCTCGATCCAGCGGCATGCTTGGTAGTTCCTCTGAAAACACATCCGGTAATCCTTCCCTATAGGCACTTCCTCCTGAACAACTCCTGAGAGGGAATTCACTTGGGTCCTCTTCTGCGCATGCAGAGACACATACTTAATCCGTTTACCCTCTGGGTGGTGAGCAGAATTGACTTACTGGCGCAATCAATGTTCCCTCCATACATCGACAGCCAATCCATGCCTAGTATCACGTCCAATCCTTGTGACTCCAGAATTATTACGTCTGAGGGGAAAACATGCCTACCTATGGTCAATGGCATCTAAAAACATCCACAGCTTGCCATATACTCCGCAACTAGCGACCTTACTAACATAGGTGTCTTAAGAACTTTGGTGGGCAACTTATACTTATCCACAAACCTCTCAAAATATATGAATGCGATGCACCAGTATCAAAAAGAATGATTACAGTAAATGACTTAACCAAAAACTTACCTATAACTGCATCTGGCTGCTCTTCAACCTCCTCCACGCTAACGTGGTTCACCTATCCCCTGTTGAAAGGGTTGGGCTTCTTCCCAGAGCTTCCATAGTTGCCATTATTCAACTCAGAACAATCATTGGCATCATGCCCAGTCTTCCCGCCCTTGTAACAGGTGACATGACTCATATCCTTTTAGCGGGTGTTGGTGGGTTGGAACGGTTCTGGTTGCTGCTTGCTCCATTCCCATTTCCATTCTTGGGGCCACTGTGGTTATGCGAACTTCCTCCATTGTGAGTGTGGCCTCCATGGTTATGGGTATCTCCTCCCGAGTTCGGGGTAAAGCGAGGCTTCTGCGATGCTCCAGAATTATACTTCCCTTGTCCATATTTCCTTTTGCGGCTCTCTATCTGCTGGTGCTTCCCTTCAATCATAAGAGCCATGTCTACCAATTCCTGGTAATTTGTGAATGTTGCCACCATCAACTGCATACTCAGCTCATCATTCAGCCCTTCCATAAACTTCTCCTGCTTCGTGACATCTGTGGCCACATCATCCGGGGCATAGCAAGCTAACTTACTGAACTCATCCACGTACTGCCCCACAGTACGGATTCCCTGGCGTAAGTTGTGAAACACACGCTTCTTCATGCTCATAGCTATCGGATTTCGGGTTCCGGCAGACCCTTGAGGTTCGAACACTGGGGTGCGCGCGGAGATTTCGCCTCCTACCTTCCTGCACCCCTCCGCCGTGCTAGGATCTAAACTAAGGAAAGAATAACACAAGAGACACAGGGTTTATACTGGTTCGGGCCACCGTTGTGGTGTAATACCCTACTCCAGTGTGTGGTGTGCGGATTGCCTCTTGGGCTGATGATGATGAACAATACAAGGAAGAACAGCCTCGCGAGGGTTTGTTCTTGGCTGAGGCGATGAACTGCTGGGAGGAGTTCAGCCACCTTTCTCTCTCTCTCTCTCTCTCTCTCTCTCTCTCTGACCGAACCGAAACGGAACCCCTCTTTGCTGTGTGGGTGGCTGGTCCTATTTATAGAGGCCCTGGTCCTCTCCCCAAATATTGAGCGGGAAGGGAGCCAACAATGGCGGGCTAATTTGAAGGGGGACAGCAAGTATCAGCTATCCTGACAAAAGTAGTCTTCGCCTGCGCAAAGCTCTGGTGATGACGCTGTCTTGGGCTCCACGGTGACCTCTGTCTCATAGTCCTCCTGGTCTTGGTCTCGTTGCACTGAAATGGCAACCTTTGCCTCATGCCTCGGTACTCCGCGGCTGCGCTTGCCCCCTTTGCACCAAAGAGGAAAGGAGGACGCTGCGCGGGCTGGAACCCGCCTGACGCCCTGAGTCGTCACGGCTTGCGTCATGGGCACCTCGCGAGGTACCCCGCCTTGATCTCTCCGCCTCCTCGTGAGCCAGCCTGACGAGGCCATGCCTGAGGAAGCTTCGCGTCGTCCACCTCGCGAGGCTTGGCCCCTCGCGAGGGTCTTGGGTTTGTGTTGGTGAAGACGGGCTGTGCTGGGCCCCCCTTTCAGCCACGCCGCAGGCCGCAGGCAGGCAAGTCTGGGGACCCCCGTTCCCAGAACATCGACAGTAGCCCCCGGGCCCAAGGCGCGCCCGGACTTGGCCGTGCGGGGAGGCAGAAGGGCAAGAGCGAAGCGCCGCGGGCCCCCAACAGCCTGCGGCCTTGGGCACCACGTGGCGGTTGATTGGACGTGGGCGTCTCCACTTCCCCATGATGCCTCGGCAACTGCATGGATGGAACAAGTCCCTCATGCAAAAATGGGTCATGATTACCTGCGATCGTGGAGGCCGGCGGTTGGCCTTCGCCGGCCATAAGTACGGGACGGCGCGCGCCCTTCCAGTCCACTCCTCCCCGCTTCTTCTTCTTCCCGATCCTTGCTCCATCTTGCCGCGATGGCTCCGATCCGCCGGTTCTCGGTGGTAGAGAAGGGAAAGGCTCCCCGTGAGGGGCTAGACCCCCTCCCGCCGAAGAAACGGCTCATCCCTCGTGGCCCGGAAGAAGGGGCCCTTCAGGTGGTGCCGAGGCCTTGGGGCGAGCGGGCACCGCCGGGGTTCCCGCTTCCATTGCATGCCCACGTCGAGGGCCCCGAAGGAGCTGATGCTGACCGCCACGGGCGGCGCCGTCGTCGGCGCCGACGGGTCACGAAGGTGTGGGTCGTCCCCCCTGGGGTCCACACCGAGGGCTCCTCCTAAGAGTTCGTGCTCCACATCGCCATTCCTCTTCAGTCTTGGATTCGCCTGCCTCCCTTCTTCGCCTCCATCATCCTACAGCGGGAGCCCCTGGAGCTCTGGCTGTAGCACGCCGGCTGCAGCACCCTCACGACTGAGGCAGAGGTCGCGGTCGTCGCCCCGGGCGAGGTCTACATGACCCACGGCTGGAGGGAGATCGCCCGGGTTTGCAGGACAAGGGGAGTCTTCGCGATCCACTTGGACTACGACGGTGCTTCAGTGATGCTCTTCAAGGTCTTCGATGCGAGCGGGCGCCGGCTGGAGTACTGCCCCGGGGAAGGTGGCCAGGGCCCTGCTGTGACGAGGAATGGGCACGCCACCCACTCCCTTGGAGGCTCCTCAGGTGGTGGAGGCGTCGGAGGTTCCAGCGACTCCGGCGAGCTCTTAGCAACTCCGGAGATGAGCGACGACAGCCACGAGCCCCCGAGCCGGCGCCGCTCCTGGAGCAGGGCGGCCTCGTCAGGCCGCCGCCAACTCTGATCTGGATGGGGTTGGCGTTGGTGCTTGACGGCCCACTGTTGATGATGGCGTCTTTTGCAGGGACACGCGTAGTTTGTGTCCCTTTAGGATCCGTTCCCTGCGAGGAATCAAAAACGCGTTCCGTAGGGGCTTGTAAGGTGCCTGTGATCCTGTCTTGTATATATAACACTTGTCGTAGAATTGCGCGAGTTGCTCATTCCATCTTAGCTTAGTCCTTCCTTTCGAACCTCACGAGGGCTTGGTGCTCTGCGCCGACAGGTCCCAGTCCCAAGGCGGCTTCAGCCGTCGCTGGTATGCCAGGTCGCGATGCCGTGGTCAAGGCCAGGAGGTGAGCACCCGGAGTCCGGTAAGAGCCCCTGAGTCGCGATGCTCAGGAGGTCCCCTTTGCCACCCAAGCAGCCGTTGTTTGGTGAGAAAGGGGAGCGGCGTCGCTAACAGGGGATAGCATTAGGTGCGGGGATGGTGCCACGGTAGCTGGCGCTTTCGGGCGATAACTTATCTCGAGGATCAGGGGCCGCTCTCTGGTGTGTGGCCGGGTCCGTGCGTTGGCAGGAGCGGGGTTGCTTGGCGAGGTCCTCATGTGTCTCCTCCCTCTCGCCTTAGCTCCCCTTTCTGCTCTACGTCCTCGGGTCCCGGCCCTCGAGCGAATCTCAGCCGTCGTTGGTATGCCAGGTCGCGATGTCGTGGTCAAGGCCAGAGGGTGAGGGCTGGAGAGCCAGTAGGAGCCCTGAGTCGCGATGCTCAGGCACCCCCCCTTTAACGTGCAAGCAGTTCGCGCGGACAAGAGTGAAGGAGGCACATCAAGAGCCGCGCCTGACGCAGCTCCTTCAGGAGGTCCTGCAGGTCCATCATAGAAGAAAGCAAGGGGTTGCTACACAATTGACGGTCAGTCGTTGGTTGCTTCCGAGGGGTAGTGAGGCACTGAAGGCTTGACGAGGTGACGCTGTGCGGGGCTGCCGCGGCCAGAGCTCAGCCATCCAGGTTTGTCGGCGTTGCAGGGACGGACCCATGCGCAAGCATCGTCCCGTTCGGGAGTAGTTCCGTTAGTTGGCGTCAGCTGAGTAGGCAACTAGGTAAAACACGTTAGCCGTGAAGGAGTGGATTCGTTCAAATAGATGCTGGGAATGCGGAGATCACTGGGTCAGGCCCGAGCGACTTGGGGGTCATGCAGCCTGAGGGGCGCCCCCAACAAGGTAAGCTAATCGACATGGAATAAAGGGATACACGCCGCGGGGACGGACCCACGCGGCCTGGGAATAATGCAGCCCTGGGGGCGCTCCCAGCTGGAAGTAAAACTCGAAAGATGTCACCTGATGATGTTGAGGACGAAGGGGTGTTGGTGTAGCAGGCTCGGGGGGCTGCGGGAGCCGATCCTCACGAGCCCCCAGGCCCAGGGGCCTCGGGAGGCTCCGGAGGCGCTGGCGGCTCCTCGCGGGCCATCTCCATCTCTGCCAGGGCTGCGGAACGCCTGGCCTCTCGTGCCTCCATGATGCCCCTCATGAGGCGCTGGTACGTGTCAGCCGCGTTCGGCAAGCCGTAAGGCATGCGAACATAGCTGTGGGGTGGACCTCCGCAGCGCCCCACTCGCGAGGGCCAGAGGCGCTCCAGAGAGACGACTCGGTTGAGCCCTGGTATGTCGATGCAGACGCGCAGCCTACCATCCTCGCCTGGATGGGGGGCCACTGCTGGTAGGCAGCGGGCGCCTCTCATGACTCTTGACTCCTGTAGCTCTTGAATGGCCTTGCTGACAAACTCCTGTGGGTCTGGATCTACTTGCCTTGCTCCTTCTTGAGGGAAACGTGCTTCAAAACACGCCTCCATGTGGTGCCCAAGCGCCTCCCTCGTGACCCTGGCTAGGTCGGTGGCTCTCCAAGGGAGAGCCCCCGAGCCCTGCCTGAGGAGGGCGATGGGCGCGCTTTCCTATGCAATGGAGGGAGGCTCCCCCTGGGCAGGCGCGGGCCCAGAGGGGCCTGCTTCTTGAGTGGTCAAGCCGGACGATGTCTTCTTCTTCTTGGGGCTGGCCTCGGGAAGCCTCCTGCTTCCGCGATCCGGGTCTTCCAGTGATGCGGCCTGAAAGGCTCGTTCCAGGGAACACACCGCGTCCTTCTCTTCACAGGGCACCGTGATGACTCCGCCGCTTCCTGGCATCTTGAGGACGTTGTAGCCGTGGTGAGTTACGGCCATGAACTTGGCTAGCGCTGGGTACCCAAGGATGGCGTTGTACGGCAGGCGAATGTGAGCGGCGTCGAAGTCGATGAGCTCGGTGCGGTAGTTGTCGCGTGCCCCGAAGGTGACAGGGAGGCGGACCTGCCCAATCGGGACCGTGGAGCCGTCAGTGATGCCGGAGAAGGGCTTGGTTGGCAGAAGCTGGCTGTAGGGCACTTGGAGGTTGTTGAACGTCTCCACGGACAGGACGTTGAGCCCTGCCCCGCCATCGATGATGGTCTTCGTGACCACCACGTTGCTGATGATTGGGGAACAAAGCATCGGGAGGACTCCGGCTATTGCCCCACACTTGAGCTGATCTGCTGAGCTGAACGTGATGGCGCACGCCGACTGTCGGCGTTCTGGGAATGGGGGTCCCCAGACATGCCTGCCTGCGGCCTGCGGCGTGGCTCAAAGGGGGGCCCAGCATGGCCCATCTTCACCAACACAAACCCAAGACCCTCGCGAGGGGCCAAGCCTCGCGAGGCGGACGACGCGAAGCTTCCTCAGGCACGGCCTTGTCAGGCTGGCTCACGAGGAGCCGGAGAGATCAAGGTGGGATACCTCGCGAGGTGCCCATGACGCAAGCCGTGACGACTCAGGGCGCCAGGCGGGTGCCAGCCCGCGCAGCGTCCTCCTTTCCTCTTTGGTGCAAAGGGGGCAAGCGCAGCCGCGGAGAACCGAGGCATCAGGCAAAGGTTGCCATTTCGGTGCAACGAGACCAAGACCAGGAGGACTACGAGACGGAGGTCACTGTGGAGCCCAAGACGGCATCATCACCAGAGCTTTGCGCAGGCGAAGACTACTTTTGTCAGGATAGCTGATACTTGCTGTCCCCCTTCAAATTAGCCCGCCATTGTTGGCTCCCTTCCCGCTCAATATTTGGGAAGAGGACCATGGCCTCTATAAATAGGACCAGCCACCCACACAGCAGGGGGGTTCCGGTTCGGTCAGAGAGAGAGAGAGAGAAAGGTGGCTGAACTCCTCCCAGCAGTTCATCGCCTCAGCCAAGAATAGACCCTCGCGAGGCTGTTCTTCCTTGTATTGTTCATCATCATCAGCCCAAGAGGCAATCCACACACCACACACTGGAGTAGGGTATTACACCACAACGGTGGCCCGAACCAATATAAACCCTGTGTCTCTTGTGTTGTTCTTTCCTTAGTTTAGATCCTAGCACGGCGGAGGGGGGCAGGAAGGTAGGAGGCGAAATCTCCGCGTGCACCCCAGTGTTCGAACCTCAAGGGTATGCCGGAACCTGAAATCCGACATTTGGCGCGCCAGGTAGGGGTGTGCCGGAATTCGTCTTCCACCGCCCCGTTCTCCTCCGACCGTCACGCCCATGTCTGACACCCATCGGGCCCGCGCCGAGCGCCGGGCCGCACCCGCTTCCCGCGTCGCCCAGACGGCCCCTGTCGGCGGGCATCCATGCCGTTCCCCATCACCTGCCATCAACGCCGCCACCGGCCCGGTGGGGGACGAGCGGCAAGCATCGTCCCAGCATCCGTCCGTGCGGCAAGACGGCCGCACCGCAACTCCCTCGCTCGCCCCAGCTGGATCTTCATCCCGCGCGCTCCGCGCGCCCATGGAGGCTCGGGCTGCACTCATCGCGGCAAACGAGCTCCTACGCTACCGTCCCGTCGACGACTTTTTCGAGGAATGGCTCGACCGCGTCGCCGAGCTCGTCCGCGCTGCAGGGGGGTCTTCCGCGCCGTCCGTTCCGCTGCACCGCACCCCGCCCCGCGCGGGCGAAGAGGCTCCGGCGGCGCCCCGGCCGCCTCCTCCTCAAGAAGACGCCATGGCTCCAAGGCGCATGACCCCTAGGCGGAACCCGCTCCGTCAGGTGCCAGCACAGCAAGAACAGAGCTGCCAAGAAGTCCCTCGCCCGCCAGAAGCTGCCCGGGCGCTCCTTGCTCCAGCACGTCGCGACCATCCCCCTGCTCCCGCGCATGGGGACATGCAAGACCAGGCTCTCCGTCACCTAAGGCCTCCAGTGGCCATAGTAGGCTGCCGCGCCTACACCCCCGAACTACGCAGCGTCGCGTGGCCCGGCAAGTTCTAGCCAGACCTGCCTCCTCGCTACGACGGCACGGCCGACCCTGCGGAGTTCCTCCAGCTCTACGAACTGGGCATCGAAGCTGCCAACGGAGACGAGAAGGTCATGGGGAACTGGTTTCCCATGGCGCTCAAGGACGGGGCCCGCACCTGGCTCCTGAACCTGGCTCCAGGCACAATCTCCTCTTGGGAAGAGATGCGCACCCGCTTCATTGCCAACTTCCAAGGTACTCGCGACTGGCCACCCGCCGTGAGCGACATGCGCCGCATCAAGCAACAACCCGGGGAAACCCTGCAGAAGTACATCCAGCGCTTCAACAACGCACGCCTCAAGATCCCCAAGGTGACTGAGGAGGCCATCATCTCAGCTGTCTCCGACGGTGTGCGCGACGTCAAGATGAAGGAGGAGCAGGCGATGCATGAAGACCTGTGCACTTCCTTGGAGCTATTCAACTTGGCAAACAAGTGCGCCAGGGCTGAGAAGGGGTGTCTCTCCCTCCTCGAGCTGCCTGCCGCAGACCCAGAAGAGAAGAAGCTCAAGGCCAAGGATGTGAAGCGCAAGGGGGCTGCAGTTCTTGCGGCAGAACCAGACACCAAGCGGGGCAGAGATCAGCCTGAACCTCCCAAGGGCAGTCGGTACTGCGTGTACCACGACCTCCACACCCACAACACCAACGAATGCCAAGAACTCCGAGCCATGCATGAAGGAAGGACCGGCCGTCGCCCCGACCGCGGTGACCGGGGCTACGGTCGGGGAGGAGGAAGAAACGCAGGACGCTGGGAAGACCGTGGGCCACGCCAAGGGTGGCGCGACCAACCTCGCGAGGATCGCTGGCAAGACCCGCCTCGTGAGAGAGGATGGAGGGATCAGCCTCGCGAAGGAAACTGGAGGGATCAGCCTCGCGAGGATCGCCCGCTAGGCAACGCAGGCCTCCCACTGCTGTCGCCACAGCCAAGGAGAAACGAGGATCGCCATCAGGACGAGGAGGCTAGGGGCTTCCAGGAGCCGCGTGCGATCGCCTGCATCCTGGGCGGAGCTCAAGCCCCAGCCTCTCAGCGCATCTTCAAGCAGTTCGCCCGCGAAGTGAATGCAGTACTCCCCAGACTCGAAGCCGCACGCCCTCTCAGGTGGTCGGCGTGCGCCATCATGTTCAGCTCAGCAGATCAGCTCAAGTGTGTGGCAATAGCCGGAGTCCTCCCGATGCTTTGTTCCCCAATCATCAGCAACGCGATGGTCACCAAGACCCTCATCGATGGTGGGGCAGGGCTCAACGTCCTGTCCATGGAGACGTTCAACAACCTCCAAGTGCCCTACAGCCAGCTTCAGCCAACCAAGCCCTTCTCCGGCATCACTGACGGCTCCACGGTCCCGACTGGGCAGGTCCGCCTCCCTGTCACCTTCGGGGCACGCGACAACTACCGCACCGAGCTCATCGACTTCGACGTCGCTCACATTCGCCTGCCGTACAATGCCATCCTTGGGTACCCAGCGCTGGCCAAGTTCATGGCCGTAACTCACCACGGCTACAACGTCCTCAAGATGCCAGGAAGCGGCGGAGTCATCACGGTGCCCTGTGAAGAGAAGGACGCGGTGTGTTCCCTGGAACGAGCCTTTCAGGCCGCATCACTGGAAGACCCGGATCGCGGAAGCAGGAGGCTTCCCGAGGCCACCCCTAAGAAGAAGAAGACATCGTCCGGCTCGACCACTCAGTAGGCAGGCCCCTCTGGGCCCGTGCCTGCCCAGGGGGAGCCTCCCTCCATCGCATAGGAAAGTGCGCCCGGTGCCCTCCTCAGGCAGGGCTCGGGGGCTCTCCCCTGGAGAGCCACCGACCTAGCCAGGGTCACGAGGGAGGCGCTTGGGTACCACATGGAGGCGTGTTTTGAAGCATGTTTCCCTCAAGAAGGAGCAAGGCAAGCAGATCCAGACCCACAGGAGTTTGTCAGCAAGGCCATTCAAGAGCTACAGGAGTCAAGAGTCATGAGAGGCGCCCACCGCCTACCAGCAGTGGCCCCCCATCCAGGCAAGGATGGTAGGTTGCGTGTCTGCATCGACATACCAGGGCTCAACCGAGTCGTCTCTCTGGAGCGCCTCTGGCCCTCACGAGTGGGGCGCTGCGGAGGTCCACCCCACAGCTACATTCGCATGCCTTACGGCTTGCCGAACGCGGCTGACGCGTACCAGCGCCTCATGAGGGGCATCACGGAGGCACAAGAGGCCAGGCGATCCGCAGCCCTAGCAGAGATGGAGATGGCCTGCGAGGAGCCGCCAGCGCCTCCGGAGCCTCCCGAGGCCCCTGGGCCTGGGGGCTCGTGAGGATCGGCTCCCGCAGCCCCCGAGCCTGCTACACCAACACCCCTTCGTCCTCAACATCATCAGGTGACATCTTTCGAGTTTTACTTCCAGCTGGGAGCGCCCCCAGGGCTGCATTATTCCCAGGCCGCGTGGGTCCGTCCCCGCAGCGTGTATCCCTTTATTGCATGTCGATTAGCTTACCTTGTTGGGGGCGCCCCTCAGACTACATGACCCCCAAGTCGCTCGGGCCTGACCCAGTGATCTCCGCATTCCCAGCATCTATTTGAACGAATTCACTCCTTCGCGGCTAATGTGTTTTACCTAGTTGCCTGCTCAGCTGACGCCAACTAATGGAGCTGCTCCCGAACGGCACGATGCTTGCGCATGGGTCCTTCCCTGCAACACCGACTAACCTGGATGGCTGAGCTCTGGCCGCGGCAGCCCCGCACAACGTCACCTCGTCAAGACTTCAGTGCCTCACTACCCCTCGGAAGCAACCAACGGCTGACCGTCAACTGTATAGCAACCCCTTGCTTTCTTCTATGATGGACCTGCAGGACCTCCTGAAGGAGCTGCGTCAGGCGAGGCTCTCGCTGTGCCTCCTTTGCTCTTGTCCGCGCGAACCGCTTGCACGTTAAAGGGGGGGTGCCTGAGCATCGCGACTCAGGGCTCCTACTGGCTCTCCAGCCCTCACCCTCTGCCCTTGACCACGGCATCGCGACCTGGCATACCAGCGACGGCTGAGATTCACTCGAGGGCCGGGACCCAAGGACGTAGAGCAGAAAGGGGAGCTAAGGCAAGAGGGAGGAGACACACGAGGACCTCACCAAGCAACCCCGCTCCTGCCGACGCACGGACCTGGCCACACACCAGAGAGCGGCCCCTGATCCTCGAGATAAGTTATCGCCCGGAAGCGCCAGCTACCATGGCACCATCCCCGCACCTAATGCTATCCCTTGTTAGCGACGCCGCTCCCCTTTCTCACCAAACGACGGCTGCTTGGGCGCCAAAGGGGACCTCCTGAGCATCGCGACTCAGGGGCTCTTACCGGACTCCGGGTCGCTCACCTCCTGGCCTTGACCACAACATCGCGACCTAGCATACTAGCGACGGCTGAAGCCGCCTTGGGACTGGGACCTGTCAGCGCAGAGCACCAAGCCCTCGTGAGGTTTGAAAGGGAGGACTAAGCTAAGATGGAATGAGCAACTCACGCAATTCTACGACAAGTGTTATATATACAAGACAGGATCACAGGCACCTTACAAGCCCCTACGGGACGCGTTTTTGATTCCTCGCAGGGAACGGATCCTAAAGGGACACAAACTACGCGCGTCCCTACAAAAGATGCCATCATCAACAGTGGGCCGTCAAGCACCGACGCCAACCCCATCCAGATCAGAGTTGGCGGCGGCCTGACGAGCCCACCCTGCTCCAGGAGCGGCGCCGGCTCGGGGGCTCGTAGCTGTTGTCGCTCGTCTCTGGAGTCGCCGAGAGCTCGTCGGAGTCGCTGGAACCTCCGACGCCTCCACCACCTGAGGAGCCTCCAAGGGAGTGGGTGGCATGCCCAGTCCTCGTCACAGCAGGGCCCTGGCCACCTTCCCCGGGGCAGCACTCCAGCCGTCGCCCGCTTGCATCGAAGACCTTGAAGAGCATCACCGAAGCACCGTCGTAGTCCAAGTGGATCACGAAGACTCCCCTTGTCCTGCAAACCCGGGCGATCTCCCTCCAGCCGCGGGTCATGTAGACCTCGCCCGGGGCGACGACCGCGACCTCTGCCTCAGTCGCGAGGGTGCTGCAGCTGGCGTGCTGCAGCCAGAGCTCTAGGGGCTCCCCCTGCGGGATGATGGAGGCGAAGAAGGGAGGCGGGCGAATCCAAGACTGAAGAGGAATGGCGATGTGGAGCACGAACTCTTGGGAGGAGCCCTCGATGTGGACCCCAGGGGGGACGACCCACACCTTCGTGACCCGTCGGCGCCGACGACGGCGCCGCCCGTGGCGGTCAGCATCAGCTCCTCCGGGGCCCTCGACGTGGGCGTGCAATGGAAGCGGGAACCCCGGCGGCGCCCGCTCGCCCCAAGTCCTCGGCACCACCTGAAGGGCCCCTTCGTCTGGGCCACGGGGGATGAGCCGTTTCTTCGGCGGGAGGGGGTCTGGCCCCTCTCGGGGAGCCTTTCCCTTCTCTGCCACCGAGAACCGGCGGATCGGAGCCATCGCGGCAAGACGGAGCAAGGATCAGGAAGAAGGAGAAGCGAGGAGGAGTGGACTGGAAGGGCGCGCGCCGTCCCGTACTTATGGCCGGCGAAGGCCAACCGCCAGCCTCCACGATCGCAGGTAATCATGACCCGTTTTTGCATGCAGGGACTTGTTCCATCCGTGTAGATGCCGAGGCATCATGGGGAAGTGGAGACGCCCATGTCCAATCAACCTCCACGCGGTGCCCAAGGCCGCAGGCTGTTGGGGGCCCGCGGCGCTTCGCTCTTGCCCTTCTGCCTCCCTGCATGGCCAAGTCCGGCCACACCTTGGGCCCGGGGGCTACTGTCGATGTTCTGGGAACGGGGGTCCCCAGACTTGCCTGCCTGCGACCTGCGGCGTGGCTCAAAGGGGGGCCCAGCATGGCCCATCTTCACCAACACAAACCCAAGACCCTCGCGAGGCGGACGACACGAAGCTTCCTCAGGCATGGCCTCGTCAGGCTGGCTCACGAGGAGGCGGAGAGATCAAGGCGGGGTACCTCGCGAGGTGCCCATGACGCAAGCCGTGACAACTCAGGGCGCCAGCCGGGTGCCAGCCCGCGCAGTGTCCTCCTTTCCTCTTTGGTGCAAAGGGGGCAAGCGCAGCCGCGGAGAACCGAGGCATTAGGCAAAGGTTGCCATTTCGGTGCAACGAGACCAAGACCAGGAGGACTACGAGATGGAGGTCACCGTGGAGCCCAAGACGGCGTCATCACCAGAGCTTTGCGCAGGCGAAGACTACTTTTGTCAAGATAGCTGATACTTGGTGCCCCCCTTCAAATTACCCGCCATTGTTGGCTCCCTTCCCGCTCAATATTTGGGAAGAGGACCAAGGCCTCTATAAATAGGACCAGCCACCCACACAGCAGGGGGGTTCCGGTTCGGTCAGAGAGAGAGAGAGAGACAGAGAGAGAGAGAGAGAGAGATAGGTGGCTGAACTCCTCCCAGCAGTTCATCGCCTTAGCCAAGAACAGACCCTCGCGAGGCTGTTCTTCCTTGTATTGTTCATCATCATCAGCCCAAGAGGCAATCCACACACCACACACTGGAGTAGGGTATTACACCACAACGGTGGCCCGAACCAATATAAACCCTGTCTCTCTTGTGTTGTTCTTTCCTTAGTTTAGATCCTAGCACGGCGGAGGGGTGCGGGAAGGTAGGAGGCGAAATCTCCGCGCGCACCCCAGTGTTTGAAACTCAAGGGTTAGCCGGAACCCGAAATCCGACACCGACCACCTAAGAGGGCGTGTGGCTTTGAGTCTGGGGAGTACTGCGTTCACTTCGCGGGCAAACTACTTGAAGATGCGCTGAGAGGCTGGGGCTTGAGCTCCGCCCAGGATGTAGGCGATCGCGCGCGGCTGCTGGAAGCCCCCAGCCTCCTCGTCCTGATGGCGGTCCTCGTTTCTCGTTGGCTGCGGCGGCAGCAGTGGGAGGCCTGCGTTGCCTAGTGGGCGATCCTCGCGAGGCTGATCCCTCTAGTCTCCCTCGCGAGGCTGATCCCTCCATCCTCTCTCGCGAGGCGGGTCTTGCCAGCGATCCTCGCGAGGTTGGTCACGCCACCATTGGCGCGGCCCACGGTCTTCCCAGCGTCCTGCGTTTCTTCCTCCTCCCTGACCGTAGCCCCGGTCGGGGCGACGGCCGATCCTTCCTTCACGCACGGCTCGGAGTTCTTGGCATTCGTTGGTGTTTAGGGTGTGGAGGTCATGGTACACGCAGTACCGGCTGCCCTTGGGAGGTTCGCGCTAATCTCTGCCCCGCTTGGTGTCTGGTTCTGCCGCAAGCACTGCAGCCCCCTTGCGCTTCACATCCTTGGCCTTGAGCTTCTTCTCTTCTGGGTCTGCGGCAGGCAGCTCGAGGAGGGAGAGACGCCCCTCCTCAGCCCTGGCGCACTTGTTTGCCACGTTGAATAGCTCCAAGGAAGTGCACAGGTCTTCATGCATCGCCAGCTCCTCCTTCATCTTGACGTCGCGCACATCGTCGGAGAAAGCTGAGATGATGGCCTCCTCAGTCACCTTGGGGATCTTGAGGCGTGCATTGTTGAAGCGCTGGATGTACTTCTGCAGGGTTTCCCCGGGTTGTTGCTTGATGCGGCGCATGTCGCTCACGGCGGGTGGCCGGTCGCGAGTACCTTGGAAGTTGGTGATGAAGCGGGTGTGCATCTCTTCCCAGGAGGAGATTGTGCCTGGAGCCAGGTTCAGGAGCCAGGTGCGGGCCCCGTCCTTGAGCGCCATGGGAAACCAGTTCTCCATGACCTTCTCGTCTCCGTTGGCAGCTTCGATGCCCAGTTCGTAGAGCTGGAGGAACTCCACAGGGTCGGTCGTGCCGTCGTTGCGAGGAGGCAGGTCTGGCTTGAACTTGCCGGGCCACGCGACGCTGCGTAGTTCGGGGGTGTAGGCGCGGCAGCCTGCTGTGGCCACGGGAGGCCTTAGGTGATGGAGAGCCTGGTCTTGCATGTCCCCACGCGCGCGAGCAGGGGGATGGTCGCGACGTGCTGGAGCAAGGAGCGCCCGGGCAGCTTCTAGCGGGCGAGGGACTTCTTGGCAGCTCTGTTCTTGCTGCGCTGGCACCTGACGGAGCGGGTTCCGCCCAGGGGCCATGCGCCTTGGAGCCATGGCGTCTTCTTGAGGAGGAGGCGGCCGGGGCGCCGCCGGAGCCTCTTCGCCCGCGCGGGGCGGGGTGCGGTACAGCGGAACGGATGGCGCGGAAGAGCCCCCAGCAGCGCGGACGAGCTCGGCGACGCGGTCGAGCCATTCCTCGTAGACGTCGTCTACGGGACGGTAGCGCAGGAGCTCATTTGCCGCGATGAGTGCAGCCCGAGCCTTCATGGGCGCGTGGAGCGCGCGGGACGAAGATCCAGCTGGGGCGAGCGAGGGAGTTGTGGTGCGGCCGTCTTGCCGCACGGACGGATGTTGGGACGATGCTTGCCACTCGTCCCTCGCCGGGCCGGTGGCGGCGTTGTCAGCAGGTGACGGGGAACGGCGTGGATGCCCGCCGACAGGGGCCGTCTGGGCGACGCGGGAAGCGAGTGCGGCCCGGCGCTCGGCGCGGCCCGACGAGCGTCAGACATGGGCGTGACGGTCGGAGGAGAACAGGGCGGTGGAAGACGAATTCCGGCGCACCCCTACCTGGCGCGCCAAATGTCGGATTTCGGGTTCCGGCAGACCCTTGAGGTTCGAACACTGGGGTGCGCGCAGAGATTTCGCCTCCTACCTTCCTGCACCCCTCCACCGTGCTAGGATCTAAACTAAGGAAAGAACAACACAAGAGATACATGGTTTATACTAGTTCGGGCCACCGTTGTGGTGTAATACCCTACTCCAGTGTGTGGTGTGCGGATTGCCTCTTGGGCTGATGATGATGAACAATACAAGGAAGAACAACCTCGCGAGGGTCTGTTCTTGGCTGAGGTGATGAACTGCTGGGAGGAGTTCAACCACCTTTCTCTCTCTCTCTCTCTCTCTCTCTCTCTCTCTGACCGAACCGGAACGGAACCCCCCTTTGCTGTGTGGGTGGCTGGTCCTATTTATAGAGGCCTTGGTCCTCTCTCCAAATATTGAGCGGGAAGGGAGCCAACAATGGCGGGCTAATTTGAAGGGGGACAGCAAGTATCAGCTATCCTGACAAAAGTAGTCTTCGCCTGTGCAAAGCTCTGGTGATGACGCCGTCTTGGGCTCCACGGTGACCTCCATCTCGTAGTCCTCCTGGTCTTGGTCTCGTTGCACCGAAATGGCAACCTTTGCCTAATGCCTCGGTACTCCGCGGCCGCGCTTGCCCCCTTTGCACCAAAGAGGAAAGGAGGACGCTGCGCGGGCTGGCACCCGCCTGGCGCCTTGAGTCGTCACGACTTGCGTCATGGACACCTCGCGAGGTACCCCACCTTGATCTCTCCGCCTCCTCGTGAGCCAGCCTGATGAGGCCGTGCCTGAGGAAGCTTCACGTCGTCCGCCTCGCGAGGCTTGGCCCCTCGCGAGGGTCTTGGGTTTGTGTTGGTGAAGACGGGCCATGCTGGGCCCCCCTTTGAGCCACGCCGCAGGCCGCAGGCAGGCAAGTCTGGGGACCCCCGTTCCCAGAACGCCGACAATAGCTTCAATTGAGACATGTGCAGTGTGGAACGCTTGCTGAAATTGATCCCAAGTAACATTGGCTGTGGGGAGTGTAGCTGAGTAATGCTCCCACCATGAGGCTGCGGGTCCATCCAGTTGGTGTGCAGCAAAGCACACCTTCTCAGCATCTATGCAACCTGCAGTGGTCAACTCCCTTCCAATCCTGTGTAACCAGTCATCAGCAACAATTGGCTCGGTGCTACTGGAAAACACAGGTGGATTCAACCTCAAAAAACGGGCAAAGTTGTCAACTGGAGGTGGTGGTGGCGGGTTGTTGTTGTTGTTATTGTTGTTGTTGTCTTGGTTCTAAACTAGTAGCTGCATTAAGGCATTTTGCTGTTGGATCAACTGAGTGAGCTCCGGTGGGAAGACAAATCCGGGGTCATGTCTCGGAGGTATCTGTGGGTTTAGAGGGGTGAGATTAGAATAGAATGAGGTCTAAAGAGAAAGCACTACCCATATGCACATGAGACAAACAGATTCATATCACACCACTCAATTCAAACAAGAGCATACAAATGATCTAGCTACCGTTAAAAAATACTCGGACTACTACTATTTACATGGGGGAAATACTACTAATAATATGATGGTCGACTAGAAATTTTGATCGATGGAAGACTCCATGATATCTGCTCCAGCTTCGTCTTCGTAATCATCATCACTACTGTCGGGGTCGGAGTCGGTGTCTTCGATGATGATGTAGTCCTCGGGATGGTCGTCATCTTCTCCAGGTGCGGGGTCTCCCATAAATACTCCTAGCTTCTTCTTCAGGTCTTCATTCTTCTCCAGTAGCACTACAATTTCCTCTTCATATCCATCACATGTAGACTTGAGTTCCTCTTCAAACTCCATGTTCCTGGTCATCACCTTCTTCAGATCTATCATGCTGGCGCACATTTGGTTCTCCTGGCGGCGAATGTGCTGATTTAACTCCTGGATAAAGGCTGCAATGGACATGTCCCTCTTGGTGCTGATCATCTCCCATGGCTCATCTTGGCGCCCACATATCTGGTAGATGGTGTCCTTAAGATCCTTGGTGTAGACTTCCCAGATGAGTCCAATGGCGATGTGGGCTGCCATGCTCTTTCCTAGACTCCAGGTTGGTGCATCAAAGGAAAACTTTATGGGCTCAATAACTGGCGTGAATGTCCTTCCTGGAACATGAACTCGAATCATCCAATGCTCCTCTTCTAGTAAAGTGGCGGTGTAGGTCCCGGTGAAGCTTGGCATTCCGATGTTCAGGTACCTAGTGACTTCCTTCAAGTGTCAACCAAAGGGCGTATCTTCATCCGGGTGAGCAAACTTGTTCCTTTGCTCCGCCATCTATAGAGTGGAAAATGGAGAGGAGTCATAAATGAGTAGAGAAGAGTGACCTATGGCTTATCTAGTGGACGTGTCTGTAACGCCCTCGATGCGGCTATAGCTCCCACGTGTCGAGGCACGACTTAGAGACATAACCGCATTGAAAGCAATGTCGCAAGTTAGGCAATCATTACAACATCCCATGTAGTATATGATAAAAAGGGGAAGATACATAGTTGGCTTACACTCGCCACGTCACATCAGAGTTCATAAATAACATCCATCAAACAAACACTCATGGCCCGACTACGGCGCCAAAATAGAAAAGAACCCAACGTGCGACAAGGCCCTGAATCGATCCCCAACTAGGCACCACTACTGATCATCGGGAAAGGAAACATAATAACGTTGAGAGTCCTCGTCGAACTCCCACTTGAGCTCGTACTCGTCACCTGGAGCGAAATCACCTGGACCTGCATCTGGAGTTATAGTATCTGTGAGCCACGGGGACTCAGCAATCTCGCACCCTCGCGATCAAAACTATTTAAGCTTATAGGAATGGATAAGGCAAATATATGTGGAGCTGCAGCAAGCGACTAGCATATGTGGTGGCTAACTTATACGCAAAAGAGAGCGAGAAGAGGAGGCGAAGCACGAGCGAGAATCTAGAGGAACAACCTGCGCAAGCATTACTCCAACACCGTGTCCACTTCCCGGACTCCGCCGAGAAGAGGCCATCACGGTAACACACTCAGTTGATTCATTTAATTAATTAAGGTTCAAGTTATCTGCAACCGGACATTAACAAATTCCCATCTGCCCATAACCACGGGCACGGCTTTCGAAAGTTCAATCCCTGCAGGGGAGTCCCAACTTAGCCCATGACAAGCTCTCACGGTCAACGAAGGAATAGACCTCCTCCCAAGACGTTCCGATCAGACTCGGTATCTCGGTAACTCAAGACACTTCGACAGGTTAAAACAAGACCAGCAACACCGCCCGAATGTGCCGACAAATCCCGATAGGAGCTGCACATATCTCTTTCTCAGGGCACACTCAGATTGTCTTAGGTACGGGTAGGCCAGCCCAGAGTTGCCCCTGGTAGCCACCGGTAGCTGACAGGTGGACCAACACTCAGAGGAGCACTGGCCCGGGGGGGGGTAAAATAAGATGACCTTTGAGTCTGCAGAACCCAAGGGAAAGAAAAGGCTAGGTGGCAAATGGTAAAACCAAGGTTGGGCATTGCTGGACAAGCTTTAATCAAGGCGAAATATCAAGGGGTTCCCATTATAACCCAACCGCGTAAGGGACGCAACAATCCGGGAACATAACACCGATATGACGGAAACTAGGGCGGCAAGAGTGGAACAAAACACTAGGCGAGAGGCCGAGCCTTCCACCCTTTACCAAGTATATAGATGCATTAAGATAACATAGCAATATAATGATATCCCAACAAGTAAATAAAAGTTCCAACAAGGAACGGCTCCAATCTTCACCTGCAACTAACAAC